>NC_047091.1:185399994-185732204 GCF_902459505.1 Geotrypetes seraphini | reverse complement strand
CTGGTTGAGTGTTTTGGGAAGAAGTAGTATGATTTTAGAAATGCTGTTTTCTGGTGGAGTTTCCAACTGGCTCCAGGAACACTCTGATATTTTATGAATATTAATCTAATTCCAAGGTGTTCTGGGCCTTTTGGTTTTATTTGCAGGGCCTCCTTTTTCTAGGGTACTCTATCGGATTTAGTGCATGCCAATAATTAGGGTTTGCTAAATGCTAAGAACCTCATAGGCATAAAATGGGCTTCTTAGCATTTAGGGTTCGTTTTCTATTACTATGTTCATTTCGTTCCCGAAGTTCCCATGTTTTGGGTTTTTTTTGCTTTTCCTTCAGCTAAAGGTTGCCAGTTAAAAAAAAATATCATCACCGCCTTTTTCCTTTTCAAGCAGCTTCATGGGATAAAGATTTAAAGCCCGCGATATTCAGCTCTACGTCCTACCGACGCTTTGGGAAGTAATTGAAAACTTATTGATTTTCCAAATTTTAGATTTACAGATATTTCATTTTAACTGTTGATTCTTAATTTTGTTAATTGCATAGAACTTAACGGTTATGTGGCATAGAAATTGACTTTTATGGTATATTATTCTAGAAACGGCGCTGGTGTCGGCGGCTGCCTAAGAAACGGCCACCTAACTTTAGCGCGTCGTGTACAGAATTTGGGCTTTAGTGCTCACTAAATCCGTTAATGCACCTTACTGAAAGGAGGTCAAAGTTCTAAGTTCCACTCTGAAGATGGGATAGGGAAGTCAGGGCTTGAGGGAAAGAGCCAGCACAGAGGTGCCGATGAGCGTCCTTTCTCAGAATTCAAGGAGCGCACTTTAGTGCAGCAAATGTTTTCCAGGTTTAAAATAAAAGGGAACAAGTTCAGTGCGTCTGTGAGCATGGGGTTCAATTATGATCTAAAAATAGGTGGTGGAGAGGAAAAAGGTGACGGGATTCAAAAAAGTGTGGGATGAACACAGAGCATCTCTAATTAGAATGGGCAAACTTTCATGGTTCTTCTTCACCCAGAGAGTGGTAGAAAATTGGAACGCTCTTCCGGAAGCTGTTATAGGGGAAAATACCCTCCAGGGATTCAAGACAATGTTGGACAAGTTCTTGCTGAACCAGAACGTACACAGGTAGGGCTAGTCTCAGTTATGACACTGGTCTTTGACCTGAGGGCCGCCGTGTGCGTGGACTGCAGGGCATGATGGACCACGGGTCTGACCCAGGAGCAGCAATTCTTATGTTCTATGTGTTACCTTTGAGTGCCTAGAAATCGTCTGCCGGCGTCTTCTCTTTCCTTTACTTAGCCATCACAGCTCTCCCTGTTTAGACTACGGGGACATTCCCCTCCCCTTCTCTTTGGCAGCCTCTGCTGTCTCTGTTACACCTGCTGAATAGAGGTGGGTGTGAACAGAAAGACTGGAGAGTATTAAATGTCTCTGTTTGTTTGTATAGTGCCAGGATTAAGCTGTCATTTAGCTCATCATGAGATCCCTAAGCACATGGATTAGAAAAAAAATGGCTCCTCCGTCCTGCCAGTTCCTCACCCTCCCTTCCCTCTAACCTCTCTTCACCATTCGAAACTTCTACTTAAATTGCTGTATAGTCTTTGTATTGTCCAAATCTACTCCACTGTGAATGTTGCTTGTAGACTGTTCTGAGCTACTGGGAGGACGGGATAAAAAACTAAATAAATAAATGGTTTTACCCTACTTTAAGAACCGGTCCTTGACTCTTGACTTTCTGTTTTGCCAGCAGCCAGTTTTATTTACCGGGAGAAACAGGACACATACAGTAGCTGAGTTCTCATAGGAAATTCCATTGCCATGTTAGACTCAATATATATAAAAAAAACCCCCAAAAAACAAACCCTGAGCTCCTAAATTTATGGATCTCAGTTCAGCATTTCAATTTGTCATAAGAACATATAAGAACATAACCATTGCCTCTGCCGGGTCACACCAGGAGTCCATCATGCCCATCAGTCCGCTCCCACGGCAGCCCCCCCCCCCCAGGTCCAAGACCTATAAGTGATCCTTTACCTAAACCTTGTATTCCCTAATCATTTACTATCCTGTATAGTAACCCTCTAACTATACCCTTCAATCCCCTTTTCCTTCAGGAAATCATCTAATCCCATTTTGGAAACCCAAAATCGTACTCTTCCCTACCACCTCCCCTGGAAGCGCATTCCAGGTGTCCACCACCCTCTGAGTGAAGAAGAACTTCCTAGCATTTGTTCTGAATCTGTCTCCTTTCCATTTTTCCGAATGCCCTCTTGTTTTTGTTGCCCCCGCTAGTCTGAAGAATCTGCCCCTCTCAGCCTTCTCTATGCCTTTGCGTAGAGGAATTTTCTTTACTGAAATGCTTAAGCAACATGGGTCTGGAACACTCTGTTGCCCAGGACTGGAGAACTGTCAAATAGGAAAGGAGTTTACACTGCTGAGTGCCAGCCTGCTTGGACATTTCTGAATCATATATTTTCAGTTGAATTTAGGAGTCTAAGAGGGGCATAATCAAAACTTTAGAACGTCCAAAAACCTGCTTAATTCAGCACTTGGACGTTCTAATAGCAGGGGCGTCCAAGTGCCGATCAAAACACACTTTCTGGACCTTCAGAAGTACTTCTAAGCTGCTGTGGTCCAGAGCTCCAAGGGAGTTGTTGAGAGGTGTGTTATGGGCGGGAATCAGGTGGGCTTCAACCTGGACGTACTGCAGCGATAATCAAAGCTTTCCTAGAGGGAACTTAGACGCAGGCACTTAGACCGGTTTTAGTTGCATCTAAGTGCCCCAAAGCTGCCTAAACTGACCGGATGACCACTGGAGGGATTAAGGCATGATCCCCCACCACCACCCAGAGATGGGGGAAATACCCAGCTCATTGAGGGCTTGCCATCAGCTGATCGTGGCAGAGGAATCCCCATCAGCTGAACTGGTTTCGGATATTCCTGCTGGCTCAGCTGATGGGGATTCCCATTAACAGGATCAGTTGAGCCACAGAGCTCTACACCCCTCCCCCCCCCCGACATCCCCCAACATTTCTGCCCCCCCCCCCCATCACCCAACACCCCTGTACCTTCCTCTGCAAAATCGACAGGAGGAAAACCCACTCCCTCCTGCCCGCAAGGCCTTGTGCTGAGCTTGACGGGCTTTCCCCCTGCTAATGATTTTATTTTAAACTGACACCTGATGCAGTCTCATTGGTCGAAACATAGCCACATTGGATGTATTTTTAGCAATAAATTTTGCATTTTCAGCTGTGGACGTGTTGATTGAGAAGAGGGTAAAGAATGGCTAGAGAAAGCATTTTGAATTTTTCCTTTACCAGATGTTTGTTGAGATCGCGAAGATCTAGGATTGGTTTGAGATCTCCCGTTTTTTTGGGAACTAGAAAATAACGGGAGTAGAATCCCTGCCCCTTTTGATCTAGAGGAACTTCTTCTATAGTGTTCAGAAGGAGGAGGGATTGGACCTCTTGAATAAGGAGGGCAGATTGAGGACTGTTCAAAGCAGACTCTTTTGGCAGGTTTTGGGGCGGAAGAGTCTGAAAGTTGAGAGAGTAGCCGTGGCGGATGATGTTGAGGACCCATTGGTCCGAAGTGATAACTTCCCACCGGCTGAGGAACAGAGAAAGACGACCTCCTATAGGTTGAGGCAGGAGAGCAGGAATAGGAGTACTGGCTATACTTTGGAGAATTAAGTCAAAAGGGCTGTGTCTTCTGCTGTGGAGGTGGCTTCACAGGTTGCTGCTGTTGCTGCTGTCTGGGAGGCTGACGTTGTTGCTGCCGTTGACGCCTGGGTTGCTGAGCAGTTGTTGGTAATGGCCGAGCTGTGAAGCGGCGTTGATAGGCCGATTGCTGCCTAAAAGGCCTTGCTGTAGGAGGCTTTTTCTTCTTTTTAAGCAGGGTATCCCAGCGTGTCTCATGAGCAGAGAGTGGCCCAGTGGTTAAAGCTACAGCCTCAGCACCCTGAGGTTGTGGGTTCAAACCCCCGCTGCTCCTTGTGACCCTGAGCAAGTCACTTAATCCCCCCCATTGCCTCAGGTACATTAGATAGATTGTGAGCCCACCAGGACAGACAGGGGAAAATGCTTAAGCACCTGAATAAATTCATGTAAACTGTCCTGAGCTCCCCTGGGAGATTGGTAGAGAAAATTGAAAAAATAAATAAAAATATTGCATAAATATTCACTGGTTATCTTGAAAACCTGACTGGCTGGGTGTACGCCAAAGACTGGGTTAAAAAGTAACCGGGTGATATTCAAGCCATGGTGGTCAGTTTTTTTTATTTCAATTACAGCAATTGACAACCAGTCCAGGACAGATATCGGACATGTAGCTTTAAGTAATTCAAGGTCTGGTTCCGCATCTGTGCTAATATTGCAGTACCCCCCACCCTCCCGTCCCATCTCTTTTGTGGTCTCGATCCCAGTCATGCGTTGATCTCTCCATCTGATGGAAAGAATCCATATCTTTAGACCATAAATAAATAAAGCCGAGCTTTGTTAATGTCAATGTGGTTATTTGTTTCCAATGAGCTGCTAACAGCAATTTACAAGCTGTAAAAAAACCATTTATAGCCAAATTTTATACCAGGCACTTAAAAAATGTAGCACGCGGCGTTCTGAAGTTTTGGGGTAGGACACTGCCGTAATTTGTTTCAGTTTGGCTAGCAGTCCCTGTCAAAAAGTGTGTAAGAACATAAGAAATGCCGCTGCTGGATCAGACCAGTGGTCCATCATGCCCAGCAGTCCGCTCACGCGGCAGCCCTCTGGTCAAAGACCAGCGCCCTAACTGAGACTAGCCCTACCAGCGTACGTTCTGGTTCACCAGGAACTTGTCTAACTTTGTCTTAAATTCCTGGAAGGTGTTTTCCCCTATAACAGCCTCCGGAAGAGCGTTCCAGATTTCTACCACTCTCTGGGTGAAGAAGAACTTCCTTACGTTTGTAGGGAATCTATCCCCTTTTAACTTTAGAGAGTGTCCTCTCGTTCTCTCTACCTTGGAGAAGGTGAACAATCTGTCTTTATCTGCCCCTGGAGGGTGTTTCCCCTATAACAGCCTCAAGAAGAGCGTTCCAGATTTCTACCACTCTCTGGGTGAAGAAGAACTTCCTTACGTTTGTACGGAATCTATCCCCTTTCAACTTTAGAGAGTGCCCTCTTGTTCTCTTCACCTTGGAGAGGGTGAACAACCTGTCCTTATCTACTAAGTCTATCCCCTTCAGTATCTTGAATGTTTCGATCATGTCCCCTCTCAATCTCCTCCGTTCGAGAGAGAAGAGGCCCAGTTTCTCTAAACTTTCACTGTATGGCAGCTCCTTCAACTCCTTAACCATCTTAGTCGCTCTTCTCTGGACCCTTTCGAGTAGTACCGTGTCCTTCTTCATGTATGGTGACTAGTGCTGGACGCAATACTCCAGGTGAGGGCGCACCATGGGCCGGTACAGCGGCATGATAACCTTCTCCGATCTGTTCGTGATCCCCTTCTTTATCATTCCTAGCATTCTGTTTGCCCTTTTTGCTGCCGCCGCACGTTGCGTGGACGGCTTCATCGACTTGTTGATCAGAACTCCCAAGTCCCTTTCCTGGGAGGTCTCTCCAAGTACCGCCCTGGACATCCTGTACTCGTGCTTGAGATTTTTGTTACCAACATGCATCACTTTACACTTGTCCACGTTGAACCTCATCTGCCATGTCGCAGCCCATTCTTCAAGCCTGATTATGTCACGTTGTAGATCTTCGCAATCCCCCTGCATCTTCACTACTCTGAATAACTTCATATCGTCTGCAAATTTTATCACCTCGCTTGTCGTACCTATGTCCAGATCGTTTATGAAGATGTTGTAGAGCACAGGTCCAAGCACCGAGCCCTGCGGCACCCTGCCTGTCCACCTGTAGGATAAAAAATCTCCGCTTTTCCCTCAGTTCACCAGTAAAAGTCTTTACCAGTTTTATATATTTGATTAAGCTGCTCTGGGATATAATACCACTTGCAGAGTATATTATATCCATTGTGGTCAGCTTTTTTTTTTTTTTTAATGCCTTTTAGCTCTCCAAATTTTATTTGGACACTGGTCTAAATATCGATTAGCATCCAGCTAAATTCACGCAGCTACTAAAGACCAAAATATTCAAAGCCAGGGCTTGGATTAGTCTCAGCCTTGCATATCTGGGGCAGATTCAACCACAGCAGTCAACATCTTTAAATTCACTGACTGCCATGAGTGGAATGTAGGGAAGGGGAGAGAGAATGACACTGGGCAGTGGAGGGGTTGAGATTGAGTGGAGTGGAACATAACGCGGCAGAGGAACGCCCGGGCGTGAGAAAGTCACGATGGGGCCTGTGCTGCCGACGATGCGGTTTGTTATAAGGTACTGTATTTCGCGGTCGGGGTTTGGATGGGCGGGAGAGATGAAAGGTCAGCAGGGAGAGGAGGGGTGCACAGCGGCGGGGGGATGGGAGGGATTAAAAAATGCTCCACATGGGGATGGGAGGAAGGGAGGGATATGATCTGGAATGGTTCTGCTGCACAAGGGATGGGATGGAGAGAGGGGTAGAAGCTGCAAGGGTTCTGCTGCACAGGGGGATAGGGGGAGGAAAGATGCTGCACATGTGGGCAAGAGAAAGGAAATAGGAAGAATTGGGGTGGAGGAGAGGAAGTGAGAGATAATCATTGTACGTGAAATAAAATAAGACCTCCCCGAAAATAAGACCTAGTGCCTTTTTTGGGCCCAAAATTAATATGACAGTGTCTTATTGTCGGGGAAACACAGTAGGACTAGGGGGCATGCAATGAAGTTACTAGATTTAAACAATATTTCTTCATTCAACGTATAATTAAACTCTGGAATTCATTGCCGGAAAATGTAGTGAAAGATGGACTTGGGAAAATTCATAGCTTATTTTTAGGATAAGAACATAAGAACATAAGAAGTTGCCACCACTGGGTCAGACCAGAGGTCCATCATCCCCAGCAGTCCGCTCCCGCGGCGGCCCATCAGGTCTGTGACCTGTGAAGTGGTTCCTGACCATTTCTGTAACCTACCTCTACATCTATCTGTAATCCTCAATCCTCTCATCCTTTAGGAACCTATCTAAACCTTCCTTGAAACCCTGTAGTGTGCTCTGGCCTATCACAACCTCCGGAAGCGCGTTCCAGCATAGAATCTGTTTAACTCATTTGGGATCTTGCCAGGTCCTTGGCTTGGCCACGTTTGGAAACAGGATACTGGGCCATTGGTCAGACCCAGTAAGGTTATTCTTGTGTACTTATGTAAGCCAAATACAGGACATTGTGACATAATTGCTGAGGATTGGCTCTTAGGCATAGGTGGAATGAGGCATTATGACATCACAATCTCAGCTCTGGGATGTTGCCACTCTCAGGGTTTCTGCCAGGTAGTTGGGACCTGGGTTGGCCACTGTGGAAACAGGAGAGTGGACTAGATGGACCACTGGTCTGACCCAGTTTGGCTATTCTTAAGTTCTTATGTGAGCCAAGTATAGGACAATCAAGGCATTGTGACATCACTGATGAGGTTGCTCTTCTTGGTGGAATGAGGCATTATGACATCACAATCTCAGCTTTGGAATGTTGATGCTCTTTGCGTTTCTGCCAGGTACTTGGGACCGGGGTTGACCACTGTTGGAAACAGTGTTTGATGGACCTTCGGTCTGTCCCAGTATGGCATCTTTTATGCACTTATGACTAGCACCCTGTGCACTTTGAGGGAGTTGAATCTCTGCAAACTGTGGCAGCAGCACCTCTTTGAATCAGCAATGAAATATGCATCACAGCATGGCTCTTTGAATGCATTAGCTGCCTGGTGCGAAGGTGGCAGATCTCACGCGTCACATGGTTAGGATTTTAGATAGTGCTGGGGAGGAGCCAGCTGTCCTGGTACATATAGGTACCAGTGACATAGGAAAATGTGGGAGGGAGGTTCTGGAAGCCAAATTTAGGTTCTTAGGCAGAAAGCTGAAATCCAGATCCTCCAGGGTTGCATTTTCAGAAATGCTCCCAGTTCCACGCGCAGGACCCAAGAGGCAGGTAGAGCTCTGAAGTCTCAATGCATGGTTGAGACGATGGTGCAGGGATGAGGGGTTTAGATTTGTTAGGAACTGGGCAACCTTCTGGGAAAGGGGGAGTTTGTTCCGAAAGGATGGACTTCACCATAACCGGGATGGAACCAGGCTGCTGGCGCTAACTTTCAAAAAGGAGGCTGAGACCTGGAGCCAGAATAAACTGGAACCACACACACAAAAATCATATTGGAGAAATCAGTTAGTGGGGAAGAAAAACGAGTGTTTTTCTACAAAAGTACACCCCTGTCATCTCCCCCTGCAGGACCACAGAATGCAATATACACTGTATAGACTCAATTATAAGGCGAGTACACTTCTCCCTCAGTATCTGCGGATTCGCTTATTCGCGATTTTTCAGCTGATGACTCTGCCCCCTAATTTTTGCCATTGAACCTGGCGTTACACATTGGAAATCGCTGCTCCCGGCGTTGTACGGAGCAAATCGCAGGTCGTGTTATTCACGGTTTATTATCTTTTTCAGGTCTATTTTACCCCAAAACCGCGAATAACATGCATAGTTATTCACGGCTATGTTCTGCCCACATGCCCTGTGAATACGGAGGGAGAAGTGTACCTTTTTGAATCCCTGGTGATCTTGCAGTGTATCGGGCAGGAGCGAGCTTTCTACGCCTAGGATTCCATATACAGCATCTAGCGGTTGACTGACAACTGTGCCAAGTGGCGCCATTTATAGAATCCGGGCCTTGTGCCTACATAACGGGTGATGGTGAGGGATGTTTTCACGGCTGTTCACTAAAGGCAAATTTGTTCATGGCCATTAACCCTTTAATTGGCAGATGGGGAAACGGCTGCTTCATGTAATTTGATGCCAAGTAACGGGCATTTGGAGATGCCGAGATCTCCCCTAAGAGCCACAGAAGACACATGTTGCTTCTGAGCAACAATGCCAAATATAGGTTTATACAAAAATAGTTAATTTGGCCATAAACATAAAAATTTATTTCTATACTGCAATACAATTTCCTGGAGGAAAAGTCCATTGTATGTTATTGAGAAAGCCACTGCTTGCCCTGGATCTGAAGCATGGAATCTTGATACTCTTTGGGGTTCTAGAATCTTTTGTTACTCTTTGGGATTCTGGAATGTTGCTACTCTTTGGGATTCTGGAATGTTGCTACTCTTTGGGATTTTAGAATCTTGTTGTTCTTTGATATTCTGCCTGGAATCTTGATACTCTTTGGGGTTCTAGAATCTTTTGTTACTCTTTGGGATTCTGGAATGTTGCTACTCTTTGGGATTTTAGAATCTTGTTGTTCTTTGATATTCTGCCTGGAATCTTGATACTCTTTGGGGTTCTAGAATCTTTTGTTACTCTTTGGAATTCTGGAATGTTGCTACTCTTTGGGATTCTGGAATGTTGCTTCTCTTTGGGGTTCTAGAATCTTGTTATTCTTTGGGATTCTGGAATGTTGCTACTCTTTGGGATTCTGGAATGTTGCTTCTCTTTGGGATTCTGGAATGTTGCTACTCTTTGGGATTCTGGAATGTTGCTACTCTTTGGGATTCTGGAATGTTGCTTCTCTTTGGGGTTCTAGAATCTTGTTATTCTTTGGGATTCTGGAATGTTGCTACTCTTTGGGATTCTGGAATGTTGCTACTCTTTGGGATTTTAGAATCTTGTTGTTCTTTGAGATTCTGCCTGGAATCTTGATACTCTTTGGGGTTCTAGAATCTTTTGTTACTCTTTGGGATTTTGGAATGTTGCTACTCTTTGGGATTCTGGAATCTTGATACTCTTTGGGGTTCTAGAATCTTTTGTTACTCTTTGGGATTTTGGAATGTTGCTACTTCTTAGGTTTTGGCCAGGTACTAGGGACCTGGATTGGCCACTGTGAGAATGGGCTACTGGGCAAGATGGACCTTTGGTCTGACCCAGTGGGGCTATTCTTATGTTCTTAAGTTCTATGAGGATTACAAAATAGAATAAAAGAACTCCCATATACAGTTGAATGTAATACATTAATTTCCTAAGAATCATGTAAACAAATACATTTTCAATTGTCTCCTAAAATGCTGATATGAGGAAGAGGAGTCCAGGTTCCATCCTAGAATAGACTTCTACTGCTCTAAATGGAGATAGTTTTAGAATCATCCTCTTTATACTGAAAGGAGGGATTCATTTGAAAATACTGAAGTAGTTGAAATGCCTGATGCCTC
Organism: Geotrypetes seraphini; assembly: GCF_902459505.1. Classification (NCBI taxonomy): domain Eukaryota; kingdom Metazoa; phylum Chordata; class Amphibia; order Gymnophiona; family Dermophiidae; genus Geotrypetes; species Geotrypetes seraphini. Next base: position 185,721,953 of record NC_047091.1, on the reverse strand, counting down.
TTCTAGGCAAGGGAAAGATGGTAGAGAAGGATTTGACTTGTTGCTGTTTTCCGGGTCTTGCTGCGTCTGGATAGGTAGAACTGACGTTTCAGCCACCGCTGTGGTCTTTCTTCAGGGTATGCTGTGAGGTCAGCAGTTTGTCTTTTTATATTGTGGGTTGGCTGACCTGATTGAGAACAGGGAGGCCTGTGGCCATGAATTTGAATTTTTGGCGAGAAAGTTCGTTGGTCACAAATTTGAAATGTGGCGGGAAAGTTTGTTGGTCACCGATTTGAATTCTGGTGGGAAATTTGAATTTTGGTCACAATTTTAAATTCTGGTAGGGAAGTCTGTGGTCACATTATTTGAATTCTGACAGACAAAAAAAAAAAAGGGGGGGGGGACTTTTAAATGGAGGGAGAAGGCGTTTGTTCTTGGCCCCAGTCCTTTTGCGGTGAATTTCTTTCAGTTGAATGGTTGCCATTAGACAATGACACGGGGAAAAAAATCTGTCCCCGTCACTGCCTCTTCACCGGACCACTGTCCCCTTCACCGCTCTGTCCCCTTCACCGCTCTGTCCCCTTCACCGCTCCATCCCTGCAGCATCTGCCCTTCCCTCTTGCCACCTCACTGCCCTTCAGCATCCCTTGCACGGTCCGTGCATCTCCATCCCTCCCCCTTACCTTCTCGGCACGTTTTAAGGTTTCACACTTGTTAAAAGCCGCTGGAGCATACGTGCAGTCGCATGCGTGTGTGGGCTGAAGCGTCTCCTTTGACACAACCGGAAGTTGCATCAGAGGAGAAGTTTCTGTCCACATACGCACGCGACTGCACGTACGCTCCAGCAGTTTTCAACAAGTCTGGAACTTTAAAACACGTCGCGAAGGTAAGGGGAAGGTAGGGAGATAGATAGATTCAGGTGGGTAGGTAGGAAGGAGGGAGGGGGCTGCGCGCGATCGTTGACTGCGCACATTCCCTCCCTTAACTGCGGGGACAAGGCCACTCACCACTCCATGGGGCAGTGGATGGCCTTTTCCCCGTACCTGCGGTGAGCACCTTTCCCCCCTCCACCATTTTGGCAGGTTACCCGCGGCTACTCGCGGGTAACATCCACCGTGTCATTCTCTAGTTGCCATGCTTTGTTTGTGTCCTCGACAGCTCAAGGCAAGTTACATTCAGCATTGCCCTGCCCCCGAAGGGGTTAACGCTCAGCCTTTGTACCAGAGGAAATAAATAGAGGTTGAAGTGATTTACTCAATATCACAAGGGCAGCAGTGGAATCTGTATGTAACTTCCTTAATTTTCAGACTTCTGTCCTAGTCTTGGGCTATTTCTCCACTCCAGTAGCTGGAATTTTGTCCATATCATTTTTTTTTTCCTCTTATCATGGTCCCTTGTAGACTGAAATATAGGGCTCCTTTTACGAAGGCATGTAACACATGGAATAGTGCGAGCAGGCGGTAGTTTTTTGGCTAGCGCACCTTCGTAAAAGGAGCCCATAGTTTCACAAATGGAGAATCCTTGGTAGGCTATGACTCTTTTAAAACATCGCCTACAATTGGATAGGTGTTGCCTTAGTATTCAGTAGGGCAGTGTCTCTCAAACTGTGTGAACATATGAACATAAGCAGTGCCTCCGCTGGGTCAGACCTGAAGTCCATCGTGCCCAGCAGTCCGCACACGCGGCTGCCCAACAGGTCCAGGACCTGTGCGGTAATACTCTATCTATACCCCTCTATCCCCTGAAGCGATTGCTGGTGTTCCATGAGAGACTCCAGAATTTTTCTTTATTTTTAAAAATTCCCTTCATAAGTTTACACTAAACTAGATGACATGTACGTTGTGTATGCAAAGAGCCTGTCCATGTTATGAGCGACTGTGTGTGCAAGCCCAGACAAGCATCATTCTTTGACATGATCGGTCCTTGAAAACTAACGACAAGTAATTATATATTTATTTTATATGCAGTAGTTATCCTACGTTGAGCAATAAAGCAGTCGAGGATCTTCTTACTTTTGCGAACTTGGATTTTCAGCTCTGACAGAAATTAAATCGGAAAAAAAATAAAAGAGAACGACTGCAGATGGTGGATGATGAAATGTGTGTTTGCTTGTCGACTATTGAGCCGCGCTTTGGGTTAATTATCACTCAAAAACAAGCACATCCATCGCATTGATAAGCAATTCTATTTCATCTACTTTAGTTTCGCCATTGTTATTATTATTGGTGACGCGTCAAAACTGCGCGAGACGATCACGCGCAGACAAAGCCGGGCTGACAATCGCACGCAGGACAGCGCGCCGGATATAAACTCAATTTGAAAGCGCTTCGAGGAGGTGTGCGTGGGGAACCTCCTCCTCCCCAACACATTACAGAGGAAACTGAATTTTTTCCCTAAAAATATAGGGAAAAAGCCTGTTTCCTCTATAATGGGGGGGGGGGGTTCCCCCCCACAACCCTCCCCCCCAATGGCAGTGCCAACACTACTAAGTTAAGCCCCTCGGAGCGCTTTCAAAGTGAGTTTAAATCCAACGCGTGATTGTCGGCCCAGCTATGTCTGCACGCGATTGTCTCGTGCGGTTTTAATTATGTATCACAATTATCCATACATAGCTTAAAGAACTTTAAATAAGTAGCTCTCAAATTACATTTTTTTGTTGGGTTTGCATTTTTTTAAAATTTCAATTATAACGTGCTATGAAAAACATTTGCTCCGTTTAGTGGGCCAGAGCGAACGAAGTTTGAGAGACCCTGCTCTAGTGAATGCGTTGTATTTAGTCAATTGAAGCTCAGAGACCTGTAGGTGGCACAGTAAGCCCTCTCTTTCCAGGCATGAGATCAGAAACTCTGCTTTCCCTCACAATCATTCTACTTTAGTTTCTTCCGCAGAAGATCAGAAGCCTGAGGCTGACTCGTGGCCGAGGCTTACTTGAATGTTAGTTTGGTGCCGAAAATGGCACATTCCCAGGGAGTGGCCCTGTCACTGCAATCCTCTAAAGCCCACTCCCGCTGAACTCCACCAAACCTTTTTCTCCTCTCACCTTCGCTCCACACACTCCCTTCTTTAGCTCAGCAAAACCCAATCGGCAGTAACTGGTGCCCCTTAAAGGTGGGCAGAGGAATGCATGAGCCTGTAGGCTGGTGATTGTGTTCGCCTGTATGAGCGCTTCCAGAAAGCTTTTTTGGGGGAAGGAAGGATTAGAAAATAACAAATAGGATTAAACATAATATCATAGTAATAGTTACAAAAGGAATTACTGTAGTCATTAACATCTGATATGGGTGGGTGTGTGCAAAGTACCTCTAATTCCCTCATCTCGAAATATCCCCATGAACAGAGAGGATCTAGAATCAGAAAATAATATTAAATATTGAACTAAGGCCAGTTACTGGGCAGACTTGCACGGTCTGTGTCTGTGTATGGCCGTTTGGTGGAGGATAGAAACATAGAAACATAGAAAGATGACGGCAGATAAGGGCCATATAGCCCATCAAGTCTGCCCACACTATTTACCCACCCTCTTAAGTCTTCTGACCCCTTAAGTATAATTGTAATTATACTGTCACTCTACTGACCCGCTCATTCAAGTCCTAGTGACCCTATCCCTTGGCATGACCCCGTAGGGATCCCACATGGGTATCCCATTTGTTCTTGAAGTCTGGGATGCTGCGTGCCTCGACCACCTGCACTGGAAGCTTGTTCCAATGCTCGATCACTCTCTCCGTGAAGAAGTACTTCCTTGCGTCTCCACGAAACTTCCCTCCCCTGAGTTTGAGCGGATGGGCAGGGGAGGGCTTCAATGGCTGGGAGGGTGTAGATGGGCTGGAGTAAGTCTTAACAGAGATTTCGGCAGTTGGAACCCAAGCACAGTACCGGGTAAAACTTTGGATTCTTGCCCAGAAATAGCTAAGAAGAAAAAATTTAAAAATTTAAATTGAATCAGGTTGGGCAGACTGGATGGACCATTTGGGTCTTTATCTGCCGTCATCTACTATGTAAATAAACTTTAGCATGGGCAGCCACCTTTGGCGTCACATTTTCATAGGCCCCCCAAAGCACTGCCTCCATCTGGGCCTGCTGCCATGGCATCACTTGGCCTGTAAAGCTTCTCGTGCCACCAGGCCCTGTGGTAGTTCTGCCTACTGTACGTTTCCAGAGTAACAGGAAGCCTGTGTAGTTGGGGAGGGCCAATAAGAACATAAGAATAGCCTTACTGGGTCAGACCAATGGTCCATCAAGTCCAGTAGCCCATTCTCATGGTGGCCAGTCCAGGTCCCTAGTACCTGGCCAAAACCCAAAGAGTAACAACATTCCAGCATCTCAAAGGATAGCAAGGTTCCGGAACCCCAATGAGAGCAACATTCTAGAGCTGAGATTGTGATGTCATAATGCCTCATTGCCAACCTCATCAGTGATGTCACAATGGCTTAACTGTCCAATACTTGGCTCACATAAGAACATAAGAATAGCCTTACTGGGTCAGACCAATGGTCCATCAAGCCCAGTAGCCCGTTCTCACAATGGCCAATCCAGGTCCCTAGTACCTGGCCCAAACCCAAAGAGTAGCAACATTCCAGCATCTCAAAGAATAGCAAGATTCCAGAACTCCAATGAGAACAACATTCCAGAGCTGAGATTGTGATGTAAGATCATTGTACAATCCCTCATACTCAGCTCCTTAGATTACTGCAACAGCCTCTACCTACATTGCCCAAATACTATGATAAAACAACTACAGACCGTTCAGAACACAGCTATCAGACTCATCTACCCGCTCAGCAAATTCGACCACGTCACACCCGCCTATGTAGACTCTCACTGGCTTCCGATAAAAGCAAGAACTCAATTCAAACTCTACTGCTTACTTTTCAAAGTAACCCATGGTATGGCCCCCAATTACCTGAACAACCGTCTTTGCCGCTACCGACTACCCAGATCAAGAAGAACTCAGGATCTTTTCACCTTCCCCCCTCATAATGGTACCCGATGTAAGAAACTTTACGACAGCCTTCTAGCAACTCAGGCAGCGAAAATTGACCCCACCATCACCAAACTGATGATCAAAACAACAGACATCAAAGTGTTTCGGAAAGAAATCAAAACATTTCTTTTCAAAAAACACGTCCTTACTTAATATTCCCCTCCCCAATCGCACATGCACTCTCCCCAGCAAATAACACACTAGTCATCCCCTTGAACCTCATTTACCAAAAATATCCAAACTCCTAAATAAGCATCTCCTTTAGGTATCCACTCAACTGATTCCTTCAAAGTTAGGTATCTTTCTTCAGTTGCTTATATTGTTTTCCCCACTGAACCTTGTAACTACTTGAACCCTGTCAAGCTATTCTATCGATAAATCCAGATATCTTATACTTGTATTTCTATACCACAACATGTAACTTACTTAAATCGTTGTAATGTAATTCTCTTGGTAATGTCCTGATCTCTTTTAACTGTAATCCGCTTAGAACCGCAAGGCACAGGCGGAATAGAAATCACAAATGTAATGTAATGTAATGTAATAATGCCTCATTCTACAGTGCCTCAGAGCCAACCTCATCAGTGATGTCACAATGGATTGATTGTCCAATACTTGGCTCATGTAAGAACATAAGAATAGCCTTACTGGGTTGGACCAATGGTCTCCATCAAGCCCAGTAGCTTGTTCTCACGGTGGGCAATCCAGGTCCCTAGTACCTGGCTAAAACCCATGCTACCAATCCAGGGCATGCAGTGGCCATGCAAGCCTTACCCTGAATTTTTGTACTGGAATTGTGCCACTCTAGTAGGCCAGAGCTGTTTTAGAAGATAACTGGTAGAGGGAGAGTGGACGTCAGCAGGGCCGGATTAATCACTAGGCCAGGTAGGCACGTGCCTAGGGCCCGAAACTGTGAGGGAGGCCCGCTGAAGGAGGGCGACTCACCTTGCTATTTTTCAACGGCAACGGGCCCTCCCACACAGTAACAGCAATGGACCGCCCACCCGCTCGCAGCAACAGCAATGTGGCTGGATGTGTTACTGGAAGGTCCTGCGATGACTGCTTCTGTCAGTCCAGCCCCCTCCAATGTCACTTACTTGCTCTGGAAGAAGTGACGTCGGTGGGGGCTAGACCAGCAGAAGCAGTCAGCGCGGGACTTTCCTGTAACACATTCGGCCGCGTTGGTGTTGCTGTTGCTGCAGGCGGGCGGGGGCTCATTGCCATTACTGCGTGGGGGGGAGAGCGTTGCTGTTGCTGTGGAGAACAGGCGTTACTGTGGGGGAGAGAGAAAGGAGAATAGAAGGGTGGTGGAGAAAGAGAAAGGGGGCAGGGTGGTATGGAAGAGTGGTGGAAGGAGAGAAAGGGGCTGATGGAATTGGTGTGCAGGGGAAGGGGAGAGATATAAGGGGAAGGATACTGGATGGGGGTTGAAGGGAGAGAAAGGGGGCAGATGCTGATGAAAGTGGGAGGAAGGGAGAGAAGAAAGTGAAATGCCCGACCATGGGGATGTGGGAGAGGGAAGAAGAGGAGAGAAATGCCAGACCATTGGAGGAGGGAAGAGAAGATGATGGATGCCACACCAATGGGAGGGGGGTGGGAGGGAAGAAGAGATGGAAGGGAGAGGCAGACAATTTCTGGAAGAGGCACAGAAGGACAGAAGATGAAAAGAAGAGAGTGACAAGAAGATGAGGAGAGCAGAAACCAGAGAAGACAAAGGTAGAAAAAAAATTTATATTTATTTATTTTATTTGCTTTAGTGTTGCATTGTATGCAGAGTCCAGCTTCTTGGTGGTTTTATTTAACCTTTGTCTACGTATTTATATTTTATCCCCCCTTTTATAAAACTGTAGAGCATTTTTTAGTGCTGGCCGTGACTAAAAACCATACTACAGTTTTGTAAAAGGGGGAGAGGTTAGTTTGTGATTACCGGTACACATTCCATACTAGGCAAAGGTGTTTTCTGTGTTCTGTTTGTATGAAAGACATGTTTTTTTGGTTAGCGTTGAGTAGACTTGTTTGGCGAAATGCATCGGGCATGGTTCTTGGGAGCACCTTGAATTAACCTGATTTGAATCTCCTTATTTTCTGCCAATCTTCTTTTGTTTCACGTTGGATTCTTTGATGGACTGCTTGCCTTGTTTCGTTGCAAGTTAGTATACATGGAGTGGAACTTGCTAGAGAAGTTACAGATTTGGTTGTTTATACATAGTAACATAGTAGATGATGGCAGATAAAGACCCGAATGGTCCATCCAGTCTGCCCAACCTGATTCAATTTAAATTTTTTCTTCTTAGCTATTTCTGGGCAAGAATCCAAAACTCTACCCAGTACTGTGCTTAGGTTCCAACTGCTGAAATCTCCGTCAAACCCTACGCTATCCCATCTAAACCCTCCCAGCCATTGAAGCCCTCCTCAGCCCATCCTCCACCAATCGGCCATACACAGACACAGACCGTGCAAGTCTGCCCAGTACTGGCCTTAGTTCAATATTTAATATTATTTTCTGATTCTAGATCCTCTGTGTTCATCCCACGCTTCTTTGAACATATGGGTTACAGTTGGTTGATGCAGAGTGAGGCAGTTGAGAAGCGTTGTAAACTTGGTTATTAATATAGACTTATATTTCGGATAGTATTACTGCTTTACAAATATTTGAACACTTTTATATATGCATGGAAAGGGTTCAGAGTTAAAGTCCTGGGTAAGTAGGTGGGAAGGGAAGAAATGGGGATTTGTTCAGAGATGTTGGGGGGTTGCATAGAAGAAAAACTGTGCACTGGTATGCTAATCTTTGTTTTGAATTAAAAAAAAAGAAAGAAATACAAGTGGAAATAAAGTAGTAAATAAGAAAACAGATAAATGGGGCGGGGCATGGGCAGGGCCGGGGGGTCCCAGTGTACTTGGGTGCCTAGGGGCCCTCAAAGAATTAATCCTGCTCTGGACGTCAGGAGAGGAGAAAATTTGGACAGGCGCAATCAGGATATGGGGGCAGGAGAAGTTCAGACGTCCCACTGCAATGCCAACCTGCCTCCCTCCCCCAGCACACTCTGATTGCTCCAGTTGCTCAAGGTTGCCGCATTTTAAATTCCCTTTCTTTTTGAGATAGTCCAGTCTCTTGAAGGCTTTTTCCCCCCCTGGATCTGCATTTGTAGCAAATATTATTTTGTTGAATTTGATATAATGCTAGGTTTTACCAGATTTTCCGTTTGGAAAATCTGGACCTCCTAGACCCGCCCAGTTCCACCCATCCCTGCTCTGTTATTACAATTTATTCAGGATGATATGTCCCACATTGTATTGAAATTGTCAGGTTTTAACACAGTTATGCAGAAAACAAAGTTTTGTGTAGTGTTTTTGAAACATGGGGCTCCTTTTACTAAGCCGCGTTAGTGCTTTAACCCGTGGAATAGCACGCACGCTAGACCTTAACGCCAGCATTGAGCTGGCGTTAGCTCTAGAAGCGTAGCGCATGGTGTAGCGCGTGGTAATTTCCTGCGTGCGCTAAAAACACTAGCGCACCTTAGTAAAAGGAGCCCATGGTGTATAAGTCCATATAAGCAAAGGTGAGGGCGGATGAGCATTTGGGAGGCTGTGACAGGCAGAGCCAGTCCTGGCTTTGTCCCACTGCTTATATCAGGGATCTCAAAGTCCCTCCCTGAGGGCCGCAATCCAGTGGGGTTTTCAGGATTTCCCCAATGAATATGCATGAGATCTATGTGCATGCACTGCTTTTAATGCATATTCATTGGGGAAATCCTGAAAACCCGACTGGATTGCGGCCCTCAAGGAGGGACTTTGATACCCCTGGCCTAGAGCAGGGGTAGGCAATTTCGTATTTTGAGAGCCGGAGCCAGGTCAGGTTTTCAGGATCTCCACCATGAATATGTATGAGATGGATTTGCATGCACTGCCTCCTTGAGATGCAAATCTATCTCATGCATATTTATTGTGGATATCCTGAAAACTTGACCTGGCTCCGGCTCTCGAGGTCTGGAATTGCCTACCCCTGCTCCAGGCCAGGGGTGTCAAAGTCCCTCCTTGAGGGCCGCAATCCAGTCAGGTTTTCAGGATTTCCCCAATGAATATGCATTGAAAGCAGTGCATGCACATAGATCTCATGCATATTCATGGGGGAAATCCTGAAAACCCGACTGGATTGCGGCCCTCAGGGAGGGACTTTGAAATCCCTGATATAAGCAGTGGGACAAAGCCAGGACTGGCTCTGCCTGTCACAGCCTCCCAAATGCTCATCTGCCCTCACCTTTGCAGGCACCGTTGTGCACTGTAACAGAAACATTCCTTAGGTGCCATCGACTCGTGCTCAGGTCCTCTCGACTTGGTGAATCGGTTTCGTGCGGCAGGTCGCCCTCTTCACCTGGTTCCTTCGATCTTCTCCAATGATCTTTCTCTTCTGACGGTGTGACCAAAATAAGACAGTCTTAACTTCACCATTTGGGCTCTTCCAGGGTCGATTTGTTAGTTCTTCTGGCAGTCCACGACACGCCTAAAATCCTTCTCTAGCTCCATAGCTCAAATGAGTCAATCTTCTTTCTGTCTTGTTTCCGTAATGTCCAGTTTTCGCATCCATAACTGACCACTGAGAAAATGAGTATGAACATGCCTACTATACCTAAGTGTATAAGCCATCTGTAGTCTGAAGCCTGTTGTTTACATTCAGATACAGTAGGTATGTTTCTGGAGGGCTCGCACCTCCAGAAACAAAGAGTTAAAATGGGCTTTGATCCTTGGATCCTGTTGTTTACACTCTGCTGTGCTAATCACTAAGAATGACCGTCTGCTCTTCATGAACATCTGTGTGGCCATTTTCTAAGAATGTTAATATATAGACATCCATGTCCCTTGTCGCCCCCCCCCCCCCCCCACCCATTCAAAATTTGGATATTCCAGTTTATAAAAGGATGTTCATTCTGGATATTTCCAGCACATGGACATCTGGCTCACGCATTTTCAAATATATGTATCCTATTCTTAAATTGATGTGAGATGAACTTCCATTTGGGACGTTCTGACTTGGACATCCTTTTGAAAATGCCCTTTTAATTGACTATATGTTACATTAACCAAACAGAAATATTAGTTGTAGCAAATAGTTGTGGTATCTCATAATGCTGTGTCAGGAAACAGGAAGGCAAACGGTCCACCAAGGAATCCAACATGGAACGGAAGAAATCTGGCGAAGGACGTAAGAAGACTTGAGGCGGTCCAGAGGAGGGCGACGAAAATGATAGGAGGCTTGCGCCAGAAGACGTATGAGGAGAGACTGGAAGCCCTGAATATGTCTACCCTAGAGGAAAGGAGAGACAGGGGAGATATGATTCAGACGTTCAAATACTTGAAGGGTATTAACGTAGAACATAATCTTTTCCAGAGAAAGGAAAATGGTAAAACCATATGACATAATTTGAGGTTGAGGGGTGGTAGATTCAAGAGCAATGTTAGGAAATTCTACTTTACGGAGAGGGTGGTGGATGCCTGGAATGCGCTCCCGAGAGAGGTGGTGGAGAGTAAAACTGTGACTGAGTTCAAAGAAGCGTGGGATGAACACAGAAGATTTAGAATCAGAAAATAATATTAAATATTGAACTAGGCCAGTTACTGGGCAGACTTGCACGGTCTGTGTCTGTATATGGCCATTTGGGGAGGGCTTCAATGGCTGGGAGGGTGTAGATGGGCTGGAGTAAGTCTTAACAGAGATTTCGGCAGTTGGAACCCAAGCACAGTACCGGGTAAAGCTTTGGATTCTTGCCCAAAAATAGCTAAGAAGAAAAAATGAAAAAATTTAAATTGAATCAGGTTGGGCAGACTGGATGGACCATTCATAAGAACATAAGAACTGCCATCTCCGGATCAGACCCATGGTCCATCGAGTCCGGCGATCCGCACACGCGGAGGCCCAGTCAGGTATACACCTGATGTAGTTTTAGTCACCCATATCCCTCTATGCCTCTCATAAGGAGATGTGTATCTAATTTGCCTTTGAATCCCAGCACAGTGGATTCCTTAATAACCTCCTTTGGGAGAGCATTCCAGGCGTCTACCACTCGCTGCGTAAAACAGTACTTCCTGATCTTTATCTGCCGTCATCTACTATGTTACTATGTTACTATGATAAGTTTATGATTATTGAGCATGGGAATGTGGCTGGGAGCATTCTAAATAACCTTAAACTTATCTCCAGATTGTCTACCGTTTCTTCTGCTCCACAGTGACGGGTGGCAAGGCCAGTTGGAATAAGCAGACCCAGGTCTGAGCAAAGGAGTGAGGTCATTCCTACGAGGCATTCATCCACTCTGCTCAAGTACAAAGAAATGGCCTCAGGCAGAAAGATAAATAAAGAGGTGCTCATTAGGAGAAAGCACATTTATCTGAGCTAATGAGTAGGTGCAGAACGTGATCATAAGCCTTTTATTGGCATGCAAGACATATGGTTTGCAGGCTGACAATAAGTATCAGGGATTTGGAACGCGCAGTCAGGACTCTGCCCTTCCAGGATGATCACCTCACTGTTGAATGGGCCGTTTGTAAAGTAAGAAGCAATTTGCCTATGTAAATCAGCTCTCAGTGTGACGAAACATTAGGGACACTTGAAGAACATATAATAACGCAAATACAAAATATGATATGCCACTGAATGATTCCTTAGTTGCAAAGCCTTACTTCACACAACGTAAATAGTTCATTCCCACACCGGAGTTCCTCAGTATACCACACTCCAACTACAAAATTGAAAGCCTGTGTGGTGACCGTCCTCATCGGAACTTTTAAAACCGGCGTTATATCTATTATTATATATCTTTTTATATTTTATAGAGTTTTTTTTTTCGTTTTTCATTGTTAAAGTGCCAGTGCTTTTGCTTCAAATTTAATGCTTTGATACGTCAAGAAATATATATAAAGTGAGACTTAGCTTTGAACCATTACTGTCTCATTCCCCACCGACCCGTTTCATTCTTCTTCAGGGTCGGGGATGATAGCATTTAGCTTATTCCATAGAAAATCATGCAGTCCCGATGCGGGAATTAACTGTTTAAGTTGTGTGAAGTAAGGATTTGCAACTAAGGAATCATTCAGTGGGATAAACATGCATATCTGGTTGGTTAAAGTCTCTTTAATAAGTGCATGCAAAATCAATTCACATACAGCAGATTTCAGCATGTTACAAAGTTCTAATGCAAGTTAAAATATTTTTATTAACACAAAAGTGTAAAATCTACATTAAAAATCAACATGTACTGGAGGAAAAGCAACCCCCGCAATTGAAATCAAAATTTTTTTTTATCATGTACAACCCTGCTAAAGGTGGAACAAGGCATAACATAACATAATTCTTGATTTATATTCTACACATATGCCTTTCGGTTCATGGCGGTGTACAAAAGAATACAATACGGAGAAATTATTAACATTAAAATTGGTTAACCATGAGGGAGTATGGCGCACAAAATCTCCCTATCTGTCCCAGATAGGGATCACAATCTGTGCTAAGGTGCCAGGAAAGTAATAACGAGAACTTTGAACAAATAAGAGAAAAAGAGCAGAGAATATTACGTTGCAATTACAAGAAAGAGGAGAGGTATGTTCCTTTAGCCACATCAAGGAGACATGTTGGAGCATGTTTGGCCTTGGGAAGGAAAAGAAGGCATATAGATCGCAGCAGGCCTCACATTCAAAGTATTTATGCTCCTATGTATTGTTTATTGGTAGCAGAAAAACACCTGTACAGTCCATCCAGTCTGCCCAAAATAAATTCTTGAAGTACAATGTGATACTTTTGTAAGCAAAGAAGGAACTAGCAGGGAGGAAATACTCAGCCGAATAGCACTTGCTCACTCTTCAATGAAGACTCTTGACAAAGGCAAGGCGGTAACACTCCAAACGAAGATCAGACTTGTCCACGGACTCATTTTCTCAGTGGTCAGTTTACGAATGCGAAAGCTGGACCCTACGGAAACAAGACGGAAAGAAGATCGACTCATTTGAGCTATGGTGCCGGAGAAGGATTTTAGGGGTGTCGTGGACTGCCAGAAGAACTAACAAATCGATTCTGGAAGAGCTCAACCCAGCTATGTCATGCCCAAATTCTGCCCCTGATTCCACCCCCCATAATAATAATACTAATTGTAATGCAATTTCTTCTATCCATTTTTCATATACACACAATATAATCTTATGAATACATAACGGTAACCACAAAATTAAACACAAATCACACTGTACGCAGAAAAAAATGTTAATTATAATTTATATTCGGAGAGGTTTTCAAAGATGTCAAGACAGATGACTTTAAAATCTAGTGCAAATCTAGTGCAAAATATAGACAGCAGATATAAATTCTCAAAACTGACACATTTTGATCACTAAATTGAAAATAAAATCATTTTTCCTACCTCTGTTGTCTGGTGATTTCATGAGTCTCTGGTTGCACTTCCTTCTGACTGTGCATCCAATTTTTCTTTCTTTCGCATCCAACCTTTTTTTCACAATCCAGCCCCATCCTCTTTGGGTCCAGGTCTCTCTCTCTTTTCCCTTTGTTACCCTCCCCAGATCCAGTGTCAGTTCTCCTTTGTATCTACCACCACCTTTGTTCCAGGTCTCCCTCTCTCTCCCGCCTCTGTTATGATCTATCATCTCTCTGTTCTTCCTCAGGGTCTCTCCCCTTCTGTCTGTACCTCCCATAGTCTAGCATCTGCCTCCTGTCTTTCCCCTTTGGTCCAGGCTTTTCTCTCTCTCTCTGACTTTCTTCTGCTTACAACCCGGTCTTTCTCTGCCTTTCTCTCTCTCCTTCCCTCCTCCCTTCCTCCTTCCTATGTCCCCCTCACTGCCTTCCAGCCTTTGTCCCAGCCTCTCCCCTGAAGCCAGCCTGTCTATCTCCCTCCTGTGCCGAAGCCTGGCCTACCCACCGCCGATTCTTCCTTCCCCCGGTCCGCTGACAATTCTTCCTTCCCCCCAGTCCACCGCCTCCCTCCCTGCCGCGCCAAAGCCTGGCCTACCCGCCATCAATTCTTCCTCTCCCCTCATGGTCCGTCGCCGCTCGCCGCCCGCTGCTTCAGCAAATCCAAGAAGGGAAGAGCCAGGCGCGTGCAGCGGCACCAGTCCACAAGCCTTCACCCGACGTCAATTCTGACATCGGAGAGAAGATACAGGCCACCCTACCTATAGGATGGGCAATTTTTGGGGAGGCCATGATCCTGGCAGGATCATGGCCTCCCCAAAAATTGCCCATCCTATAGGTAGGGTGGCCTGTATCTTCTCTCCGATGTCAGAATTGACGTCGGGTGAAGGCTTGTGGACTGGTGCCGCTGCACGCGCCTGGCTCTTCCCTTCTTGGATTTGCTGAAGCAGCGGGCGGCGAGCGGCGACGGACCATGAGGGGAGAGGAAGAATTGATGGCGGGTAGGCCAGGCTTTGGCGCGGCAGGGAGGGAGGCGGTGGACTGGGGGGAAGGAAGAATTGTCAGTTCCCGCTAAGCTGCGCTGGGGTGCGCTGGCGCACAAAATATTACCTCGCAGCGCACAAGTTTCTCGTCACAGCGCACACAGTGTAGAGCACAGTTCTTCAACCGCCGGTCCGCAAACAAAATCTTGCCGTCCGCGAAGGATTCGGTCCCCGCCGCAACGAAAGGCCGGCGTCAGCTGACTTGCAACTTCCTGTTGCAGTCGCTGTGCCGGGTCTCCTGCCTTCGCCTGGACTCCTGCCTTCCACCGCGTTTGCCTCCTGCCTTGTCTCCGCACCTCCAGACCAGCAGCGGCAGCTGTGTATGCTTTTAACTTCGGCACAGAGCTGCCCCTAATCAATAGTTTAGCGCGGTTTCATAAGGCAGCCTCGGGGCCTTTGCTAGGCCGGCCCACATCGCATCATCGAAGCGGGCCGGCTATCAAAGGCCCCGAGGCTGCCTCATGAAACCGCGCTAAACTATTGATTAGGGGCAGCTCTGTGCCGAAGTTAAAAGCATACAGAGCTGCCGCTGCTGGTCTGAACTCTTGGGCCGCTGAAGGAGGGCAAAAAGCAGCTGTCCTGGAGGTTTCCCTTCCTCTCGCCTTTACAGGTTCCTTTTTTCCACCTTTTTTTTTTTTCCTTCAAACGGCAACGGGCCCCAGCATCGACATCAATCAAGTAAGTTCCACTGTCAATCAAGCGGTTCTGCTCGGCCAAAGCTTCCCCTGTGACATGAGCCACCCTCAGGGGAAAGAAAGTGACCCACAAAGGTGAGGGGAAGGGGGGCAGATGATGGAAGTTGGGGGGGGGGAGAGAGAGAGAGAGAGAGAAGGGGCAGATGATGGAATGGAGGAGATGAGAGAGAGAGAGAAGGGGACAGATGATGGAAGTGAGAAGAAGGGAGAGAGAGCAGAAGGCAGATGGATGTCAGTTGAGAAGGGAGAGCAGATGCTGAATGGAAGTGGGGAAAGAACACATACTGGATGGAAGGAGGAGATAAATAAAGGGGGAAGAAAATAGTAAGATAATGGAGGGGTGAGGGAAAGGGGTGACAAGCTGTGTGTAGACACAGTGAAAAGAGGGAAACGGGACTAAATAGTAAGAAAGAATTTAATTTAGATGGAGGCAGAAAATAGAGAAGGAAGACCAGAGAAGAAAAGGGAAGAGAGAGCAGAGAATGATCAGATCTGAGTGGAGGAAATGAGAAGAGAGATATGCTAAAAACCACAGGGGGGAGGGAAGGATAGAGATGCCAGACCATGAGGGGAACAGAAGGAAGATGATGGATGCTAGACCAAATTGGGGGGTGGGGGGGGCAGGAGGAGAGATGGCAGGGAAAGACAGACAGTGAATGGAAGGGGCAGATGCTGGACTGAAGAGACAGAGAAGGTTATCATGCTGCTGTACCGGGCCATGGTACGCCCTCACCTGGAGTACTGCGTCCAGCACTGGTACTTTAAGAAGGACACGGTACTACTCGAAAGGATCCAGAGAAGAGCAACTAAAATGGTTAAGGGGCTGGAGGAGTTGCCGTACAGCGAAAGATTAGAGAAACTGGGCCTCTTCTCCCTTGAGCAGAGGAGATTGAGAGGGGACATGATAGAAACATTCAAGGTACTGAAGGGAATAGACTTAGTAGCTAAGGCAGGGAGAACGAGAGGGCACTCTCTAAAGTTGAAAGGGGATAGATTCCATACAAACGTAAGGAAGTTCTGTGGTAGAAAGCAACATATTTATTTGGCTCATAACTTGCTGGCGCCCGATATTTTTAGCTCACAGTGAAAAAAGTTTGCTCACAACACCCGCCCGCTTAGAGGGAACACTGCCTGTGGCCTCCCTCATTCTGACACTCATGGCTCACATCTTGCCGATTGTCCTGCTCTTTGCCACCCTGAAATCCCAGCCCTGCAGCCCTGAAATCCACTAGGATCAAAAGTAAAAACAGCCCTGCTCTCTGCAAGCCCTTGGTTTTAACCTGTGATTTTAACCCGTGGGTTTAAAACGGGGCTCTGTGGCATCTTCTGCTCTGTTCCCCTGCAAAGTGTGTTCCAGCAAGTGCACAGCCACCTCTACCCCTTTCGTTTTGACCTCAAGCTTGTGAAATAAAGGATGAAATCTATCTTAGACTTCATTGTAGGATTATCATCCCCTTTTACAAAACTGCGAAAATGGATTTTAGCATAGGCTAGCTCGCTGAATGCTCTTGACGCGCGTAGACTTCCTATGAACATCGAGAGCGGCGCAGAGCATTCTGCTCGCTGGCCTGTGCTAAAAATCACTTTTGCGGTTTTGTAAAAGGTGGTATATGCTGAAAGATGCACAAAATCTGACATATATCCTGGATTGGTATTATACCATATCTAAGAAATTATTGCACAAATTTTTAAACCCAATACCAGTGTAATAGTTGCAACAATGGGGGCACTGTCTCATATCTTGATGCTTTTTTAATCAAGCATTCTGCGGTGTTTTCTGCAATTTGAAGTTTTTTGTTTTTTAAGACAGTATCATTACAACCAATATATACAGCAGTGCAACAATCAGTGATTATTGTGAGATTACCAATGACTGATCTGTTTCTGACATTTACAAGACACAGACTGCAACGACACAGGGGCAGAATTCGTCCCTGTTCCCATTACCGTGGTTAACCATGGAAAACCATCCCCGTGTCCTTCTTTAAGGAGAGAGGGAAGAATTAGAGTATGAATGGGCCCAGCCGCTGACCCTCAAGCCTTGCATTGAAGAATGAAGGACTGAGGTTGAGATAGACACTGAAGAATGGGACCTGGGTTGGCCACTGTTGGAAACAGAATACTGGGCTTGATGGAACTGCAGCCTCTCCCAGTATGGCAATTCTTGTGTTCTTATATAAACCAAGTATAAGACAGTCAAGCCATTGTGACATCACTGATGAGGTTGGCTCTTAGGCATTGGTGGAATGAGGCATTATGACATCACAATTTCAGCTCTTGAATGTTGCTACTAAGAACATAAGAACATAAGAAGTTGCCTCCACTGAGGCAGACCATAGGTCCATCCTGCTCAGCGATCCGCACCCGCGGCGGCCCATCAGGCCCATTGCCTGAGCAATGGTCTATACCTATCTATACCCCCCAATCCCTTTTTCTTCTAGGAATCTATCCAAACCTTCTTTGAAACCATTTAATGTTTTCTTGTCTACAATAGCCTCTGGAAGCGCGTTCCATGTATCCACCACCCTCTGAGTGAAAAAGAACTTCCTAGCGTTTGTTCTAAACCTGTCCCCTTTCAATTTCTCCGAGTGCCCCCTTGTACTTGTGGCGCCCCTTAATTTGAAAAATCTGTCCCTGTCTACTTTTTCTATGCCCTTCAGGATCTTGAAGGTTTCTATCATGTCTCCTCTAAGTCTTCGCTTCTCCAGGGAGAAAAGTCCCAACTGCTTCAATCTGTCGGTATATGGGAGATTTTCCATTCCCTTTATCAGTTTGGTTGCTCTTCTTGGTACTCCCTCAAGTACCGCCATGTCTTTCTTGAGGTACGGTGACCAGTACTGGACACAGTACTCCAGATGTGGCCGTACCATTGCACGATACAGCGGCATGATGACTTCCTTCGTCCTGGTCGTAATACCCTTCTTAATGATACCCAACATTCTGTTTGCTTTCCTTGAGGCCGTGGCGCATTGCGCCGATGCCTTCAGTGTTGCGTCTACCATCACTCCCAGGTCTCTCTCCAGGTTACTGACCCCTAGTGGTGTTCCCCCCATTTTGTTTGTGAACATCGGGTTCTTTTTCCCCACGTGCATGACCTTGCATTTCCCCACGTTGAAGCTCATCTGCCATTTTTCGGCCCACTTTTCCAGCTGCGTTAGATCCTTTTGGAGATCTTTGCAGTCTTCCCTGGTTTGAGCCCTGCTGTATAGTTTGGTGTCATCTGCAAATTGAATGACTTAACACTTGGTTCCCGCCTCTAGGTCGTTTATGTAGATATTGAACAGGAGCGGTCCCAGCACCGACCCCTGCGGAACTCCGCTCGTGACCCCTTTCCAGTCTGAGTAGTGGCCCTTTACGCCAACCCTCTGCTTCCTGTTTGCCAGCCAGTTTTTGATCCATCGGTGGACCTCCCCTTGTACCCCGTGGTTCCATATCTTTTTAAGCAGTCTCTCGTGTGGCACCTTGTCGAAGGCTTTTTGGAAGTCAAGGTAAATGATGTCTATAGATTCCCCTTTATCCACCTGGCTGTTCACCCCCTCAAAGAAGTACAATAAGTTTGTGAGGCATGACCTACCCTTGCAGAAGCCATGTTGACTCGGTTTTAGCTGCCCATTTTTTTCGATGTGCTCACAGATGCTGTCTTTAATCAGTGCCTCCATCATCTTTCCCGGGACTGAGGTCAGGCTCACCGGCCTGTAGTTTCCCGGGTCTCCCCTTGCGCCCTTCTTGAAGATGGGCGTGACATTTGCTATTTTCCAATCCTCCGGGATCTCTCCGGTTTTTAAGGATAGGTTGCATATCTGTCGAAGTGGCTCCGCTATTTCGTCTTTTAGTTCCTTGAGTACCCTTGGGTGAATGCCATCCGGACCTGGCGATTTGTCACTCTTTAGTCTGTCAATCTGCTTGAGTACATCCTCTTGGCTTACCTCTAAATTGACCAGCTTATCGTCTTGGTCTCCTATTACGATCTCCTCGGGTTCCGGAATGTTGGTTATATTCTCCATCGTGAAGACTGACGTGAAGAACTCATTTAACCTGTCAGCTATCTCTTTCTCTTCTTTTACTACTCCCTTTCTGTCTCCATCGTCCAATGGTCCCACTTCTTCTCTCGCCAGTTGCTTCCCCTTGACGTATCTGAAGAACGACTTGAAGTTTGTTGCTTCCTCTGCCAGTCTCTCTTCGTATTCTCTTTTTGCTTTTCTAACCACTCGGTGACACTCCTTCTGGTGTTCTTTGTGCACTTTTTGGTTCTCCTCTGTTTGGTCTTTTTTCCATTTTCTGAACGATGCTTTCTTGTCGCTTATCGCCTTCTTCATTGCATTTGTTATCCACACTGGGTTTTTTGTTCTATTTTTTTTTGCACCCTTTTCTGAACTTGGGGATGCATAGGTTTTGCGCTTCGTGCACAGTCTCCTTGAGTAAGGTCCAGGCTTTCTCTACGGATTCCGTCTTCCCTATGTTGCCTTTGAGTTTCTGCCAGGTAGAGAATGACACAGGGACGGAATATGTCCCTGTCCCCGCAGTTAACTGCGGGAAACCATCCACATGTCATTCTTTAAGGAGAGAAGGAAGAACCAGAGTATGAACGGGCCCAGCCGCTGACCCTCAAGCCTTGCATTGAAGAATGCTGGTGTCGAAGGACTGAGGTTGAGACGGACACTAAAGAATGACATGGGATGGTTTCCCGCAGGTATCGATGGGGAAGAGGACAAATTTTTTTCCCTTGTCATTCTGCACGTTGAAGTCTGCGGGGCATTGGTCTTATCTTCAAAGCCTCTGAAGCTGCCGTCAAAGCTCACTCCAGCTATGATGTCATTTTGCTTTAGGCGCTCTTAATTATGCAAATCTATTTCTGGCATAAGCTGCACCAATGCGGGTTACACTAGTATTCACTGCAACTATTTATTTATTTTATAAATTTCCATCCCGCTTATATCGTAAGCGGGTAACAAAAGATACGTACAGAAAAGATAACAAACTCTAAAAATGTATAAAAAAAACAGCAATAAGATCACATCATAATATTCATCATCTAATATCAGTCCATATGGGAATACTCTGGGGTCCTTTTACGAAGGCGTGTTAGGGCCTTAACGCACGGAATAGCGTGCTATCGCCTCCTTTTGAGCAGGCGGTAGACTTTTGGCTAGCACGCGCTAAAGCGGGCGCTAATCCAGTACGTGCGATAAAACCACTAGCGCGCCTTCGTAAAAGGAGCCCTCTGCCATCTATTAATTGAAAGCAATCAGGTAAAGAAAACTGTCACAAATTTTTTAAACGCTTTAAAATCTGCACATAGGTGCCAGTCCAGACTAGGTCCTCCCTGCACCTGCAAAGAGGTGCCCACGTCCAGAGTTGGTACCTTAATGTCTACCAAAATCCCTTAAGGGCATTGAAGAATCCTCTACCCCGGAAGCCTAAAGCGCGGACTGTCTCCGCATGAGACGGTGATTCACAGGAGCAGCTCGACAGCCTTGCAAATGTGCTGCTATTTCTGAGCTGGAACTGGATGAACTGGCTTCTTGTTGGTATTATCTGGCAGGTGAGAAAATATGGGTTTAGGTGATGCAACAGGGACCTGGGGAAATATGTTGCTGCTGCTATGGGAACATAATAACAGCATTATTGTATACATTATATAAATTAATATTAAGCTCCGGCTGAATGCAGCTGAAACTGGGTGTGTGCCTAGATCCACTCTTCCCCCCTCCCCGAAGATCCAAAATGCAGATGATTAATTTACGCCTGCGCTTGCTCTTCACCCTTCGCACTACGTCGTTAGTGGGCGGGGTTTATTCCTGCACGTCATTGGCGGGCGTCGAATGCGCCGACCGCAAAAGCACAAGTGAGCTCACAAGAAAGGGGGAGGGGTGGCTGCAGTTTACTTTTGCTGGCCCCACGAGTTGGACATTTTTAAAAAGGAACGACTTGTGACCGACGCAGTGAATTAATTTCTGTGTAGCTAGACTACGGACATGTATCGAACAGGGTTCATAGACAACGGCGCGAAAGACAAAAGCACGCGCCGACAATTGAGCGCAGCGCGGAGGCGCGCGCCGCACAAAATTACAGTTTTTAGGGGCTCCGACGGGGGGTTTTGTTGGGGGACACCCCCCCCCCAGTTTACTTAATAGACATTGCGCCGGCGTTATGGGGGGTTTGGGGGGTTGTAACCCTCCACATTTTACAGTAAACTGAACTTTTTCCCTAAAAACAGGGAAAAAGTTCAGTTTTCAGTAAAATGTGGGGGGTTACAACCCCCCACACCCCCCACAACGCCCCCACAACGCGGCGCGATGTCTATTAAGTAAAGTGGGGGGTTCCCCCCATGCCCCCCCCGTCGGAGCCCTAAAAACAGTAATTTAGAGCGGCGCGCGCCTCCGCGCTGCGCTCAATTGTCTGGCCGCGCCTTTGTCGCGGCGCGCTTTTGACCTGACACCATCGAACAGAACATGCTTTAAACCCACGGGTTAAAACCACGGGCTCGCCATGTGCTTTTTACAGAATATATAAAACGGAAACGGGAATGAATTCTTACGCACAAATGAATTTAGGCATATGTAAAGTTATTTTACAGTTTTATTTTTAATTTTAATGGTTGTTTTATATGGGGTTGTAACCTTGATACTGATATTTCTGGGCAGGAGAGTCGGCAAGGATAGTAAGCGATTGGTCCTCTGCAGTCGCTTCTTTTCGGATCGGCAAACCCAATCGGTGTTTCTCCTTCTGCTTCCTAATTTTGCATGACATTTCTCCTCATTTGCATGGGTGGATCGGATCGGAGATTGATCGGGAAGCTGTTTAGTGAATCGGGTCGGGGTTAGGGAACAATCGTAAAAGCAGTAGAACTGGTTTTGCGATCGTCGTTACAGGATCGGTAAGTTTAGTGAATCCAGCCCTTAATGCTGCCAAAAAACATCTGAAAAACTGAGGCCTGTCGTATTCATTTCACCTGTCCAGCTGCACCAAGCTGTGGTAAATTCAACATGACATTAAACAAATTGGTACAGTTAGCACTCGGTGACCTAAGTCACAGTGATCCAACACACAGCGGCGTTCCTGGAAATGTGGTGAATCAGCGCCAGGGTCGTTCAACACAAAGTGGCCTGGATGGAAGACACTGGAAGATTATTTCCCACCTAAGACAT
Organism: Geotrypetes seraphini; assembly: GCF_902459505.1. NCBI lineage: Eukaryota > Metazoa > Chordata > Amphibia > Gymnophiona > Dermophiidae > Geotrypetes > Geotrypetes seraphini. The sequence goes on along the minus strand of NC_047091.1, from coordinate 185,699,694 downwards.
CTCTCGCTCTCTAACTGGAAACATAGCAGAAAGCGCCTGCGGCAATTTGAATCCCTGGGTAGCTGGATTTATGTTTTTCACGGAAGCCAGGATTACTGCTGTGGATATTTCTGTTTTCCTAAATTTCTCCTCTTGAGTTCTTTCTCTTTTCATGTGTTTTCCTATTGAGAGCCGTACTTTGCTCTCCATTGCTCTGCAAATTATTTTTAAACTTTCAAATAGCCAAGTAACTCTGCTAATGCCAGAAAACGATTGTTTCACATCCTAGGTGTTAAGTTATGTTAATCAGGTTTTCTATTCCGCCTTTACCCATTCAGTTCAAGGTCCGATTACATTACAAGTTTCAAGTTTTATTTGTATTTGATTAATCGCTTAATTAAATTATTTCTAAGCGAGTTACAGGTTGTAAATAAACATGATATTAAAACAGTAAATAACATAAAATATTGAAAATTTAACAATTTATGCATTAAAAAAAAAAAAAAAGAGGATAAAACATGTTAGTAATATATAAAATTACGAATTATGTATTATGAGGTACAAAGAACATAAAATTACAGAAATTTTAACTTAACAATTAAATACTAAAATAAGAATTCAATAATATAACGGATCTTGACATTTAAAAAGAGCACATGATTAATTTTAAATGTTAAAAGCGTCTTTAAATAAAAAGCATTTTAAATTTTTTTTGAAATCGTTTAAGTTATTTATTTCTCTTAAGTGTAAAGGTAAAGAGTTCCAGAGTTGAGGTGCTATTACAGAAAACATTTCCTGACGGCGGGTTCCAATGATTTTTAAAGAAGGAATAGTTAGAAGTTTGAACGTAAGGGATTATAGGGGATAAGTAATTTGTTTATGAATTGGGGTTCATTGGTGTCTAAAGTTTTGAAAGTTAACAATAGAATTTTATAGGTAATCCGATGATTAATAGGGAGCCAGTGTGATTTAATTAAGAAAGGAGTCACGTGGTCATATTTTTTTCCTTTATAAATGAGCTTAATGGCGGTATTTTGTATGATTTGTAAGCGTTTTTTTTCTTTACAAGAGGTTGGGTCAGTTACCCAGGACGTTGCAATGGACACTTTGACACAAACATTCAATAGGGTTGCTGGTACAGGTAGATCAGTACAAATTCATGGTTACAGGCACAAGTAGGTCATCGTTGGCTCATCCTTATGTCCCAAGAGTTCCATTAGACAGTTTAGAAATGGGCTTTTACATTCAGTTACTTCAGGGTTGGCTTCCTGTCATGGTACAGAATTGCTTTTAAAAGTTTTCTGAACCTGAGCTAGTGGTCACAAGGTCATAGTTTAAACGGTGGTTAGTTCCAGCATTTTGCTAATTGATATTGGACAGATAAAGTGATTTGCCTGGTAGACTTTATAGTGTTGCATGCTGGGAATTTTAAGTGGAAAAGATTTCTGGTGGAATATCTTTTGGAGGCTCCCTGGAGTAGGACGGCCAACTCTCCCCCTCTATTACAAATGCACAGCGCGGGTTGCGGCAGCGGTGGTAACTGCTCTGACACTCGGAATTCCTGCCAGCGTCGGAGCAATTACCGCCGCTGCCGGGGCTGGAACCCGCACTATGCGTTCGTAAAAGAGGGGGGTCTGTTAGGTAGTCGAGGGCTTTGCCTGTCAGGATCTTAAAGGCAGCGATGCCTAATTTAAACTTGATCCTTGTGGTTATGAGCATCCAATGTAAGACCATAAGAACTGCCGCTGCTGGGTCAGACCAGTGGTCCATCGTGCCCAGCAGTCCGCTCCCGCAGCGGCCCTCTGGTCAAAGCCCAGCGCCCTAACTGAGACTAGCCCTACCTGCGTACGTTCCGGTCTAGCAGGAACTTGTCTAACTTTGTCTTGAAACCCTGAAGAGTGCTTTCCCCTATAACAGTCTCCAGAAGAGCGTTCCAGTTGTCTGTTAGTCTCTGGGTGAAGAAGAGCTTCCTTACGTTTGTACAGAATCTATCCCTTTTTAACTTTAGAGTGCTCTCGAGTTCTCCCTACCTTGGAAAGGGTGAACAACCTGTCTTTATCTACTAAGTCTATTCCCTTCATTATCTTGAATGTTTCAATCATGTCCCCTCTCAGTCTCCTCTTTTCAAGGGAGAAGAGGCCCAGTTTCTCTAATCTCTCACTGTAAGGCAACTTCTCCAGCCCCTTAACCATTTTAGTCACTCTTCTCTGGACCCTTTTGAGTAGTATCATGTTCTTCATGTACGGCAACCAGTGTTGGACGCAGTATTCCAGGTGGGGGCGTACCATGGCCCGGTACAGCGGCATGATAACCTTCTCCGATCTGTTCATGATCCCCTTCTTAATCATTCCTAGCAGGAAAAATAGGGGGTATGGAGAGCCAATTGCTTGAGAGCTGTCAGCAGCAACCAAGGAAGAGCCTCCAAAGGGACGGTACTGAGTAGAGCCTGTTCAAGCTGCACCCAGTGCTTGTTCGGGAAGGCTGTCCATTCCAAAAGTGCCTTAAGATGTGCAGGCTGACCCACCAAAAGCTCGTTCTAAGCACGTGTGATCCTTGCGGATCCTGGGTGGTTGTGCTGCCAAATATAAGAGAAAACCCGCCTCTGCACAGGTTGCAGAAAAGTCGTAGGAACCGGCAAATGGAGACAGGCAAAAAGATATAGAAGGCGGGGGAGCACCATCATCTTCACAGCATTAATCCGCTCTACCCATGATATCCGCAATGCCTCCCATCTATTCAACTCTACTAGAAGAGACTGCCACAAGGGAGGGTACAAAGTATTTTCTGATGGATCTTAGCATTTTCATCACAAGGAAAGATTGTTTTATTATCGATTGTATGTGGCTTTTCATAGACAGGTGGTTATCAATTTCTACTCCTAATATTCGGGATTGTAGTTCTAATGGAAAGCCTGTGTCATCTACTGGAATCCTTGGAGTGTAGAGTGGGTCAGTTGAGGGTCCTAGCCAAAGGAATTTGGTTTTGTTTGAGGCAGTGGGTTGAGGTCCAGTTTTTTTTATGATGTGGACACATTTTTTAACACTGGTTGCATGATCGTTATTTCGTCTGTATTGGTGCAATGTTTCATTCGTGCGAGATCTAGGTTGACTCCCAAGGATTGCATTAGAAGGTTGAATACTGATGGTGAAAATAGGAATTCTTGGGGGACCCCGCTGGGAGTGTGCCAGCTATCAGAAAGTTCACCCTCATAGTGCCGAGCGGTTAGGAAGCTTTGGAACCAGGAGTGGACTGGGTTGCTCAGTGTCATAGTGAGGGAGATTGGCGCTTTGGGCAGTGGAGCCCCACATTGCCATGCCATGCGCCCCTCCACTCTTCCCTGTTGTTTGAACACCCCCCGCCCTGCGTACCTCTTGAAATCTTCACCGGCACAGGCAGCATCTTCCACCAGGAAATGACGTCAGAAGAGAGCAGAGGCTGGCACAAGCAGCAGGTGGAAGATGCCACTTGTGCCTGCAACCATTTAAAGAGGTATGTGTTTGTGTGTGTGTGGGGAGGGGGGCATGGCAGAGAGGACGAGAAGCGCTAACAACCCCTGCAAATATGGCACCTGGGACAGTCTGCCTCTCACTCCCCTCCTTACTACACCACTGGGGATGCTAAATCCAAAATCACTGAAGATCTCGGACATTTGATCAAAGTCTACTAGGTCAAATGCACTGCTGAGCTTATGTCAAATTGGATTATGATTGCGCTTAGTAGTTCTTTGCCGTATGTTACTCATACTGCGACCAACGTCTCAGTGTTGCGATTTTTCCAGAATCCTGATTCTGAAAGGTAGAGCAGTGTTTTTCAACACACGGTATGCATACCCTTGGAGGGATGTGGCCTGGCCACCACTAGGGATCCCTGCCTGCCCAATGTTGAAGCTGCCACCACCGGGGATATTTTCCTGCCTCCCTGTCTGCCCACCTGCTGCACCACCCCCCACCCCAAAGCTGACCCTGCCACCAAGCCGGAGCTGATATGCTCCAGACCCCTCCCCCCCAGCAGCAACTCCGCACAAGGATGGGCCACGGCGCATGCAGCGACTCACACACTGCACACAGCCAGCCCACAAGCCTTCCCCTCGACGTCAATCGCTGGAACCTTGTGTCTGATGTCAGAATTGATGTCAGGGGAAGGCTTGTGAGCCGGCCGTGTGCAGCATGTGAATCTCTGAATGTGCCATCGTGGCCCATCTCTGTGAGAAGTTGCTGCTGGGGGGGAGGGGTCTGCAGCGTTTCAGCTCCAGCTTGGTGGCAGGGTCGGCTTTGGGGTGGGGGGTGGTGCAGCGGGCGGGCAGACAGGGAGGCATCCCCGGTGGCAGTGGTTTTGGCTTCAACAGGGGGCAGGCAGGGATCCACGGTGGCGCCTGCGGCTTCTGTGGATGTGTCAGCTTTGGGGAGGAGGGGGGATGGGGCACAAACTCGACACTTGAGGGCACTAACTTGGGACATAGGAGGGAGGGAATAGAACATAAGAACATAAGCAATGCCTCCGCTGGGTCAGACCTGAGGTCCATCATGCCCAGCAGTCCGCTCACGCGGCGGCCCAACAGAAAGGGAGAATTGATGGGCCTGAGTGTATGAGTGAGAGAGGGTGCACATGGGGAAAGGAAAATTGGGCATAGAGAGAGAGGGGTGAGGTAGAGATGCATGGGGAATAGAAGGATGAGAGGGAGAAATGTTGGATGTTTCAGTAGAGGGGGTGGGAGAGATACCTGGATCTCAAAAGACAGATGGACAGTGAAAGAGAGAGAGGGAGATATATTGCCAATAAGGGTGGAGGAGAGAGGAAGAAAAGGTGGAGGGACAGAGAGAGAGAGATGTTGGTTGGGGGAGGGAATGAGGTCCGGAGGAGAGGAAGCGTGCAGGAGGCAGAAAGAAAGAAATATTGGATGCACAGTCAGAAGGAAGTGTAACCAGAGATTCATGAAATCACCAGACAATAAAGGTAGGAAAAATAATTCTATTTTCAACTTAGTGATCAACATGTGTCAATTTTGTGAATTTATATCTGCTGCCTATATTTTGCTCTATATTAGTCTATTTTTCTATAGCTGTTACTGATTGCATATTTTAAAGTCATCTGCTTTGACCTCTTTGAAACCCCCCCAAACATAAATGATAATTAACATTTTCTGTGCGTAGTGTGCTTTGTGATTTTTTTTAATTTTGTGGTTACCATTATGTATTAATAAGATTATATTGTGTGTATGAAAAATAGATGGAAGAAATTGCATTACAATTACTACTATTATTATGGGGGTGGGGTCTGGGGCAGAGGTTGGGAGGGGTTACTCGATTGGTATTTGTTAGGCTTAGGGGGTACTTGGCTTGAAGAAGTTGAGAAATACTGGGGAAACTGAAGTGTTGTAAGTAGCATTTGAGTTGTTCTGTGACATATCCTTTCATCATTTTGATAAATAGGGAGATGGAAGCTACTGGCTGATAATTGGTCACATCACAAGAGCTATGTTTTGGGTTCTTGGGAATAGGCGTTAAGATAATTCTTCCTCCTGATTTGGGGAAAAGGACAGTTTTTAGGTGATAGTTGAGCCATTGGGTTATTTTCCCTATGGTTGTTGGGTTGGCTACTCTGATCAGGTAAGGTGGGCAGGTGTTGAGGCGCCAACAAGCATCACGCTCTAATTGGACAGCATACTTACTGTATAAAAAATCTCTACAATTCTAGGCTGTATATTAGGCGCCATATTATCCATGGAACCTCAAGTATCCCATCTTCGAAAGAAAGCCCTGTTCACCATGAAACAGCTAAGACTCATCAGGCCATACATCCACCAGCATCACTTTGCCACCATTGTCGAGATGATGATTCTATCCCAACTGGATTACTGCAATGTCGCCTACCTGGGAATCAACACCACCCTCACCCACAAAATGCAACTTATTCAAAACACTGCAGTAAGACTCATCATCGGTTTGAAAAAATAGGACTCCATCTCAACCTACCGCAAACAACTGCACTGGCTACCCATCACAGCTCATATAAAATTCAAAACAGCCAGTATCATGCACCACAATATCTACGGAAACTCAGCCGTCCCACTCATCAAACCCACTCTTAACTGATGCATGGTCTACCTCATGCAGGTATCTCAACAGGATCCAATTAAACCTCTCCTCGACAAAAAATCTCAAGTACAAAAGAATCTTCCAGTCCATGTTCACTTCCTCGGAGTCAAAATCTGGAATGATCTTGCAGAGACTATAAGAACGGAAACCAACCATACCCTATTCTGGAAAAAACTGAAAACTTCACTCTTCGACAATTAATTCTTCTAAGATCTTCATAAGCACCTGACCTTTACTTAATTCGCCTGAGTTTTTATGTTTCCTGCCCCATTTCCGCTCCTTCCCCCCACCCTTTCCTCAAGTTGCCTAGAGCCTGTTTAGGTGTGCGCGACACACAAAGATTAGATTAGATTAGATTAGCAAGCTTTGGAGTATTTTAGGAGAAGCCGTTTTGTGTCTTTGAATTCAAGATCTGTCTGCTGGTATTTCCATAGGTGATTTTGTTGCAGTGGGTCTAGCTGGTCGTGTGTGGATTGAATCTTTGTTTTAAAATAGTTGGCTAGTTCTAGGGCTGTTGGAATAGAGGGGTTGTTGCCATTTGTGATCTTCTTCGTGTTGGTTAGTTTATCTAATATTGAAAACGGTTGGTTGATTTTAAGGTTATATTCTGTGTAGAGTAGGATTCTTTCTTCTTTTGCGTCAGTAGTGATTTACATTCTCTGATTTTCTGGTGCCACTTAGTCTTATTTTCTGGGAACGGGTGTTTGCGCCAGTAGCATTCGACTTGTCGGAAAGCTTTTTTTAAGGTCATAAGTGCTGAGTCAAACCACTTCTCTGATGATCTTTGGATTCTTTTCTTGCATTCGAGTGGGGTTAGTTTGTTTAGGATTTACATTACATTACATTACATTACATTACTGTCTTATATTCCGCCTGTACCTTTCAGTTCTAAGCGGATTACATCAGAACGATAACTGGACATTTCCAGAAGAGAAATACAAATTACATTAAGGCGTAAGGTCTAAAGCAATTTTGATGAGTGGGTTCTAAGAGGGGGAGAGAGGGGGAAAGGAAGGGATTAGGACGTTTGGGTGAATTTCTTGAATAGTAGGGTCTTGATTTCTTTGCGGAAAGCCTTGAGGTCAGTTGAAGCTGTCAGTAGGTTGGTGATGGAGGGGTCCAATTTAGCTGCATGTGTTGCAAGTAAGTTGTCATACATCTTTTTGCGTTTAGTTCCTTTAAAAGGGGGGAAGGAGAAAGGGGATTGGGTTCTCCATTGGGTTCTCCTCTGTCTGGTTGAGAGGTTCCTGTTTAGACGGTTGCTTAGGTTTGTTCATTGATCGATTTCCAATGGTCCAGGAAGTTTTGGTCAGGAATGGGGAGGGATAGTAATGAGTTAACTATTTCATTCCAGTACGATTCAAGGGCTACTTTGTTTCTATAATAAGAGGCTACTTGGCGGGTTGGTTTGGTTATTGATATCTCTTTCCAGACTATGGTGAATTCTAGGAGTAGGTAGTCTGACCAAGGTTCTTTGAATAAGGAATTAAATTCTAGGTAGTTTGTGCATTTTGCTGAAATGGAGGAGGTGAGTAGATCTAACTGATGATCCTTCTCATGTTTGGGTTGTTGAAACAAGCTCATTTAAGACTTTGAGGAATTCCAGGGTTTGAGAGTTTGGAGGATGAGTCTAAGTGGATGCTGAGGTCTCCTATGATGAAAATGTTTCTTGAGATGATGTTTGAGAACAGTGGTTCAGCTTCTAGCCACATTTCAGGAGGGATGAAGAATAGTATGCAGCAGATGGGGCATTGGGAAGAGTCGCATTTTATTTCTACCATTAGTAGTTCTAGTGAGATGAGAGTTATACAGTAGGTTCCATGACTTTGATGTGAAAAAAATGATTTGTGCAGTATCTCCCTGTGACCAGTCCTCGATAGGTGGGTGATTTTGTAATCTATGGGACAGAATAGTTGTAATCTGGGGTCATCTTGCATTGATATCAATGTTCAATTAGGAATAGAAAGCTGAGTTTTAATTCATCGAGCAGATCTTTTATAATTTAAGCCTTGTTGACCACTGATCTTACATATTCATGACTTCATTAGTGTAAGTGTTTAGTATTCTTATTAGGTTGTCCGGGATTGGTGTAGTGATATGATTGTGGCATTGCTTCCGGCATCTGTGGTCTAACCAGTGTTAGGATTACCCATTGCCCTGGGAAGTGCTGCAAGGCGCCTGCAGGTGGATTGCAAGGTCCCCTTTGTAGGGAAGATAGATGAATTAGTGGAATAGCTGTACAGTAGTGAATTACAGGTTGGTTTCTAAGTATTGGGTAAGAGTGAATCTGTGATAGTTAAGTGGGCAATGAGAGGCTTGGAAGCAGGAGACTTAGTTATGAGATTTTTGTTAGGATCAGCTGGAGCATTGAGAGTAATGCATAGTAGTATAAATATAATGTGAGCCTAGAGGTGGGTGGTATGAGGGGGAGGGTGGGAGAGCATAAGCAACAGCAGAGATGTGTGCAGGAGAGCCCTAGTATCTAGAGCAATGGGGATGACAGGGTTCAAATCCCACTCATGGTCCTTGTGACCTTGGGAGGTCACGCCGCGATCCATTGCCTCAGGTCTATGTTGTACTGTCGGTTCACGTGGACAGGGAAATTTTGTGCACCTGATTACAGCTCATCTTGGAAAAGATGTGTAATTGAAAACAAATAGCTCCTTTTTAAAAGTCCTTCTTAAACGTGCTTTGAATACAGATATTGCATAACAGAGGCAGCTTTGTCATCAGCAAAAGCAGACGCATTAACCTGGCTTCCATGGCCATTGTTATGTTCAACCTGATGAACCCATGAACTCCCTTTAGACTTGTCACAGCAGAATTATTGGTTTTCTTCTTGAACCGTCATCTGGGCTGTTTTGACAGGTGAATGGAATGCACATCAATGCGTCAAATTCTTCACTAGGACCGAGAGAGGGTAATTTGCAAAAAGACACCTGAGTGTACGCGCTGGACTAGAACGCGCTAAGGGTCAGATTCTGTAAACAGCACCTAAATTGGAAGCCGCCTACGAAAACGATGCTGGCCGTGCGTCATTCACGCTTAATCCCAGCAAAGGCGCCTGCCAAAAAACTGAGGCACCCACAGCGTAGGCCAGGGCTTTAGTGGCCTATATTGCAGATGCCTAATGGCGCCTAAGTCCGGCTGCTCCCCTAACCATACTCAAGCGTGAGACGCCTGCTGTAGACCTGATTACAGCCCCTTCACCATAGATGCCTCCCAGTGCCTACTTTTTTTTTTAACGAGTTTTTAATCAGTTTTAAATGACATGGTCAATTACCATGCCAATTAAAGCTAATTAAAGCAATTAAGTTAGGCAGCGGTAGGGTGCCTACCGCTGCCAAACTTAAGGCGATGTTTATAGAACATGGCCATAAGAACATAAGACTAGCCTTACTGGATCAGACCATCAAGCCCAGTAGCCCATTCTCACGGTGGCCAATCCAGGTCCCTAGGCCAAAACCCAAAGAGTAGCAACATTCCAACATCTCAAAGAATAGCAAGATTCCGGAAACCCAAAGAGCAACAAGATTCTAGAATCCCAAAGAACAGCAACATTCCATGCTACCGATCCAGGGCAAGCAGAGGCTTCCCCCTTGTCTTAATAACAGACTATGGACTTTTCCTTCAGGAATTTGTCCAAACCTTTCTTAAAACCTGCTACGCTATCTGCCTTTGCCACAACCAGGGGGCGGACCTTTCAGGTGAGGATTAAAAACATACTTGTTCAACAAATTCCTAGTAGATCACTAAACCCTGGGCCCTCTTCGAGTGTCTCTCATTCTCCTCAAGACAAAGGAAAGCTCTAGTTATGGACTCGTTCCTCCCTTACCTCCAGCACCCCTCACCACTCCCGCCTCTCCGGATCTCGATATCTATATTTGCATTGAGATTCAAACTCTGTTTATTTCTTGAGTTCTCCTTATATCGCCTCATCTCTATTGTATTTGATTCAGACCTGCCACGATCCTTTGTTATTTACACTCCTAGGTTACTTGTCATTGTACCCTCACCTCTTATGTACGATTCTCTATTTAACACCTGTTAACTGCATCGAACTTCACGGTACATTGCGGTATACAAAGAAAATTTTATGTTATGTTAAGTTATATACGAGGGGGTGCAAAACGTTCTTAGCCCAACCAACCAACTTCCTAAATTAAAAACATAGAGACATGATGGCAGATAAAGGCCAAATGGCCCATCCAGTCTGCCCATCCGCAGTAACCATTATCTCTTTCTCTCTCCGAGAGATCCCACATGCCTATCCCAGGCCCTTATGAATTCAGATACAGTCTCTGTCTCCAGCACCTCTTCTGGGAGACTGTTCCACGCATCTACCACCCGTTTTGTAAAAAAAAGTATATCCTTAGATTACTCTTGAGCCTATCACCTCTTAACTTCATCCTATGCCCTATCATTGCAGTGTTTCCTTTCAAATGAAAGAGACTCAACTCATGAACATTTACGCCACGTAGGTATTTAAACGTCTCTATCATATTTCCCCTCTCCTGCCTTTCCTCCAAAGTATATAGATTGAGATCTTTAAGTCTGTCCCCATACGCTTTATGACGAAGACCACACACCATTTTAGTAGCCTTCCTCTGGACCGACTCCATCCTTTTTATATCTTTTTGAAGATGTGGCCTCCAGAATTGTATACAATATTCTAAATGAGGTCTCACCAGAGTCTTATACAGAGGCATCAATACCTCCTTTTTCCTACTGGCCAAACCTCTTCCTACGCACCCTAGCATCCTTCTAGCTTTTGCTGTCACCTTTCCAACCTGTTTGGCCATCATCACATACAATCACACCCAAGTCCCGCTCTTCCTTCGTGCACATAACCTCTTCACTTCCTAATCTGTACCGTTCCCTCGGGTTTTTGCAGCCCAAGTGCATGACCTTGCATTTCTTAGCATTAAATTTTAGCTGCCAAATTTCAGACCATTCTTCAAGCTTCGCCAGGTCTTTATTCATGTTAATCACGCCATCCGGCGTGTCTACTCTATTGCAGATTTTGGCATCATCCGTAAAGAGGCAAATCTTACCCGACAACCCTTCAGCAATATCGTTTATAAAAATGTTAAGTGGTGCCTGCTACGGCAGCTGATCCGAGTGTTATCTTATTTCGTTACGTGTTGATTTGCAGAAATGAAATTCTGTGTTTTGGCAATTGTTTCAGATCATTGAATGAACCACGTCCACGTCATTCTCTGAGAACCTTTCGGCACCCCCTTGTGGCTGTATATAAGACACCGTTAGCGTTAGCATTACGCAAGGTTCTAGAATTAGGGGGAAGAGCTCTGTGTAGACTTACCTACTTAGAGCATCTTCCAAAACGTAACAATACAGCCAAAGATCAAAATTACCTAGTTAGGCCTAATCTTATATATTTTGGCGCCTCCTTTACTGCTTGGTTCCCCTAGTCAACTGGTATTTGGGAATTCTTATTGACTGTCAATCGTGATTCGCATTTCAATTGTTAAACGTTGCTTTTTTTTTTTGCCCTTTTTTAGGTTCGATCAGTTCAATGATTTCTGATCAAACATGATCAAAGGATAGCAATCATGTGCTTATCACATCTTATTTGGACTCCTATAGTGTTATCTTAGCCGGACCCTCAAAATATTCTCTTGATCGGTTCGAAATATGGGGATTGGGATATTAAGTCGAGCCTGTGAATTGGAGCATTGAATCATTTGAGTTGACTGCTCGCATTTTAAATTCACCATCCTTAGGATAGCTCTTAGGGGGCCTTTTTAAGGGAGCACTGTTTTATCTGTCCTCGTTCTTAGTCCTTTATAAGCTGTCCTGTCATCTCATGAATTTCTTCTTTCTCTTCCTCCATTGTCACAGGCTCTCCAAGCGTCATTCAGCATTTTTCTTTCTAGCCCGCTTCCTTGTGCAATTCTTCACCCTGTGAATAACGAGCAGAATTAAACTTAAGGCGACACTCAAAACATATTTATTTAGCACTGCTTATCGTACACACCCTCTCTTTCACCAAGCCCGATAGCGTGGGCCGATGTGGTAAATGCTGCAACGCCCATAGGGATTGAATGGCAATCGGAGCATCTGCTGCGTGGCACTTGCGTGGCTTTACAAAAAAGGCCCCAAATTTGGTATTTTCTGATGGTGCCTGTGTTTGCTGGTATTTTTATCCTTGTTCACTTAGGCTTCCACGGATGGCGTCATGATGTCCGGATGTCCCTGGATAGGTCCTTCTTTTGCGGACATTTCCGGGGGTCCAGACAGCATTACAAAACCTGGCACTTAGTACGGGTTTTGAAAAGCCTCCTGAAATTGATTCGAGCAGGGAGGAAGTCCTTGCATGCGCAGACGCGATGTGATGTCACACACATGCGTCCAACAAGAGCAGGCAGCAGGGGCGTGGCTAGGGCAGGATTAGAGCGTTTACAGGGCGGGAATGGGCGGGTCTAGGGGGGGTCTGGATTTTCCGATTGGAAAATCTGGCAAGCCTAGTCATGATTATTGCAGTTATCCGGGTACGCAGAACCGATGAGCAGCACACCCTGAAGAAAGCCACAGCCTGATGGCTGAAATGTTGGTTCCACTTATCCAGACCTGGTGAGTAATCCTCTATTTATACCCTTCTATTCCCTCTTCCAGCAGAAAAATGTCCAATCCTCTCTTAAATCCCAGTACTGTATTCTGCTCTTTAATGTCCTCTGGAAGCGCATTCCAAGTGTCCACCACACGTTGGGTAAAGAAGAACTTCCTGGCATTTGTATTGAATCTGTCCCCTTTCAACTTTTCCGAATGGCCTCTTGTTCTTTTATTTTTTGAAAGTTTGAAGAATCTGTCCCTCTCTACTCTCTCTATGCCCCTCATGATCTTATAAGTCTCTATCATATCCCCTCTAAGTCTCCTCTTCTCCAGGGAAAAGAGACCCAGTTTCTCCAATCTCTCAGCGTATGAAAGGTTTTCCATCCCTTTTATCAGACGTGTCGCTCTTCTCTGAACTCTCTCGAGTAACGCCATATCCTTCTTAAGGTATGGCGACCAAAACTGGACACAGTATTCCAGGTGTGGGCGCACCATCGCCCAATACAGCGGCAGGATAACTTCTTTCGTCCTGGCTGTAATACCCTTCTTGATTATACCTAGCATTCTATTCGCTCTCTTAGCAGCTGCTGCGCACTGTGCAGTCGGCTTCATTGACCTGTCCACCATTACCCCCAAGTCCCTCTCTTGGGTACTCTCATTCAATGACATCCCTCCCATCGTATAGTTGTACCTCGGGTTTCTGCTTCCCACATGCAATACTTTACATTTCTCAACGTTGAACTTCATTTGCCATTTTGTCGCCCATTCTCCTAGTTTGTTCAAGTCCCTTTGCAATTCCTCACCGTCCTCTTTAGTCCGAGCTCCCCTAAATAGTTTGGTGTCATCTGCAAATTTTATCATCTCACACTTCGTCCCTGTTTCTCGATCATTTATGAATATATTAAATAACAGCGGCCCGAGCACCGAGCCCTGCGGAACACCACTCGTGACCCTCCTCCAGTCAGAGTAGTGTCCCTTCAACCCTACCCTTTGTTTCCTACCTGCCAACCAGTTTCTGATCCATCTATGTACGTCAGCGTCCACCCCATGGTTCTTCAGTTTCCGGAGTAATCGTTCATGGGGCACCTTGTCAAAGGCTTTTTGGAAATCAAGGTATATGATGTCTATGGGGTCACCTCTGTCCATCTGTTTGTTAATTCCTTCGAAGAAGTGTAGTAAGTTGGTTAGGCACGATCTCCCCCTGCAGAAACCATGTTGGCTGGTTATAAGAAGTTTGTTTCTTTCCAAGTGATCATCGATGCTTTCTTTTATCAGTGCTTCCGCCATTTTTCCGGGAACCGAGGTCAGACTCACTGGTCTGTAGTTTCCCGGGTCACCTCTTGATCCCTTTTTAAATATGTATCCTGACTATGGGACTCCTATGTCTTTTAGTTTCTTATTTGTGAGCTCCCCAGGCCAGACAGGGAAAAATGCTTGAGTAACTGAATAAATTCATGTAAACCCTTCTGAGCTCCCCAGGAGAACAGTATAGAAAACTGAATAAATGAATAGTGTGAAAAATTTCAGCCTCTGGTAACCAGAGCTGGTATTGTGACATCATAATGCCTCATTCCACCAATAAGAGCCAACCTCATCAGTGATGTCACAATGGCTGGATTGAATTATACTTGCTCACTTTCACTACACTTTGATTTCTAGAGTGGTGCAGTGGCTAAAGCTAGGACAAAAATTTGTAGAGAAGATAATGTTCGAGATGCTGGCTTTATTAAAATCACAGTAAAAAAAATTCATATAAATATCCACATGAAAAGTTCTAGGTCCCAAACTGGGTCAATAGCTCCCAACGGTTTGGGGCCTAGGTACTTTTTATATGGATATTTATGTGAATTTTTTTTACTGTGATTTTAATAAAGCCAGCACTTGAACATCTTCTTCTCCACAAGCCTCGAATACTTATGATTTTAAAGTGTTTGAGGCTTGTGCAGATGGGGACGGAGCTTAGGCATTGGTGGAATGAGGCATTATGACATCACAATCTGAGCTCTAGAATGTTGCCACTTAGGATTTGAAAGTGTTTGAGGCTTGTGCAGATGAGGACGGAGCTTAGGCATTGGTGGAATGAGGCATTATGACATCACAATCTGAGCTCTAGAATGTTGCCACTTAGGATTTGAAAGTGTTTGAGGCTTGTGCAGATGAGGACGGAGCTTAGGCATTGGTGGAATGAGGCATTATGACATCACAATCTGAGCTCTAGAATGTTGCCACTTAGGATTTGAAAGTGTTTGAGGCTTGTACGGATGAGGACAGAGCTTTCAGGAATGAGGCAAGGACAGGGACAGTGACAAAACTTACAGGGACAGAACGGGAAATAGAGTTCCTGTGGGGACGGGGACAAATTTGTCCCTGTGTCATTCTCTAATACCTTTAGGCCACTTGGCACTTTGCACACACTAATTTTCATTAGCACATACTAAGCTTTAGTAAAAAGGCCCCTAAATCTTAGGGGGTAGCCTAGGCAGTGGTGTAGCAAGGGTGAGGGCATCCTGGTGGTGGCGCCCCTCCCCTGACCTCATCTCCGCTCTCCCGCTCCTCCCTTCCTGCACGCGTGCCCCCTTCCCTTCCCCCACACCTCTAGTTGTTCATCGCCATGAGCAAGAACAGCTTCAACGTCCTCCTCACAACCAAGTTTTCCAAGTTTATTAAAATGTGATATACCGCTTTAAAAAAAACGTCTAAGTGGTGTACAGAGTTTCAATATTAAGACATAAGTGATGCCAGAGGGAAAGACGACGCAGCCGCGAGGAGCCCGTTGAAGTGAACAACTATAGGCACGGGGAAGGGAGGCATGTATGTGGTGGGAGGAGTGAGAAGAGGTGGGGGAGAGTGGAGAGGCGGAGGGGTGCCAGCACCCTTACCAACATTGCGCTTGGGGCAGACGGCCTCTCCTCCTCCCCACTTACTACACCACTGAGACTAGGCCTTAAAAACTGATGGGAGATGCAAAACTGCAGGTTTGCATCCTCGGAAAGGAGAGGATGAGGTCAGTCTGACTTTCCCCCAAGGGGTGCAGGACCCCCCTCTTTAGAAGGAATTTGCCGAGTTCATTCCTGAAATCTTTACCAAGAGGCAGCTCTGGCCTATGTTACAGGGGCAGGGCCTAATCTCCGACAACTGTAGCCCACTGTGAAAGCAGGGCTAGGGGTTAGAGGGCCGTGCTCTTTTGATTTCGACAGGGGCTGCCAATTAGTCGGGCTCGGCTCTCTCCCTCTCCTCTTTTATCTCTCCCTCCCCCCCCAGGCTGTGCTGTAATGCCTTTATTTGTTTGTCTTTTCCCCCTGTTTTCAAACTTGTTCTTTCTCTTTTTCCCTGGCTTTTGTTTGCTTTGGGAGGTTGTTAACAAAAGCTCTCCAAAATCTGGAACTGAAGCTCTATTGTGAGCTGTCAGTCCCAGTGAAAGGACCCCAGCCTAGCCCTGGAGAGGGGGGAGGCATTGATAGGGTTACCTGTGGGGCTGGAGAAAGTGAGCAGAGCTTTCAGACCTTCAGCTGCCGATGACTGATAAGAGAAGATGACAGACAGGAGAGGGGGCTTGTTGGGCTTTGAGAGGCTCCTCGGGCTGGAGCCCTGCTGTCTGTCCAGGCCAGGAACATTAGGGTCCTGGGGATTAGTTTGTCAGCGGAATGGCTTTGCCTTTTGTTCTCCTGCTTATTTCAAACAGCAACAAATAGATTAGGTTAGAGAAGCCTGGTGCAGTCAGAGGAGTTTAGAGACAGACCGAATCAAAAAAAATGCTGCCCTCCCCAACCCCCACCAAGTACCATGCACATGACAATGATCACATGGCCTGCAAATTAACATATGTGTGAGCTGATGCTCTGTAAACCACCCTGAACTAGGTAGTGGATTGGCAGTACAGTGGTATCTCGGAATCCGAACGCCCCAGAACTCGAACATTTTGGAATCTGAACCTTTTTTTTTTTTAGTAAATTTTGCCCCAGAATCCGAACTCTGCTTTGGAATCCGAACGCCCTGCACATTGTATGTGTGTGCTTCTGCTCCAGAATCTGAATGCTGCTTTGGAATATTTGTTAATATTTTACCTTAAAATTTGAGTTTGTGGGACTCGGGAATGGATTAATCCAGTTTCTATTAATTTCAATGGGAAAAATTGTCTTGGAACTCGAACGGGGTTCTGGAACGGATTAAGTTCGGATTCCAAGGCATCACTGTATATGAATCCAATTTAAATGGCATGGAGCCATGGACCTAGCTGCGGTGTTAACACCTAATTTTGAGGCTTGCTTGGTGTTGCGGAGAGGGCTGCGCCCTGGAATCTGCATAAGTCCACATCCAGTGATTTTCCATCCTCACAGGAGGGCTTGAGAACATAAGAATTGTTGCTGCTGGGTCAGACCAGTGGTCCATCGTGCCCAGCAGTCCGCTCTCACGGCGGCCCTTAGGCCAAAGACCAGTGCCCTAACTGAGACCAGCCCTATTTTTTGGTAACTGCTGAGGCTGTGTATATCCAAGTTTCAAGTTTAATTAATTTTAATATACCGACCATCGACTTGCACCTGGCTGGTTTACAATGCTAAAAATGAAAGGTTAAAATACATTGTTATGGGGGAGAGGAAATGTGAACATTATGTAGACAAATTACAGATGCGAACATGAGCTTGAGGGTGAAGGGGGAGGGGAAAGTTAATAATTACATCATTAAAAACAAATTAAAAAAGGGAAGGGTATATATAACATCAGGAAAGGGGATCGCTTTTTAAAAGTGGTTCATATTTATTTTGCTAGCTGTTGGAAGGAAATATTTAGATGCCATGGTAGGCGTCTTGGAATAAGAACGTGAATTTGGAATAAGAACCTTGAATTTGTCGAGTGAATTTTCGAGGCGGAGTTGAGGTGGCATGGCGTTCCATAAAGTTGGGGCTACAACGGAAAAGTTAGTTTTTCTAGTGTAGTAGAATTCTTTGTTGGTAGGTATGGTCAGTAAATTCTGATCAGCCGATCTAAGGGTCCGGAAAGGGCAAAAAGCGATAATGAGTTTATCAAGGAAAGATGGGAGACGCGAAAGTTTGATTTTGAAGACCAGCATTCAAGTCTTAAAGGTGAGACGGTGGCTTTGGAGGGGAAACCTCTTTTTCTTGAAAGCCAGAAAGAAGCCACTTGGCCTGGAGAATCCAGCCAATCCTCAGCTAGGCAGCAGGGCTGGGAACAGAATTCCCCTGTATCTTCGTGAAGAGACTTCTCTTAACAAATTTAAATCAAATTTTAAAACTTTCTTATTTTTATTAATTTAAAACATTTATAATCCACTTTTCCTTTACCAAAGCAGCTCACAATTCACATACACGTAAGGAAGTTCTTCTTCACCCAGAGAGTGGTGGAGATCTGGAACGCTCTTCCGGAGTCTGTTGTAGGAGAAAACACCCTCCAGGAATTCATGACTAAGTTGGACAACTTCCTGCTAAACTGGGACGTACACAGGTGAGGCTGGACTCATTTAGAGCACTGGTCTTTGACCTTCGGGCCGCTGCGTGAGCGGACTGCTGGGCAGGATGGACCACTGGTCTGACCCAGCAGCGGCAACTCTTATGTTCTTATGAAATATACAGTCTTACAAGACCAAGTACATAACAGGTAAATAAAACAGAGGTCAGGGATACAAACACTATCGCATGAGTGTCTTAATAATGGTAATATAATCTTCATTGAGAAGTAGAGAGCTAACAGAAAAACGGCTGTACAAGGAGGTAAGTTTTGAGCAATTTTCTGAATTGCAACAAATTATCGCAAAACCTCAGAGTGCCAGACATGGCGTTCCACAGAACGGGCCCAGCCATAGAAAAGCAGGATTTTTTAGTTCGCACGTATCAAACAATGTTCAATTTCCCTGTATGCATTTGAATATTAATATCATCTGAGGAAAGACTAAAAAGGTTAGGGCTCTTCAGCTTCGAAAAGAGACGGCTGAGGGAAGATACGACTGAAGTCTACAAAATCCTGAGTGGAGTAGAACGGGATCGATTTTTCACTCCGTCAAAAATGACAAAGACTAGGAGACCCTCAATGAAGTTACAGGGAAATAGGAGGAAATATTTTTTCACTCAGAGAATAGTTGAGCTCTGGAATGCGTTACCAGAGGATGTGGTAAGAGCGGATAGCGTAGCTGGTTTGAAGAAAAGTCTGGACAAATTCCTGGAGGAAAAGTGCATAGTCTGTTATTGAGAAAGACATGGGGGAAGCCGCTGCTTGCCCTGTATTGGAAGCATGGAAGGTTGCTACTCTTTGAGATTCTAGAATCTTGTTACTCTCTGGGATTCCGGAATCTTGCTATTCTTTGAGATTCTGGATGGAATGTTGCTACTCTTTGGGTTTTGGCCAGGTACTAAGGACCTGGTTTGGCCATCATGAGAACGGGCTACTGGGCTTGATGGACCATTGGTCTGACCCAGTAGGCTATTCTTATGTTCTTATATCTGCATAATCTTATCATCTTGTTAGATTTTAACACTCTTCCTATTTGTTTCCCTCTTAATGTCTCTCTTTCCTTTCGATTATTGTTTTTCTCCCCCCTTCCCTATTATTTTGCTAGTCTGTCTTGTTTGCTGTCTCTCTGCATATTGTGACCCCTATTTATATTAACTTTGTAATTATGTACACTGCTTAGCTATCTGATAAGTGGTATATCAAGTTTTAAATAAACTTGACAGAAGTATGCTCTGTCCACCGAAAAGAAAGCAAATGCTGGAAGCTGTGTCATCCCAGGTACTGTGTGGATACAGCCAGATGGAAGGCTTACTTTTTTCCTGAGCTGGCCTGATCACTAGACAAACCCAAGTTGGTTTCTGATGTGCAGGTGAGGACGGAGCTTAGGCATTGGTGGAATGAGGCATTATGACGTCACAATCTGAGCTCTAGAATGTTGCTACTTAGGATTTTAAAGAGTTTGAGGCTTGTGCAGATGAGGACGGAGCTTAGGCATTGGTGGAATGAGGCATTATGACATCACAATCTCAGCTCTAGAATGTTGCTACTTAGGATGTTAAAGTGTTTGAGGCTTGGGCAGATGAGGGTGGAGCTTAGGCATTGTTGGAATGAGGCATTATGACATCACAATCTGAGCTATAGAATGTTGCTATTTATGAGGACAGAGCTTAGGCATTGATGGAATGAGGCATTATGATATCACAATCTGAGCTCTAGAATGTTGCTACTTAGGATTTTAAAGTGTTTGAGGCTTATGCAGATGAGGGCGGAGCTTAGGCATTGGTGGAATGAGGCATTATGATATCACAATCTGAGCTCTAGAATGTTGCTACTTAGGATTTTAAAGTGTTTGAGGCTTGTGCAGATGAGGGCGGAGCTTAGGCATTGGTGGAATGAGGCATTATGACATCACAATCTCAGCTCTAGAATGTTGCTACTTAGGATGTTAAAGTGTTTGAGGCTTGGGCAGATGAGGGTGGAGCTTAGGCATTGTTGGAATGAGGCATTATGACATCACAATCTGAGCTATAGAATGTTGCTATTTATGAGGACAGAGCTTAGGCATTGATGGAATGAGGCATTATGATATCACAATCTGAGCTCTAGAATGTTGCTACTTAGGATTTTAAAGTGTTTGAGGCTTATGCAGATGAGGACGGAGCTTAGGCATTGGTGGAATGAGGCATTATGATCCATCTGTGCACTTCCCTTTCAACCCCGTGGTTCCACAGTTTCCTTAGTAGGCGCTCATGGGGTACCTTGTCGAAGGCTTTTTGGAAGTTCAGATATATGATGTCTATGGGGTCACCTTTGTCCAATTGTTCGCTTATCCCCTCAAAGAAGTGCAGTAGGTTCGTTTGGCATGATCTTCCTTTACAGAAACCATGCTGGCTTGTTCTCATCAGATTATTTTTTTCTATATGCTCACTGATACTGTCCTTGATCAGTGATTTGGCCATCTTCCCCGGGACTGAGGTTAAGCTCACCGGTCTGTAGTTCCCTGGGTTGCCTCTCAATCCTTTTTTGAAGATAGGTGTAACATTCGCTATCCTCCAGTCTTCCGGGATTACCCCTGTTTTCAAGGATAGGTTACAAATCTGCTGTAGTAACTCCGCTGTTTCGTCTCTGAGCTCTTTCAGTATTCTCGGATGGATTCCGTCTGGGCCCGGAGATTTGTCAGTTTTTAATTTATCTATCTGTTTGAGTACGTCTTCTGCGGTTCTGCTTCCGGTGCTTCAGCCATGAGCACAGAACAGAAATATTTGTTAAGCAATTTGGCCTTTTCTTTATCAGCTTCTACATATTCCTCCCCTTCACCTTTGAGTTTCACAATGCCACTTTTGCACTTCTTCCTATCAATAATATATCTAAAAATGTTTTTTCTCCCCGTTTTCTTCCATTTGCATCTTTGCTTTCCTGACTACATGACCAGCTTCTCTTAACTTTTCCAGATATTTTTGCCTGTCTTCCTCTTTCTGCGATCTTTTGTAGTATATGAAAGCTAACCTCCTATTCCTTATCTTCTCAGCTACTACATTTGAGAACCAAAGTGGCCTTCTTTTCCTCTTTCTTTTACTTACTTGCCTGAAAGGCGGGTCAGGTTTTCAGGATATCCACAATGAATATGTATGAGATGGATTTGCACGCACTGCCTCCTCGAGATGCAAATCTATCTCATCCATATTTATTGTGGATATCCTGAAAACCTGACTTGCCTGTGGCACTCGAGGACCAGAATTGCCTACCCCTGGTCTAGAACCTTTACTTTTGAATGAGCTCTCTCTATACCCATCTTAATATTAAACCGTAGCATGCAGTGATCACCGGATGCCAGATGATCACCCATTGTAAAATCAGAAACACTTTCCCTGTTTGTAAGCACTAAGTCCAGTATGACTCCATCCCTCCTGGGTTCCATTACCAACTGCTGGAACAGTTCTTGTAGAGAATCCAGGACCTTCCTACATCTAGAAGACCCCGCAATAGGGATACCCCAGTCAACATCCGGCATGTTAAAATCACTTATTAGTAAGACTTTCCCTTTTTTAGATATATTCTGAATGTCTACTATTAAATCTCTATCTACCTCTTCCGCCTGTGAAGGAGGCCTGTAAATTTAGTCACCCATCCCTCTTTCCAAATTGATCCATAGTGCTTCTTCCTTGCCCTGCAGATCCTGCAATTGTGTGGCTTTAATATAATCTTTAACATACAATGCTACTCCCTTCTCCTTTTCTTCATACGCTGTTTTTCCTGGCATAACTACATCCCAGTCATAGGGCTGCGTGAACCACGTCTCCCTGATCGCCACTATATCCAACTCATCTTCTTCCTTCACAGTTTCTAGATCCAGAATCTTGTTTCGCCCAAAAAGACCCAGAAGGAGTTCAGGAGTTAGACCTTACAGCTGATCTTAGCTAGGGAGAAAAAAGACATATGAGTGATCTAGTCTGTAAATAAAATCCATCTTCTGTTGTTTATTCTAGATTGTCTTGGTCGACCAATGTATAAAGGTGGCTTATTTTCATCGGGATGTGTTCAGTCTGAATGGCTATACTAGATGTGAGAATTCAGGGGATGTTGTGGTAGCCTTTAAAAGACCAACAAAAAAGCTGGTCTTTGCAAGGGTGTCTCGGCCTCCATAGATCCTAGTTGCTGGATCTCCAGGACGTCTGGCAAATGAGACTGCCTGTAGTGAGCAGTACCTACACCTGAGAGCAAGCTCTGCCGAAGGAGAATATTGCGTGTCACCTTACATGAAATGTCTTCAAGATGTGAATGTATACCGGTATTTAATGTCAGATGCTTTTTTCCCCCCTCCCTTCCTCTCCATGCACACATAGCAGAGCTACTAAGCGTGTGTGACAAGCCAAATTTCACTTCCTCCATCGTTTTGCCAACTCCTATCAAATTTGCACAGGCAATTTGATGAGAGAATTTCCTTTAGAGAAAAAAAAAAAGAAAGGACACCATTTGGAAAGGCTTCTTGCATTTTCTTCGTAAAAAAATGCTAAGGCACTTATCGAATATAATGGATGCCGTAGCTCTAAATCGGCTAGCGCGCCTGTACAAAGACGCATTTGAGTCATAGATAGGATAATTCATCTATCATCAATCCCAGGCTCGAATATCTAATTTTAACCAGACTTTATGCATAGGTCACAACCTCCCCCATCCTCTTTTTTAGGCTTAGCCATATTTTTAAAACATTCTTCATCACCCTCCTGATGTTGTTTTTTCCCCTACATGTACTCTTACTTTCTTCAAAGATTGTAGCTCACCCGTCTTCCCTTTTGTATCGCTAATTACTTGTTTTATTTTTGTCTCCCAATTTTAAACTGTCGTACGCATTGAAGTATTTGATATTGCGTGTGCAACAAACTTTTCATAAACTTGAAACTTAATTAAAGGTCTTCTCGCACCCATCGTGCTTTAAGTTCTCTTTATTACTGTAGTGGTTCGTTTTGGGGTCTTCCAATGAGTACTTCACATCAGTCACAAACAGTTCTCAACGCACTTACACACATCTTTATTTATTTATTTCATTTTTTTTTCCATCCCGTTGTCCCCAAAGAGCTGAGAACGGGTTACAGGTTAAATATACATACCGTATTTCCCTGCATACAGGCCGCCCCTCTGCATAGGCCGCACCCATGTATAGGCCGCAGAAAAGGGCGGCTTATGTTTACAAACCGGAAGATAAGCCGCCCCATGGTATTAGCCGCAGCTTATCTTCCAGTACCTCCTCTGCCTTTTAAAATCTCCCCCCCCCCACCCCTCCGGTACCTTTTTTGGAGCCCCCTGGACGGCGGATGGCAAATCTCCAGTGGGGCAGGGCAGCTGTGATCTCTTCGGCATCTGGCCTGCCCCTCCACCGCCCGGTGAATGGCTGACGTCAGCTCTTGTGGGACTCGCGAGAGCTGACGTCAGTCACTCAGCAAGCAGTGCGGGGGCAGGACAGATGCCGAAGAGATCGCGGCTGCCCTGCACCGCTGGAGATTCGCCGTCCGCCGTCCAGGGGGCTCGAAAAAAAGGTACCGGGGATAGGGGGGGAAAGATTAAAAATTTTTATATGGGCCGCCCCATATAACTAGGCCACGCCCCATACACGGGTTTGTAAAACCCATATAATAGCTGCAGCCTATATATGGGGAGATATGGTATTATATAGTTAACAGATTACAATTTCAGATAATCACAGTCTGAGTTTACAATACAAGGTTGTATCCTAAATGCTAAGATGCCCGTAGAAATATAGTGGATGTCATAGGATTTAGCAAATTGGTAACGCACCTTAATAAAAGGTCCCCATAGAATTTCCAGGTTACAATTTGCCATAGTTTTCCGTGGCAGTGCATGATTTTCAATACAGGTTTTAATTCTAATGTGACATGTTGGGATCTAGTGCCAACGTCCGTTCTCTGTCATTGATTGGTCAGGGGCAGGTAATGGCTGTTTCTCCTTTTGTGTGTCTACGGGAGCCTGATAGCCTAAGGGACAGATCATACCTACTGTAACTCCATCATTGTCTTTAGGCCAGGAATATGTCCCAGGTTTTATCTATGAGGTCATTTGGTATGATGCCTTCGTTATTTACTGAACAGGCATTTATGAGGGTGATGCGGCAGAGGGGAAGGCCCTGACGGGGAAGGCCGCGATGCAGCCCATTCAGAGCGTTGCCGCCGCCTCTGTTTTGGAGGCTTCGGAGTGGAGGTATGTCAGGCTCACGGTGGGAGGGTCGGTGGGGTTCTGCTGTACAGAGCAATGGGAGGGAGGGAAGGCCCGGCCCCAGCCGGGAAGGCTGCGAAGCAGCACGTTCAGAGTGCTGCTGGCTGTTTTTGGAGGCCTCGGACTTGTTGCACAAGGGGATGGAAGAGAGGCGAGGAAAGATGCTGCACATGGGAGGTGGGGGGAGAGAGAGAGAGAAAGGAAAGAAGAAGAATTGGGGTGGAGGAGAGGAAAGGAGAGATGTCAAGGATGGAGTCGGGGAGTGTCGGAGTGGCTTCGGGGGTTGATATTAACTAGGGCTTATTTTCAGGGAAACACATAAGAATTGTCGCTGCTGGGTCAGACCAGTGGCCCATTGTGCCCAAAAGTCCGCTCACGTGGCGGCCCCCAGGTCAAAGACCAGCGCCCTAACTGAGACTAGCCCTACCTGTGTTTGTTCTGTTCTGTTTCAGCAGGAACATGTCTAACTTTGTCTTGAATCCCTGGAGGGTGTTTTCCCCTATAACAGCCTCCGGAAGAGTGTTCCAGTTTTCTACCACTCTCTGGGTGAAGAAGAACTTCCTTACGTTTGTACGGAATCTATCCCCTTTCAACTTTAGAGAGTGCCCTCTCGTTCTCTCTACCTTGGAGAGGGTGAACAACCTGTCTTTATCTACTAAGTCTATTCCCTTCATTATCTTGAATGTTTCGATCATATCCCTTCTCAGTCTCCTCTTTTCAAGGGAGAAGAGGCCCAGTTTCTCTAATCTCTCGCTGTACGACAACTCCTTCAGTCCCTTAATCATTTTAGTCACTCTTCTCTGGACCCTTTTGAGTAGTACCGTGTTCTTCTTCATGTACGGCGACTAGTGCTGGACGCAGTACTCCAGGTGAGGGCACACCATGTCCCAGTACAGCGGCATGATAACCTTCTCTGATCTATTCGTGATCCCCTTCTTAATCATTCCTAGCATTCTGTTTACCTTTTTCACCGCCACTGCGCATTGCGCAGATGGCTTCATTGATTTGTCGACTAGTACTCCCAAGTCTCTCTCCTGGGGGGTCTTTCCAAGTACTGCACCAAACATCCTGTATTCATATATAAGATTTTTGTTACTGACATGCATCACCTTACACTTACCCACATTAAACCTCATTTGCCATGTCGCCCATTTCTCAAGAGTGTTTATGTCATGTTGCAGGTCTTTGCAATCCTCCTGCGTCTTCACTACTCTGAATAAATTCATATCATCTGCAAATTTAATCATCTCACTTGTCGTACCAATTTCCAGGTTGTTTATAAATATGTTGAAGAGCACGGGTCCAAGCACCGAACCCTGCGGTACTCCACTCATGACGCTTTTCCAGTCTGAGTATTGTCCATTTACCCCCACTCTCTGTTTCCTATCCACCAGCCAGTTTTTAATTCACCCTCGATTCCATGGCTCGCAATTTATCAAAGTAGTCGTTCATGTGGGACCTTGTTGAACGTCTTCTGAAAATCCAGATATACAATGTCGACTGGGTCACCCTTGTCTATCTGCCTATTCACTCCCTCGAAGAAGTACAGTAAGTTCGTCAAGCAAAATCTTCCTTTGCTGAATCCATGCTGGCTGGTTCTCATTAGATCGTGTCCGTCAAGGTGATCAATGATGTGGTCCTTTATCAGCGCCTCTATCATCTTTCCCCGGTACCGAGGTCAGACTCACCGGTCTGTAGTTTCCCGGATCTCCCCTCGAACCTTTCTTAAAGATCGGCGTAACATTCGCCACTTTCCAGTCTTCCGGAATCTTTCCCGATTTGATCGACAGATTGGCTATTAGTTGAAGCAGTTCAGTCCCTTTCAGTTCCTTGATGACCCTCGGGTGGATGAATGTCAGTGCGGTAACTGCAAAGTTCATTGTGCTTCTGATACTCAGAATTCAAAGTGATGGAACGGCGAGTAGATTTTGTGACTGGGATCTGAGTATTCTGGACGGGGTATATGGAATTAAAATATTAAAGTAATCCGGTTGATTGTTTTGAATCCCTTTAAAAGTTAAAAGCACAATTTTATAGGTTATTCTATGTGGTATTGGGGAGCCAATGTGCTTTTATTACGACATAAGCATATTTTTTGCCATTTTCTGAATGATTTGTAAACGTCTGATCTCCTTCTGTGTTATTCCTTTGTATAATGAGTTGCAATAGTCCAGCCAAGGAATGACCAGGGAATGTTCAAGGCGGAAGGGTTGAGGACCTTGGATAAGGAGCGAATTAAATGCTCTGTGGCTTCTAAGCACTTCATTTCAACTTGGTTGTTTTGCTCATGGACATTTCTTCCAAGATACAGACTGGAGACTCTTATTTGCACTGCCCAGCTCCAGTTGGTACTGTTGGCGCTTGCTCAGGATAAAGCTGTTAGGTTTATCATAACTTGGAGAACATTCATCTGTATGTTTAGTCCTTGATATACTGTCATTAAGGGTCCTAAATTTTCTGAAGCAGTTCTTGCTTCTCTCTGGCAACTCTTGGAAATTGATGAGACTATTCTTAGGGATTTCCAGGAAGGCCCTATTAGTGGAAATTTGTTCATTCCACTGGTGAGGTAAAGAGGCTAATGAAGTTGCAGGTGGATTTTCCATAGACAGTCTTTATGTTTACATCTTGATAGAGTCGTCTAATGAAGATTTGGAAAGATCTACCCTTTCCATCCCCACAAGACAGGGATTCTGTTAGGTGACTATTCAGATTTTTCCTGATTTGGCCATGACCTCTAGATCAGTAGGAGAAAATTTCTAGAGATGCACCTGAAAGCTTTGATGCTGTTTTTATAGTAATGATTTCCTATAAATGAATTTTATTTATTTATTCAATTTTCTATCCCATTCTCCGTGGGGAGCTCAGAATGGTTTACATGAATTTATTGGTACACAAGCATTTTTTCTGTGTCTGTCCTGGTGGGCTCACAATCTATCTAATGTACCTGGGGCAATGGGGGCATTTAGTGACTTGCCAGGGTCACATGGAGTAGTGAGGGTTTGAACCCAGAAACTCAGGGTGTTGAGGCTGTAGCTTTAAGCACTGCTCCACACATATATATTTAGCTCTCGTCATGGTAAATATACACCAATGTACTTTGTCTTGAAGATGTCTTTAGGGCTGGACTTCTAGTGTAACAAGTTTTTTATTGATTGTATGGAATTTGTCTCAGTGGCTTATTTGGCTTTGTTTCTTTTTGAGTCCATTCTCCCTTTCTCAGTTTGTGGACTTGGGGGGGGGGGGGGGGGGGCGTGTGCAAATTTTGAACAAATCCTTTCTAGCCCATGTGAGTAAACACTTTGGTAGGTGTCTCCTGTTCTTCTGTGTTCCCTGTGTAGATAATATCAACAGCTTGTTCCCAGTAGTTCATATCCAAACAAGCAGAGAGGGGGAAAGAAAGAGACCAACAGAACACAATTTGGCTTTGCAAATAACCAAGTACATCTCAAGAAGACAAAACAAACACATCAGTCTTAGAGCTGCCAGTCAGTGCCCTCACGTGCCAAAGCATGTGAGTCGTGTAAACTATTGGAATCTTTCATGGGGGGGGGGAGGAGGAGGAAGAGGCTACTGCCTGATGACATCACAAGGATACCACACACCTCCTTGCATTTATTTTAAACAAATTTATACTGACTAAATTCCACCCCCTTCCCCCAGACCAATTATATCGCAAAAGAACATGACTTAACATTGACCTAATTGCAGACAGTCGCAAATCTCCCTCAAACACTGGGAGTCAGTTGAATTAAATGCTTCACCAAACAAAATGGCCTTCAAACACTTCATAAACTGTCATTCATCGGCTTAAATTCTGACTTCTCCAAGGTAACAGAAAAGGCCACAGACCTCATCACTGTCAGTTTCACTGAATTCAACAATAGCTTCATAAACACCCCTACTGGCATCCTGCCACATCTTGATCTGCAAAGACTCAGAGGGAGCCCACTCTATATCCGGCGACTCACAATGCACGCCTAGGTTGATACCCACCCAACAACGTTTTAGGTAACTCAGGGCATTTAAAGGGTCTCTGAGAGCTGTAAACACTACCCAATAAATTTTAAGGTTTACCTTTCATGCCACAGGCTACCAATGAAAATAAGAAAGAGGTGCAGTGATGTGCCCGGCAACTTTAAGCTTGTCTCCAACCCACCCTTTGTCTCCAAGATCCTTGAAAAAACAGTGTTAAACCAATTACACTCTTTCATCGACAAATGACGAACCCTATCCGCCTTCCAATCGGGATTCTAGAAATTCCATAGTTTTGAAACCGTCCTTCTCGACATTATCGATGACTGCTAGAAACTCATGGATAAGCAGTGGCGTACCAAGGGGGGGGCGGGGGGGGGCGGTCCGCCCCGGGTACCAAGCCCTGAGGGGGTGCTCCCGGTCCGGTCCAGTTACCCCCCCCTGCGCCGGGTGTCGCGTCTGGAAACAGCCTGCAGCAAGATCCCGATGCCAGAGATCTTTGCCTGCTTCGACTGTTTCCTCCGTCACGGTCCTGCCCCTCCTCTGATGTCAGAGGAGGGGCGGGACCGCGGCGGAGGAAACAGCCGAAGCAGGCAAAAATCTCTGGCATCGCGCGATCTTGTTGCAGGCTGTTTCCCCAGGGCAGTAGCGTACCAAGGGGGGCGAGGGGGAGGTCCATCCCGTGTGTGCACCCCGCCTTAGGGGGGGGTGCACAGCTGGCCCGGTCCCTATCGCGCTCCTACCCTCCCAGCGAAAGCAGCATCGGCGCCATTATCGAAAAAGGTAATGGCGCCAGGCCTTGGAGCACCAAGGCAGACCGCTTCCCCCCCCTCCCAGCCGAAACCCCGCTGACCATCCTATCTCTCCCCCCCCCCCCCCAAGTGAACCTTTCTGACCCTCCCAGCGAAAGCAGCAAACCTCCCTCCAGTAGCGTCGGCTTTATCCTCCCTCTGCCGCATCACTGATGACGTCATCAGTAACGCGGCAGAGGGAGGAGAAAGCCGCGAAGGAGGTTTGCTGCTCTCGCTGGGAAGGTCGGAAAGGTTCACGGGGGGGGGGAGATAGGAGGGTCAGCGGGGGTTCGGCTGGGAGGGGGGAGAAGCGGACTGCCTCGGTGCTCCATTACCTTCTTCAGGCAGCAGCAGCGTTTACAATTCGCTGCTGTTGCCGGCTTCAGGCCTTGTTCTCTGCCGGGTCCTGCCTACTTCCAGTTTTCATGAAGACAGGACCCGACAGAGAGGAAGGCCTGAAGCGGGCAACATCAGTGAATTGTGAATGCTGCTGCTGCCCGATGAAGTTCAGGACATCGGGGAAGGAGCAGGGAGAAATCGGCTGCTGGCTTGGGGGTGAGGGTAGGGAAAGAATCGTGGAAGTGGAGAAATCGGCACGATGGCTTTGTGCAGGCTAGGGGGAGAGAGAAAGAAAGGAAAAAATAAAGAGGGGGGGCCAGGGGGAGAGAGAAAGAAAGGCAGAAAGAAAGAGGGGGACCAAGGGGAGAGAAAGAAAGGCAGAAATAAAGAGGGGGACCAAGGGGAGAGAAAGAAAGGCAGAAATAAAGAGGGGGTCAAGGGGGAGAGAAAGAAAGGCAGAAAGAAAGAGGAGGGCCAGGGGGAGAGAGAAAGAAAGGCAGAAAGAAAGAGGGGGACCAAGGGGAGAGAAAGAAAGGCAGAAATAAAGAGGGGGGTCAAGGGGGAGAGAAAGAAAGGCAGAAAGAAAGAGGGGGGCCAGGAGGAGAGAGAAAGAAAGGCAGAAATAAAGAGGGGAGCCAGGGGGAGAGAGAAAGAAGAAGGATCAGAAGAAGGACCAGAGACTCATGAAATCACCAGACAAAAAAGTAGGAAAAATGATTTTATTTTCAACTTAGTGATCAAAATGTGTCCGTTTTGAAAATTTATATCTGCTGTCTATATTTTGCACTATGGCCCCCTTTTACTAAACCGCAATAGAGTTTTTTAGCGCAGGGAGCCTATGAGCGTCGAGAGCAGCGTGGGGCATTCAGCGCAGCTCCCTACGCTAAAAACCGCTATCGCAGTTTAGTAAAAAGGGAGGGGGAATATTTGTCTATTTTTGTATAGTTGTTACTGAGGTGACATTGCATAAAGTCATCTGCCTTGACCTCTTTGAAAACCCGCGGAATATAAATGATAATTAACATTTTCTCTGCGTACAGCGTGCTTTGTGTTTTTAAAATTTTATTGTTGGTAGATCATTTTGACTTGGCCACAAAGGTAAGGGGGAGGGAGGGAGGGGAACTGCTGAAAGACATCTAATAATCCTTGCAGGCTTGACTGCAGGGAATTATTTTTGTAAAATCATGTTTTGTTATGTGACTGGCATTATCTAGACTTTAATTTCTATGAATGAATAGAATGAAAATGATATAAAATTACTTGCTTGTTTTTATGTACGTGCGCTGAAGGAAAGTGGAGAGAGAGTGGGCTGAGGATGCTGAAGGGAAATGGGGAAGAGAGTGGGGAGAAGACGCTGATTTATAAATTGACAATTGTACAGAATATTGTTTCTTTTTATACTTTAATATAAACAATTCAAGGCTTGTGTGGATGGAATCAGGTGGTTTGCGGGGATGGGGACCGAGCTTACGGGGATTAGTCCAATAAAATTGTATTTTTTTATATCTCATTATTTGTTTTATTTTTATTTGTTAATTTATAAAGTGGTGATTGTTATGTATCAGTTTTTTTCAAATTTACATCTACTGTCTTTATATTTTGCACTGTTTTAGAGGACATGTGTTACTGTTTTTTGTGGTGTTGCATTGTATCCAGGGTCTGGTTTCTTGGCGGATCAGTTTAACTTTTGTCTACATATTTCTATTTTTAGTTTGTGATTATTCCATTTTGGGCGAGGGTGTATCTCTGTTCTGTGTGTATGAAAAAGACATAGTTTTCAGTTGGCATTGACTACAGGACCAATTGACTGTGCGGGATCTGGCTTGTTTAGTTTTACAATGTATGTGTTGGTGTTCTAGTGCTCACTGCAGTGTTTAAGATGCAGCCTTTTCCTAGGTACACTCTTGTGGTGCGATATGTAGATTGGTAGTAAAAATCATATTTTTCATATAGATGGGGGGGGTGTCAAAAAATGATGGGCCCTGGGTGCCACATACCCTAAGTACGCCACTGCCTGCAACTACTCCATATGTACTTCTAATGTCATGACAATTTAGACATAATTTATGTTTTGTTATGTTTGGAATAATGGTTACATATATGAGGTTCAATAAAAGAAAATTTTCACTGCCTGTTTCTATTCTGACCATTTATTCCATTTCATGGTTATTGCAAAAAAAAAAAAAAAAATTTTACATGGGGGGGGGGGGGGGGGGTGTCAAAAAATGATGGGCCCCGGGTGCCACATACCCTAGGTACGCCACTGTGGATAAGGGTAATGATGTCTTTCTGGTGCTGTTGGATCTCAGCATAT
Source organism: Geotrypetes seraphini (assembly GCF_902459505.1). Classification (NCBI taxonomy): domain Eukaryota; kingdom Metazoa; phylum Chordata; class Amphibia; order Gymnophiona; family Dermophiidae; genus Geotrypetes; species Geotrypetes seraphini. The sequence continues at coordinate 185,667,940 of NC_047091.1, read as the reverse complement.
CGTTCAACACTATTGACCGTCCTCTCCTCCTTGAACTGCTCTCTGAAATTGGTATTTGAGACATTGCGTTACGATGGATTGCCTCCTTCCTGAATAATGGATCTCGAAGCATACTGCTCAATGATGCGTAACTAAAAAAGATCAAATACAGCATTCTGCAGGGGGATGTACTATCCCTCTGTTATTTAATCTCTACATTAGACCTGTCCTAGACATAGCCTGCAAATACCAAATACAGATTCACTCCTTCACGGATGACATCCAACTATACCTACTGCTAGGAGAAACCCGTGATGCTCAGATCACAAAACTCCTAAACTGCCTCTCAAAAATAAAAAAACTTGATGTCTGTCAACAAATTACAACTAAATGCTTCCAAAACAGAATTCCTTTGGGTCCGCAAAGAACTCTGCAATTACATCTGTCCCTTTCTACACTGGGACTCAGCTTCCATAACCGCTAAAGACCAAGCACGCAGCCTAGGAGTATTCCTTGACTCCAACATATCGCTTTCCAACCACATCTCTCAGGTGGTATCTTCTTCATTTTACTACCTGTGTCAACTCCAAAAAATAAGGAACTACTTGTCTGAGTCCGACTTCATCCAACTACTCTATGCCTCAGTCCTCTCCTGCATGGACTACTGCAACACACTATTCAACGGTCTCATGATGAAGAACATATGATATCTCCAACATGTACAAAATGTTATTACTTATTTTTAAACGACATTCTCCACTTAATTTAGGTGCCGGACCGTTATAGAATATGGGCCTTGTTGCCTAAATCTAGGTAGCCCCTTAAAGAATTACCCACAAAATAGCTGCCTTCTTATCTAATATAGTGCAACGATAATGGAAGTTTATCTTCGAACAGGCCTTGCATTTACCAAACCAACCAGAAACGTGTGCCTAGGTTCAATGCGTATCCACAGCTTCAATTTTGTCATACATTTTCTACCTAATTGCCATTCTCTCCACCTTGCTTCTAGACCTCACCCTGAAGCATAGATCCCTCTGCTCTGTGCTTTCTCTGTCTGAATAGCATTTGCCTTGTGTTCTTTCAGCATTCAACTCCCAGATTAGCCATTTCCTGGAACTTCAACACAGTCGAAGTTACTTGACATCCAGCTCACTCAATTCTCTCCAGCTGGTGGCTTCTAAGTGAATAGTCCAGTAGGAGTAAGCCTGGAAAGCATCCTGGCCAGTGCTGCTTTTACTAGCCTTTTCACCATTAGAATCAAGAGTCTAATCCAGTCTGGCAATTCTTATGATTTTAGGCTACTGAAAACTGCTTTATTGCTGGAGAGAAAATATACAGTAATATAGTCTCCCCAAATTTCATTAACTGACAGAACTGCTATTGTCATTATGACCATTACATGGTCAAATCACAACTTCTCCTACTTTATATAGTAAGATAGTTGAAGGTCCCAACAAACGCTTGGAGGCTGGTTTTCTTTTTTCCCTAAGAAGTGTTTTCTCCAGAGCAAGACAGAGGCATAGTGACAGGACTGTCATTCCTTCTGTATTTGGGTCGATTCTTAATATAAAGCAGGGGTGTCAAAGTCTCTCCTTGAGGGCCGCAATCCAGTCGGGTTTTCAGGATTTCCCCAATGAATATGCATGAGATCTAGGTGCAGGCACTGCTTTCAATACATATTCATTGGGGAAATCCTGAAAACCCGATTGGATTGCGGCCCTCAAGGAGGGACTTTGAGATCCCTGATATAAAGCGTCACTTTCTAGCCCTGTCAGTCTGGCACCTTTCGCCAACACTAAATTCTCCAGGACATCATAAGAAGAATAAAGTCTCCAGACACATCCCTGCTTGCTTAGACAAGGCACACGATTGAGTTCTTGTAAAGGACTGGTTCCAGTTTTATTAAAACCAGCCGGAACCTTGGTATGCGACAAGCTAGCCAGATGTAGCGCTATCGTTCCCTAACCCATCTGCAAATGGTTGAGAGTGGACTTGATCGGGGTGACCTTTGTCTCTTCCTTACCTCAAGCTCTTCCCCTCCTCTTCCAAGTGAAATTGAAGTGCAGAGAAAGCCTCACCAGACATGATTGTCACTGTTACAACCTCCCCCCCCTGTGTTCTGCTCCCCCATTACCAGCCAGATGTTTGAGGTCAGGTAGAAGTAAAGTTCTCCATAACTTTACCTATTCTTAGCTCTTCCTGGGAGGAGGACAGGAGCTTGGGACTGCCGCACTGTGTGTACACTGACCTTCAGAGTCAACTGACTGAGTCTGAAAACACTTACAGGGGAATTGGATCGCAATTTTATGCCGCCTGTTTCTAATGGTCTTTCATTAATCTCCAAAGTCCTGAAAGAGGGTCTTTCTTGAAACAAGTGCTAATATACTGAATTGATTTCACAGTTTCACAGAATTGGTCATCTCTATTTTTTTTATTTTTTTTTATTCTTTATTCATTTTCAAAATTACATTAAGTGTTAAATATATTCATTCACATTAACATTAAATACATCACTTGCAAACAATCATTGGTACATTACATAAATTCTTATCCCTTCCCCTTTCCCATCCCACCCACCCATATATTCCATTATCATATAAAACATATAATAATAAAATTCCCCCCCTCCCTACCCCTTAAATTGATAAGTATAAGGGAAACAATTTCAAATTAATCTTTACAATACTTTGTCAATGGTTTCCACACATCCTGAAACTTCTTAAAATATCCCCGTTGCAATGCAATAAACCTTTCCATTTTATAAATATGGCATAAAGAGTTCCACCAGAAGTTATAATTTAATCTCCTCCAATCTCTATTAAGAAAACTAGTTCCCCAAGTCAGTCATGGTGCAGTAAAGTATCATAACAGCAAAGCAGTTCACAGATTAAAACAAACCTATTTTTAAAAGCGATATTGGATAGCAGCAAGTGCGATGAGACAGGTCATCCGGGTGCCGATATTCGAAATTCATTCAGGGACATTTTAGGCCTCTGAATGCCGCTGTGCGCCCAGAGCTGAAAGGAGCGTTTTTGGAGGTGCGGGCGGAATTTGGGTGGGCCCGACCTAGATTTAGTCGTACTGCAGGGATAATCGAAAGTTTTATAAGGCTGCCTGGATAGAACTTATCAATTGTGACTTAGGCGATTTAAAACCAGGTCTAAGTGCCCAGACGGTATCCAAACTGACCAGATAACCACTGCAGATTAGGGGTGCCCGATTCACGATTTGAATCGGTTCACCGACTCACTTCGGGTGAATCGATTCGAATCAATTTAAATTTTTTAAAAATCGGCTTCCTGATTCGGACCCTCTCCCCTCGCCCCCTAAAGCAGGAGCGGCAGCGCTGCTCTTGCTGGCCGCTGCCGCACCTGTTTAAGAGGGCGAGGAGGGAGAGTCAGTCGGGAAGTGCTGCATCGGGCTTCCCTCCTGGCCTCCCTGAAAGACTGCGCCCCCCCCGTGAAAGATTGCGCACCCTCCCGGGAAGGCTTCCATGTTCCCCCTGGCCACAGCTTCAGCCGAAGATCGTGGCTACAGCTCTTTGCACTGCAGTGCTCTCAGCTGTTTCCTCTGCTGCGGTCCCGCCCCTCCTCTGACATCAGAGGGCCCCGGTGTAGAAGTACACAGAGGGAGGGAAGGGAGGTTCAAAGAGATGTGCATATGCCGGACTTTGGGGGGGGAGGGAAGAAATAATGGGTCTAAAAATAGAGGAGAGGGAGAGAGATGATGGACAATGGGATTTAGGGAGGGAAGAAACAGAAAGGGAGAGAAATTGGACACAAGGGATGGTGTGGAGGGGGGATAGAGATAGGAGGGTAGTTGGGAAAAGAAAGGGAGAGATGGTGAACCCTGGGATGGTGGGGAAGGAGGGAGAGATGTTGGATGAAAGGGTAGTTAAGAAAAGATGGATCTGTAGAGGGAGACGAAAAAAGGATAGATGCCAGACCTCATGGGGAGGGAAGGGAAATGGGGAGGACAGAGATGGCAGATGGATGGTTAGCATGCAGAAAGAAGGAGACCCTGGCAAGCAAGTTATCAGAAGACAACCAGAGCCTTGGACCAACAAGATTTGAAAAATAACCAGACAACAAAAGGTAGAAAAACTAATTTTATTTTGTTTTGTGATTACAATATGTCAGATTTGAAAAGTGTATCCTGCCAGAGCTGGTGTTAGACCGCAAACGTGAGCTAGGATTTAACAGAGAGAGGAAAAGTCTTTTTTGTTTGTTTATTTTGTTTACACCACAGCGCCAGTGTGGTTAGGAGAAGCCAAAGGGGGGGTGAAAAAGCTATAAAATAAACTCACCAGGATGTTTGAAAAAAAACAAACCACCCAATTGGGCAGGAAAATCAAATCAAAAAACCAATTCAATAGGCTGAATCGAATCGAATCGAAAAATCAATTCAATAAGCTGAATTGAATCGAATCGAATCAAATTTTTTTTTCCTGAATCGGGCAGCATTACTGCTGATGCAAAGTACAGACCCCCCCCCCTCCTGGAAGTGACGTTGGAGAAAGCACCGAAGCCCACACAGGCAACAAGTTTGTCACTGCTTGCGCAAAAAATTAAAAAGGGAAGGGGAAGGGGTGCGAAATGCGTAGCAGGGGGAGGATTGGGAAGGGGGCAGCACCCCGAGGAAGACCACGCCCCTTGCAACCCCTTACTATGCCACTGCTCATGATCAATTATCAATATGGTGTTTCCCATCATTTTGATTATGAGAACATTACAATTCTGCATTTTAAGAGATTAAAGATTGCTCTTTTTCTGGCAAAGAATGACATGGAAAGGATAAAAAAAACATGTATGAAAAGATGGTGATCAGAGCTAGAAATTTTTTCTCACTCAGAAAATAATTAAGCTCTGGAACGCGTCGCCAGAGGATGTGGTAGGAGCGGATAGCGTACCTGGTTTTGAGAAAGGTTTGGACAAGTTCCTGGAGGAAAAGTCCATAGTCTGTTATTGAGAAAGACATGGGGGAAGCCACTGCTTGCCCTGGATCGGTAGCATGGAATGTTGCCACTCTTTGAGATTCTAGAATCTTGTTGCTCTCCAGAATTCCGGAATCTTGCTGTTCTTTGAGATTCTGTATGGAATGTTGCTACTCTTTGGGGTTTGGCCAGATATTAGTGACCTGGATTGGCCACCGTGAGAACGGGCTACTGGACTTTATGGACCATTGGTGTGACCCAGTAAGGCTTAGCCACTGACCTTCAAGCCTTGCATTGAAGAATGCTGGTGTAGAAGGACTGAGTTTGAGATAGACACTAAAGAAGGACATAGGATGGTTTCCCATAGTTACCCGCCAGGACGGAGACGGTGACAAATTCTGTCGGCATGTCTTTATTATGTCTGTATCATTATTACTATACATTTATTCATTTTAAAATTTTCTTATGAAACACAATCAACAGAGCAGCCAATCGTGGCATAATCCTAATACAGGGGTGTCAAAGTCCCTCCTCGAGGGCTGCATTCCAGTTGGGTTTTCAAGATTTCCCCAATAAATATGCATGAGATCTATTTGCATGCACTGCTTTCATTGTATGCTACTAGATCTCATGCGTCTTCATTGGGGAAATCCTGTAAACCCCTCCGGATTGCGGCCCTCGAGGACCGGTATTTGACATCTCTGTCCTAATAAATAAATAAGGGAGGAGGGATGCCACTGTTCCTGGCATCGTCTCTTTCCTCTACAGTTCGTACAAATCAGATGCTCAACCCAGCATAGAACACTTCCCACGTTTTACTGCCAAGCTTTGTGGTCATTTGAGCCGTCCCTCAAACCGGCAAGGCTATTATCCAAAAACATTCGCACAAAAGGAACGGCGGGAATGCTTCTAATGGAATCCTTTATTGAAGATAGAACGCTCAACGCTGTTGGCGTCTTGGTACGTCTTCAGGAGTCCATACAAAAAAACAAAATTATAAGGCTACTCTGGGTGTGTATTAGAAGAGCGCTTGACTTTCTCCAATGAAGTAGCAGGAACTGTGGCTCTGAAGTTCCCTGTTGATGTTTAATTATGAACCGCTCTGAATTACTCTATTGAAAGTTGTACAATTAAAAATAAACATAAAGCCTTGCTATTTAAACTCTGTGATCAAAGGAGCTTTAAGATGGCAACCATAACATTTAAACATATACCAGGATAGTCATCTCTGGGCTGTACCCATTAACCAGCGCTGAATACCTGGATATGAAGCAGTCAACAGTTGCTATCTGGGCATTGCTGATAATTTGCTGTTCTACCTTGTCTGAATAGATATCCAGGTACCAGCGCAGAATATTAGTGGTAGCCTGACATCTTCTGGGCTCATCCCGATATTATGCAGGGATAGCCAGTAGCCCTAGTGGTTAGAGCACTAGACTTGGCAGTTTGGGGAGCCCAATTCAACGCTCACTGCAGCTCCTTGTGACCTTAGGAAGCCACTTAACTCCTCCATTGTCTTGGCCACAAAATTAGATTGTGGGTCCTCCCGTGTTCTCAATGTGGCTTACCTTGAACTGCTGCTGAGAAAGCCATGAGCAAAATCCAAATTAATGAATAATGCTACTGAAAATCAGTGAGTGGTATCATTACTTGTACTTAGTACTTATATAGTGCTAAAAGGCATAAGCAGCGCTGTACATTTTGACATTTATAGATGGTCCCTGCTTTGAAGAGCTTACAATCTAATTTGGACAGAGAGACCTGGCATATAGGGTTGGGGATGCAGAATCCAAGGTGAGAAGAGTTAGGAGTCGAAAGCACTCTCAAGGAGGTGGGCTGACATTTATAGGTGGTCCCTGCTCAGAAGAGCTTACAATCTAAGTTGGACAGACAGACATGACATATAGGGATGGGGATGCAGAACCCAAGGTGAGAGGAGTTAGGAGTCAAAAGCACTCTCAAAGAGGTAGGCTGACATTTATAGGCGGTCCCTGCTCAGAAGAGCTTACAATCTAACTTGGACAGACCTGGCATAGAGGGTTGGGGATGCAGAACCCAAGGTGAGAGGAGTTAGGAGTCGAAAGCACTCTCAAAGAGGTAGGCTGACATTTATAGGCGGTCCCTGCTCGGAAGAGCTTACAATCTAACTTGGACAGACTTGGCATAGAGGGTTGGGGGTTGCAGAATCCAAGGTGAGAGGAGTTAGGAGTCGAAAGCACTCTCAAAGAGGTAGGCTGACATTTATAGGCGGTCCCTGCTCGGAAGAGCTTACAATCTGACTTGAACAGACCTGGCATAGCGGGTTGCGGGATGCAGAATCCAAGGTGAGAGGAGTTAGGAGTCGAAAGCACTCTCAAAGAGGTAGGCTGACATTTATAGGCGGTCCCTGCTCGGAAGAGCTTACAATCTGACTTGGACAGAACTGGCATAGAGGGTTGGGGGATGCAGAATCCAAGGTGAGAGGAGTTAGGAGTCGAAAGCACTCTCAAAGAGGTAGGCTGACATTTATAGGCGGTCCCTGCTCAGAAGAGCTTACAATCTGACTTGGACAGAACTGGCATAGAGGGTTGGGGGATGCAGAATCCAAGGTGAGAGGAGTTAGGAGTCGAAAGCACTCTCAAAGAGGTAGGCTGACATTTATAGGCGGTCCCTGCTCGGAAGAGCTTACAATCTAACTTGGACAGACCTGGCATAGCGGGTTGCGGGATGCAGAATCCAAGGTGAGAGGAGTTAGGAGTCGAAAGCACTCTCAAAGAGGTAGGCTGACATTTATAGGCGGTCCCTGCTCAGAAGAGCTTACAATCTGACTTGGACAGAACTGGCATAGAGGGTTGGGGGATGCAGAATCCAAGGTGAGAGGAGTTAGGAGTCGAAAGCACTCTCAAAGAGGTAGGCTGACATTTATAGGCAGTCCCTGCTCGGAAGAGCTTACAATCTAACTTGGACAGACTTGGCATAGATGGTTGGGGGATGCAGAATCCAAGGTGAGAGGAGTTAGGAGTCGAAAGCACTCTCAAAGAGGTAGGCTGACATTTATAGGCGGTCCCTGCTCGGAAGAGCTTACAATGTAATGTAATGTAATGTAATTTATTTCTTATATACCGCTACATCCGTTAGGTTCTAAGCGGTTTACAGAAAATATACATTAAGATTAGAAATAAGAAAGGTACTTGAAAAATTCCCTTACTGTCCCGAAGGCTCACAATCTAACTAAAGTACCTGGAGGGTAATAGAGAAGTGAAAAGTAGAGTTAGAGGAAAAATAAAAATAAAATAAACATTTTAACAAGACAGCATTGATCTAAATACTTTGGAAGGTAGAAGAGAGGAGAGAAAGGAATAGAAGCATGATGAAGTGATGAAGTGGAGCAAGTAAGTTTAGGAGGAGCGATTGACGTTTCCAGAAAGGGCTTCTTCAGGGAAGAGACTTGGCCGACAGTCCCAGGATGCCTATGTCTCCTCCCCTGAGATGTTCTCCCATCCATGCATTCCCTCCCAGACACACTGCCCGTGCCCCAGCCGCTCCAAGGAGGCTGCCCCAGATGAGGCCCACAGTGAATGCAGGATTCTCTCCTCTGCGGGAAAGCCGCCCGGAGCCAACAGTCGATCTTCTTAGCGGATTGCAGGGGGGGAAGAGTTAACACTCTTGGTAGTATCGGGTCTGTGTGCTCTCGGTGGTTGTGGCTGGTCTCGTTGCTGCTTAGGTGTAAAAGCAGTTGATCTCCACTGCTGCTGATATTTAAAAGCAGGCAGATTGATCTCTCCAATGGACTGCAGGGGGAGGAGTTCACACTCCTGGCAGGATCAGGACTGTGGGTTCTTGGTGGTTGCGGTAGGTCTTGCTGCTGCTTGTATGTAAAAGCAGTTGTTTTTCTACTGCTGCTGATATTTAAAGCAGGTAGATTGATCTCTTAAACGGGATATAGGGGGAGGAGCTCACATGCCTGGCTGGATCGGGGCAAGGGCTCCTATTATAGGCAGCTGGTCTTGCTGCTACTTAGGTGTTAAAGCAGTTGATCTTCCTAGCGGACTGCAGGAGGTGTGGAGCTCACACTCCTGTCATGATCTGGTCTATGGGCTCTTGGTAGTTGCGGTTGGTCCCAATGCTGCTTAGGTGTAAAAGCAGTTGTTCTCCCACTGCTGCTGATATTTAAAAGCAGGTAGATTGATCTATCCAATGGAATGCTGGGGGAAGATCTTATATGTCTGGCTGGATCGTGGCAAAGGGTTCCCGGTAGTGGCGGCTGGTCCTATTGCTGCTTAGGTGTAAAAACAGTTGATCTTCTTATCGGATTGTAGGGGGGGCGGATCTCACATTCCTGGCAGGTTCGGGTCTGTGGGTTCTTGGTGGTTGCGGATGGACCCGCTGCTGCTTAGGTGTAAAAGCAATTGTTTTCCCAATGCTGCTGATATTTAAAAGCAGGCAGATTGATCTCTCCAACAAATTGTAACTTGGACAGACTTGGCATAGAGGGTTGGGGGATGCAGAATCCAAGGTGAGAGGAGTTAGGAGTCGAAAGCACTCTCAAGAGGTGGGCTTTTAACTGGGCCTTGAACACTGCCAGAGATGTAGCCCGCCGTAGGGATTCGGGCAGCTTGTTCCAAGAATACAGCACAGCAAGGTAGAAGGGATGGAGTCTGGGGTTGGCAGTTGAAGAGAAGGACACGGATAGGAGGGAGATACCAGCTGAGTGGAGCTGGGGGGGGGGGGGGGGGGGGAGATAAGTGAAGAGAGACAGTGAGGGGCCGCTGAGTGCATTTGTAGGTCAGTAAGTTTGAATTCTTTTCAGAAGCGGATGGGAAGCCAATGAAGTGACTTTAGGAGAGGGGCAACGTGAGTATAGCAGCTCCCCTGGAATATAAATTGTGCGGCCGAATTCTGGATGGATTGGAGGGGAGCGAGATGGCTAAGCGGAAGGCCTGAGAGTAGCGAGTTGCACTAGTCCAAGCGTGAGCTGATGAGGCCGTGGATAAGTGTTTTGGTAGTGTGCTCAGAGAGGAACGGCCGGATTTTGGTAATATTATTGCGGAAGAAGCGGCGGTTTTATCGATATGTTGTATCTGGGTGGAGAAGGAGAGAGAAGCGTCAACGATGACCCCAAGATATCGAGCAGACAAAACAGGAAGAATGTATCTCACGGGCTGCATCGAGGCGGAGGAAGACATCTTCTTTTTCAAGGGTCCCACGGCAACAAGAGGGCATCCGTGGAAAATCAGGGGCGGGAAACTACGAGGTGACACCAGGAAATTCTTTTTCACTGAAAGGGTGGTTGATCGCTGGAATAGTCTTCCACTTCAGGTGATTGAGGCCAACAGCGAGCCTGATTTTAAGGTCAAATATGATCGGCACATGGGATCTATTCACAGGGCAAAGGTAAGGGAGAGTCATTAGGGTGGGCAGACTGGATGGGCCGTGGCCCTTATCTGCCGTCTATTTCTATGTTTCTATGATGAGAATGTTGTCCACAGAGACGGAGAACGAGGGAAGCGGAGAGTAAGTCCAAAGATAACTCGGACGGCCTCAGTGGTCCATGCCACCCCTCTTAGGGTTGTAAGCATGGCCAAGGTGCCTTCCTGTGCATTGTACACTGGTCAGTAATCCCTGATGTTCAGAGCTATCAAGTACTGGACCTTGCGTTATGAGCTGCTGTGGTGTACAGCCCCCTCACCCCACCCCCTCCCATGTCATCAATCAGCTCTACCCTCCAGTCTGCAGGAAATACCAGCATTAAATATTAAAAGAAAGCCCCTCTGTCCCGGCTGCTAAGTGCTGCTGACTGATCTCTAATCTGAAGAAGCTCCAGACAAGCAGCTGCCAGTGCGCCATCGAACTCTTGCTGGTGTAAGGTTCACGATCCGATTTAATTTTAGCTCCTACCGTGCTCAGTTACTGCTAACGCTAGCTCTTTTTTTTTAATGCCTTTTCCAACTCATTTTAGAGTGAATTTGGTACTGTAGATCAGGGCTGCCCAAGTCCGGTCCTCGAGATCTACTGGCAGGCCAGGTTTTCGGGATGTCCACGAGAGAGATTTGCCTGCACTGCCTTTTTGGTATGCAAATCTCTCTCTCATGCATATTCATTGTGGATATCCTGAAAACCTGGCCTGCCAGTAGCTCTCGAGGACCGGACTTGGGCAGCCCTGCTGTAAGGCATTGGTGCAGTAGGGCTGCCCATTGAATTCCTGTGAGCGTCGGAGCATTTCCCTCACCGGCCCACAGTGTCAATTTGGAATACAACAGTACAAATCCCATCCTTTTATGTGAAAAAGTAAAAAAGTTACAGACATTCAAACGGGTAACTTTCGCAGACTGCTTACGGGCCCCTGGCTTTTTTGGATCCAAGGCTTTAGTCACCTTTTTCCCGTAGTACTTTTTTGAAATTAAAACATATCCTATCTCTGTGCTGACAAACAGCTTCTCCTAAGTCAGTCTTCAAAGTAAAAAATAATAAACATGCTGTACGGATCCAAGATGGCTGCTGAATAGACGCGCTGGTAACACGCATCGGTACCGCGCTACGCTCTAGTAGTTTCTTTTTATACTAGAATGCTTTTCTTCTTACCTTGATGCCGAAAAGGAGAGGCAGGAGCGCTGCTGGCGCCTCGCAGCACACCGGAGGGCCAACTGTTGGCACCATAGAGGAGCTAGTTCGGAGGATGCAGGGAGTAGCCGTGACGACGTCGGAGGTAAGCCCGCTGAGGATGCCGGGTTCCAGTGAGACCGGAGATGTTCTTCTTGGGCCGGATACCACTCTCAGTCCCGATGTGAAAGCTCCACCTCCACAGCCCCAGATCACCAGCTTCCCCAGGGGGTGAGGAAACCCCGCAGATAGGGGCGGTCCTTCCTCCAGAGGCAGCCAGCAGTTCATCCGGGAGTTTGGTTGCAGAGCTCCCCATTTTGGGAACATCTGAAGAAGAATCTGGGGCAATCTCAGCTATGGAAGGTGGCCAGATCCAGAAGGAACAAAGAACATAAGAACATAAGATTTGACGCTGCTGGGTCCATCATGCCCAGCAGTCCGCTCACGCAGCAGCCCTTAGGTCAAAGACCAGTGCCCTATTTGAGTCTAGCCTTACCTGCGTATATTCTGTTCCAGTAGGAACTTAACCAACCTTGTCTTGAATCCCTGAAGGGTGCTTTCCCCTATAACAGCCTCCGGAAGAGCGTTCCAGATTTCTACCACTCTCTGGGTGAAGAAGAACTTCCTTACGTTCATACAGAATCTATCCCTTTTTAACTTCAGAGAGTGCCCTCTCGTTCTCTCTACCTTGGAGAGGGTGAACAACCTGTCTTTATCTACTTTGTCTTGAATCCCTGGAGGGTGTTTTCCCCTATAACAGCCTCCGGAAGAGCGTTCCAGATTTCTACCACTCTCTGGGTGAAGAAGAACTTCCTTACGTTCATACAGAATCTATCCCTTTTTAACTTCAGAAAGTGCCCTCTCGTTCTCTCTACCTTGGAGAGGGTGAACAACCTGTCTTTATCTACTTTGTCTTGAATCCCTGAAGGGTGCTTTCCCCTATAACAGCCTCCGGAAGAGCGTTCCAGATTTCTACCACTCTCTGGGTGAAGAAGAACTTCCTTACGTTCATACAGAATCTATCCCTTTTTAACTTCAGAGCGTGCCCTCTCGTTCTCTCTACCTTGGAGAGGGTGAACAACCTGTCTTTATCTACTTTGTCTTGAATCCCTGGAGGGTGTTTTCCCCTATAACAGCCTCCGGAAGAGCGTTCCAGATTTCTACCACTCTCTGGGTGAAGAAGAACTTCCTTACGTTTGTACGGAATCTTTTCCCTTCTAACTTTAGCAAGCACCCTCTCGTTCTCATCACCTTGGAGAGGGTGAACAATCTCTCTTTCTCTACTAAGTGAATTCCCTTCAATATCTTGAATGTTTCGATCATGTCTCCTCTCAGGAACTTCTGTGGATGGTGAACACGTTTACACATTAGAACAAGTTTCCTTTTGGCAAAGGCCCCCTGAGGTGACCTTGGAATCCCTATGGGACCTGGTAGCTAATTTTGCAAAGGTAATTAGTCCCAATTTCCAACATATTGAAAAAAAAAATTGACTCAACATTCTGTAGAGCTTAAAGACTTAAAAAAAGATATGACTGCCTCTAAAAACTTAGTTCAGAAATTTTAATATGATATGACTTCCTTCAAACAATTACAAGATTCTTTAGTAAAGGACAATGTAAATCTTAGATGAAAAGTAGAGACACCTGAAAATCATTCACGTAATAATAATCTGAGGCTTATAAATTTTCTTAGATTAACAAGCGTAACCCCTAGGGAAATGCTTAGGAGATACCTGTTAGAAATTTTGGAAGTCCCAGAAGAAAATTTACCTCCTTTCTCTCAGGTGTACTATTTACCTGATAGAACTCTCAACAAGAAGTTAAAAATATTGACAAGAAGTGATGAATATAAAAATAATAATAATAATAATTTATTCTTGTATACCGCCACACCCAAAAAGTTCTAGGCGGTTCACATCCATTAATTAAGATCCGTGCTGACACACGGATTTACAATATTTTGACAGAGTTACAGCAGTAGAGAAAGGGAGCGTGGGAGCAATAAACAGTTTTATCAAAAGTACAAGCAGCAATAAAGGAAGGGAAGGAAGGTAAAGGAAAGATAGGAGAGAGATCATGTAGGGGGAGGGAGAGAGCAGAGGGAGCAGGGAGAGAGTGGGAAAGGGGGTAGTTGCAGGTGGAAAGGGGTTAAAGGGCCTGTTCTCGGAAAAGGTGCGTTTTGAGTAGTTTTCTGAAGCTAAGGGAGGTGGGGGCCTCGAGTACCATTTGGGCTAGCCAGGGGTTCAGTTTAGCCGCCTGGTAAGCAAAGGTTTTGTCAAGGAATCTCCTGCCACATTAATTCTAATGGTAGCTCTTCCAATTGATAAAGTATGGATATTGAGACTTTTCTTTTAAAACAAACAGAAAGAGTTTCTTGGTTGTAAAATTCAAATGTTTCCTGGTCTTTCAAAGGAAACACAAAAACGCCGTGGTGACTTTCTTCTTTTGAGACCAGGGGTCACTTCATTAGGGGCTACATTCCATCTAAGGCCCCCCCTTGTACGTGTATTGTTTGCCACCGTTCAATTAAATATGTTTTCTTTGAACCTCAACAATTAACTGCTTTTTTGACTTTGTCCCATATGGACGGAGATAAATCGTGAGCTCTGTAGGTTAAAATTGGTTCTCCAGTTCCAGCTCTGTATTCTATAGCATATCTTAGATGTATAGAATTATACTTTTCTTTTGTCTCGCTTGTAAGAACCTCTTGGATCCAATAATAGAGGACTTGAGTTAACTTAACCATTATGTTATTTCTTCATTTTCTATGCTTTGATTAAAGTGTGGATCTATTATGCTGTGTAATGTACAAATTACTGGTTAAATATGTTTTCTGTACAAGTTATGCTCGGTATTTAGACTGAAAATCAATATAAATATATATATATATAAAAATAAACATTTTAATTTAAATACCACTTATAGTCTAAGTCAGGGGTGTCAAACTCAATCACATAAGGGGCCGAAATCTGAAAAAAAAGGCTAAGTCGCGGGCCGAATTTTTAATTAAGATACTTAGGGGTCCTTTTATTAAGGTACGCTAACTGATTTAGCGCGCACTAAATGCGCACCTTAATAAAAGGACCCCTAAATGACTAAGGCTTAGTCTTAGCAGAAATATAGGGTTACGTCGTCTCCAACCCCACACTGGCTCTGTGGTGTAAACAAAATAAATACTGTAATCACAAAACAGAAAATAAAATTATTTTTTCTACCTTTTGTTGGTCCCAGGCTCTGTTGTTTTCTGATAACTCGCTTGCCAGAGTCTCCTGCCCATTTGTCTTTTTCTTCTTTCTCCATGCTAACCATCTATCTTCCATCTCTGTCCTCCCCTTCTGTTTCCCTTCCCTCCCTCGGAGGTCTGGCATTTTTCCTTTTTTTCATGTCCATATCCGCAGCTGCAGCAATGGACCCCACCATACCCCAGATCCACCATCTGTCCTTTTCTCAACTACCCTTTCATCCAGCATCTTTCCCTCCTTCCCCACCACTCCAGGGTCCACCATCTTTCCATTTCTCTTCCCAACTACCCTTCTATCCAGTATTTCTATCCCCCCTCCACACCATCCCTTCTGTCCAACTTCTCTCCCTTTCTGTTCCTTCCCTCCCTCCCTCCATCCCATTGCCCACCATCTCTCTCCCTCTCCTCTGTTTTATTTCTTACCTACCCCACCCTCCACTCAGTCCAGCATAGGCACATCTGGACCCCCTCCTTCTCTCCATCTGGATACTGCTACACCAGGGCCCACCCCTGTCCTGAAGACCTGCATGTTTTCCCCCTTCTTCTTCCTGGTCTCACCTTCAAATTTGGCCCGCTATTCCTACCCTCCTTCCATCCCGGCTTCCTGATCTCCTCTGGCCCGTCAGCATGAACTGCTGCCACTGCTGCTGCTACTCTTCACTCGCGTCTGCCTTCGCCTGGTCTCCTCTTCAAAGCAGCCTGCTGAGGATCACTGGCCAGCTGAAGCGAACCTCGCAGGCCACTGTCGACCTCGGTAGCACATTCCCTCTGACGCGGCCCCACCCTCCTCTGTCGTTCGGGATCGCGTCAGAAGTAAAGTGATACCGAGGTCAACAGCAGCCTGCAAGGTTCGCTACAGCCAGCCAGCAATCCTCAGCACGCTGCTTTGAAGAGGAGACCAGGCGAAGGCACACGCGAGTGAAGAGCAGCAGCAGCAGCAGTTTGTGCTGGTGGGCCAGATTTAGTATAAAGTTGAAAATATCTTTCGGGCCAATTTTTAACACCGCGAGCCACAGTTTGACATGTCTGGTCTAAGTGGTGTACATTCAGGTACTCAAGCATTTTTCCCTGTCTGTCCTGGTGAGCTCACAATCTATCTAATGTACCTGGGGCAATGGAGGGATTAAGTGACTTGCCCAGGGTCACAAGGAATAGTGTGGATTTGAACCCACAACCTCAGGGTGCTGAGGCTGTAGCTCCAACCACTCCACCACACACTCCCCTTTTAAAAGGTCACCTCTCCTTTTGGGGATTCTAAATGCAAAAATCTTAGCTCTGATGTCACTCCGGTAGTGCGTACTGACATGACATCCCACATGGGTTGCCTAGACTCATAGCCAGCTTTGAGGGTGGCATCAGAACTCGGTTTCTGGCAAAAATGTTTGAAACTTGCAGAGCACTCAGGATTGTCTCTGCCAACTAGTCACGCCATGGAGAGCCTGGCGAATGGCGTGACTGCCAGAGGCCCCTGGGTTTATCTTCAGACCTACCAAGTTGAGTAGCTCTGAGAGGGCATTGCCAACATTTGGATGGGCTGTAGTTCTCCAGCTGGAGCTAGAACCAGGGGTTTCTGTGGGAGCATTCAGACTGGGAATGGAGCAGAGGATGTTACAACGGATCTCTTTGATCTTGCCAGGATTGTAAATACAGGTATTTCTACAGCTGCTGCCTTAGAGTAATATTTTTTTCATGGGGAACTGTATGGAGGAGATAAAAAGAAGATTGGTCTCAAAAGAAATGTATTCAGAAACGTTGTGGATGGCAATCTTCCTTTTGGAAGAGACTTTTGTGTTGCAGGGAAGTGAATCTCTGACATTAAACTGGATTTTTATTTTATTTATTTATTTTTTATGTCTTTAATAGCATACAAAGTGCATACAAAAATACAACTATTGGTACCAAATAACAACATTTATTATTAACAATAATAATATAAACATCTTCTCCCCCATCCCCATCCCCATCCCTCCCTCCCAATCCGGATGTGTATAAAACTCAATAAAATGGAAGGCTTGGACTATTAATTGGATGGATACAAAATTTGCTAAAGGGCCCCAAATCTTATTAAAATTTTTACCATAACCCTTTATTTCTGAATTGATACGTTCATATCTATAGCATAAGGAAAGTGTGGGGTAAATTTTCCAAATGTTTACAGATACCATCAAGCTTTCATAATGCGGCAGGGTATGTATTGGATCCTTCCTGAAGTCTTGGGGCATCTTCCAGACTGGCTGATTTTAGAACATCAACTCATGTCTCCTTCAAGATTGTATAAGAAAAGTAGAAAAAAACTTGATGGTTATCTACAATATATAGAGCCACCAAAATGACACTGGATATAATCTATTTTCTCTCTATTTATAGACGGGGACAAGCCTCAAAATATTGAATGGGTGAAAATCTAATGCTCAATATTTTGAGGCTTGTCCCCGTCTATAAACAGAGAGAAAAGAAATTATATCCAGTGTCATTTTGGTGGCTCTATATATTGTAGATAACCATCAAGTTTTTTTCTACTTTTCAGGGTTCTTTCAAAGAGAAAGACATTTCTTTTCTCTTCCTCACATTCACATCACTGGCTTGAGTCCATCCTCCCTACCTTTTTTTTCTAACATAAAAAGAAATTTGATTTCTTCAATAATTTTCATTAAAACTACTATTTAATACAGTTTGATACTAAAGGGACTGTGTAATTCATTCATAATACAGACTATTTAAACCTCATTTCAGAGACTCTGGACCGACAGAAAGTGCACTAGTGCAAAAGTGCACTAGTGCTTTAAAGTGCCATTTCAAAAAGTGCTGCAAACATTTCAACCTCATAGAGCTTAAAGTACTTAGCTTTGTTCTTACGCTCTTTAAGAACCAGGACCGTTGCTTGCTACTCTCAGTCCAATGTGGCCTACGTTTCGCAGGATCAAATTACATCTCCACTGCGTCAGGCAAGAGTCTGGGCTACAAACGAACTCCTGACAATTCTGAGTGTTCAAGATTGTGCCACATACTGAGTAATAAACTGCCAAGGATTTATAAGATTCAAATTGGCGAGTCTAAGATCCTCTGGAAGCATTGGACGCAGGCAGGCATACGTATTTTGGATGATGTATTATCACATGGGAAACTGCCTGATTTTTCACAACTGCAACACATACAAAGTCTCAAGCATTTAAGGGGTTGCAGTTGAAGCAGGCTATTTGATTTTTTTTTCTAAAGCTGAAGAAGTTTATAGTGCTGTGAAGAGGGTGACTGAACATGAAAATAATACTTCTGCTATGTGGAGCACAGGTGAAGTTGTGAGAAAAAGATAATTTTTTTTTATTATTTCCAGGCACTTGATATTCTGCAAATGATCCAAAAAGGAAATTAAAAAAAAAAGCAACTAAGTGGTTTGCAATAGTAGAAAAATCAGACGGTGGAAACAGAAAGGAGAACCCAGAAAGCAAAATGAAAACTAGTAGGTAATTAATTTTCCGACTCTCCATCTACCTGGAGCTTGTTCAGCAATATTTGTTAAATATTCTAAAAATAACAGAAAGCTGCAATGGACGCTAAGGGGCTCATAATCAAAACAAAAAAACGTCTAAAAAGTGGCCTAAATGGGTACTTGGACGATTAAAAAGCCTGGGTTGGGCCCATGTGCCTAAAGCCCCGACCACAGGAGGGGCCTAAGGCTACTGGGCCGATTCTGGTTGGCCCAGGCACCTCAGGCCCCACCTTTGGGGTGGGGTTTGAGGCGCCTGGGACAATCAGGTCAAGGGCCAAGTGCCGCGTTTGGTTGGCACTCGGTGGTATCGCTATTGCGGCAGGAGAGATGAGCCATCTCTCCTGCCTCGATCATTGCTGGGGGGGGTATTCTGTAACCGGTGTTGTTTTTGACAGACACCTGTTAAAGAATCCAACTTTTAGGCGAAGGACAAGCTCCTCATTCGCCTAAAAGGCCTATCATTGGGCGTTTGGGACCTAGGCTTTTTGGGGGTTGATTATACGTCTTAAGTGTAGACATAGTGGTGGTCTGGGCATTTAAACAGCTGAATGTAGAGGCAGGCCATTATAAAAAAACCTTCCTTTTCGACGTTGTTGGGTTTTTTTTTTTTTGATAATGGACATTTTCCCTGCTTCTACTTTCAGCGTTTAGAGCCTTAGGCCAAAAGGGGACATAGACTTTTTTTTTTGGTGACGAGACTAAATTGCGCGAGACAATGGCACGCCGACAACTGAGCGCAAGGTTGACGGCACGCCGAAGAAAAGCACTATTTTAAAGGGCTCCGACGGGGGTGGGTGGGGGGGAACCCTCCCCACTTTACTTAACAGACATTACGCTGGCGTTGTGGGGGGGTTTGGGAGGGTTTGGGGGGTTGTAACCCCCCATAT
Organism: Geotrypetes seraphini; assembly: GCF_902459505.1. Classification (NCBI taxonomy): domain Eukaryota; kingdom Metazoa; phylum Chordata; class Amphibia; order Gymnophiona; family Dermophiidae; genus Geotrypetes; species Geotrypetes seraphini. The sequence goes on along the minus strand of NC_047091.1, from coordinate 185,648,832 downwards.
TATACTTAAAACTGAACTTTTTCCCTAAAAAACAGGCAAAAAGTTCGGTTTCAAGTATAATGAGGTGGGTTACAACCCCCCAAGCCCCCCACAACACCAGTGCGATGTCTGTTAAGTAAAATAGGGGGGTTCCCCACCAACACCCCCCGTCGGAACCCTTTAAAATAGTGCTTTTCTTCGGCGCTCAGTTGTCTGTGCGCCGTTGTCTCGCGCGATTTTGTCTATGAACCTTTTTTTTTTATTATGCCCCTTCACATATTCAACAGTAGCAAAAAGTAAGCAAAGGCTTACTTTATAATCTCCATCTAATAAAATTGATTCCTCTTAGCTGCCAGGGCAGATGAAGGTGAGTCAAAACTGACTTTGGCACTTTGGCTTGGGCCCGTCTGACATCACAGTGTCTTCTTTTGTTTTGCCAGACAGTGTTTTGTCCAGTTGAGGCTGGTTTGGTGATTACAGTGGCTTCCAAAATTGGTAAGTAATTTATTCTCAAATTGTTTTCTGCAAAAAAAAAACACACACAAAACTAACTGCCCGATATTCCGCCGGTGGTGGTCAACAGTTTTTTAAATGCTGGTGGTGGCTGAAGTGTGCCTGGATATTAGAGAATGACAAGGGGACAAATTTTTCCCTATCCCCGCGGGAACTCATTTTCTCGTCCTGTTCCAGTAAGTTCTTTTCCTGTCCCTGCCTCTTCTGCACAAGCCTCAAACACTTTAAAATCATGTGTTTGAGGCTTGTGTGGTTAAGGCAGAGCTTGGAAAAGAGACGGCTGAGGGGAGATAGGATTGAAGTCTACAAAATCCTGAGTGAAGTAGAACGGGTACAAGTGGATCGATGAAGGGGACACTCGATGAAGTCACAGGGAAATACTTTTAAGAACATAAGAACATAAGCAATGCCTCCACTGGGTCAGAACCGAGGTCCATCGCGCCCAGCAGTCCGCTCACGCGGCGGCCCAACAGGTCCAGGACCTGTGCAGTAGCCCCCCTATCTATACCCCTCTATCCCTTTTTCCAGCAGGAAATTGTCCAATCCTTTCTTGAACTCCAGTACCGTACTCTGTCCTATTACATCCTCTGGAAGCGCATTCTATGTGTCCACCACACGTTGGGTAAAGAACTTCCTAGCATTCGTTTTGAATCTGTCCCCTTTCAACTTTTCCGAATGCCCTCTTGTTCTTTTATGTTTTGAAAGTTTGAAGAATCTATCCCTCTCTACTCTCTCTAAGCCCTTCATGATCTTGTAGGTCTCTATCATGTCTCCTCTGAGTCTCCGCTTTTCCAGGGAGAAGAGCCCCAGTCTCTCCAATCTTTCAGTGTATGAAAGGTTTTCCATGCCCTTAATCACTCGTGTCGCTCTCCTCTGGACCCTCTCAAGTATTGCCATATCCTTCTTAAGGTACGGTGACCAATACTGAACACAGTACTCCAGGTGCGGGTGCACCATTGCCCGATACAACGGCAGGATGACTTCTCTCGTTCTGGTCGTAATACCCTTCTTAATAATACCCAACATTCTGTTTGCCTTCTTCGCGGCTGCTGCACATTGTGCTGTTGACTTCATTGTTGTGTCCACCAGGAGGAAATATTTTTTCACTCAGAGAATAGTTAAGCTCTGGAACACTTTGCCAGAGGATATGGTAAGAGAGGATAGCATAGCTGGTTTTAAGAAAGGTATGGACAAGTTCCTGGAGGAAAAGTCCATTGTCTGTTATTGAGAAAGACATGGGGGAAGCCACTGCTTGCCCTGGATCGATAGCATGGAATATTGCTACTCCTTGGATTTTGACCAGGTACTAGGGACCTGAATTGGCTTGATAGACCATTGGTCTGACCCAGTAAGGCTATTCTTATGTTCTTATAGGAATGGGACAAGGAGATTGAGATGGGGAAATTGAGTTCCTGCGGGGACAGGGACAAATTTGTCCCTGTGTCATTCTCTACTGGATATCCAGTGCCAGTCCCTGCCTGGGTACTTGTACAGATCAAATACTAGACAAATTACATATGATACCATCAGACATCACATTTTTTCAGTCACAGGGTCTTCCCTCCTATCTTAGACTGGAATCCACTCTAATTAAATTTGAAGCACAACTTAAAACTTTTCTCTTCAATGATGTGTTTAGCCAATGTCCAGCATTCATTCAATAGTCCACTTGCCTGTGCTCAACATTTTCCACCCCCACCCCCTTTTGCAAAATCGTAGCATGGCTTTTAGTATCGGCCGCGGTGGTAAGAACTCCAACGCTCATAGGAATTCTATGAGAACAGAGAGGGGGGAAATATGGTGGACCCATGATAGAAACGGAGAGGAGAATGAGCGACTGAATGGAGAGAGGGGGCAGAAGAGATGCTGGATTCATGGATGGAAGGTAGGAGGGGGAGATGCCAGACTGCAGTTGGGGGGAAGGGCACAGGAGAGAGAGAGAGTTGCATCCTTTGGGTCGAAGAGTACAGGAGGGAAGGAAAAGAGGGGGAGAAGCTGAATATGAGGAAGGATAGGGACACAGAAGGGATGCAGGATATGAAGGGAGCATGGGGGTAGGGACAAAGGGCTGCAATGCTGGACAGTGGGCAGACTTGTTGGGCCGTCGGCCCTTTTCTGCCGTCATACTCTATGTTTCTATCTAAGATCAAGAGCACATCTACTGCATAGGATAGCATTACAGTAGTCCAATGTACTCATAACTAGTGAATGAATAAGTATCACTGTAGAATCTTTTGTAACTACAGGGTGTAATGAATGAATCATATAAAGGAAGGGAAAACATTTCTTAAGGCTCCTTTTACAAAGCTGGGCTACCGATTAACGGTGCGTTGAACATCAGTAAAAGTCCTTAGTGTCATTAGATATGTGTGTCTTAAAATTAAGTATCTAATCCAGAGTCACCCCTACAATTTTTATAGATTCAATTGTTGGTACTTTGTAACCAGCTAATAGCAGTAATGAAGACAGAGAAATATAATCTGCTCTAGAAAATATCAGATGCTTAGAATTGTCTTAACCAAAACTTAAGCTTTGTAAGCTTATCATTCAGATATGAAATGTTCTGAGAGTTAGAAATGTCAGTAGCTGTCAAGAGCTGAATGTCGTCAGCACAAATGTCAATCCCAGGCTTTGAGTTAACAGAGTCAAGGGTACTAGAAAGATGTTAAAGAGCATAGGGGTTAACGTATAGTGTGGAAGGGCTGAGGTCAAGTAGACACTAAAGAATAACACGGGAGGGTTTCCTGCGCTCCTGGGACAGACCGAAGGTTCATCAAGCCCAGCTTCCTGTTTCCAACAGTGACCAACCCAGGCCCCAAGTACTACCTAGCAGAAACCCAAAGAGTAGCAACATTACAGAGCTGAGATTGTGATGTCATAATACCTCATTCCACCAATGCCTAAGAGCCAACTTCACCAGTGATGTCACAATGGCTTGATTGGCCTATTCATGGCTCACATATGAACATAAGATTTGACGTACTGGGACAGATCAACGGTCTATCAAGCCCAGTATCCTGTTTCCAACAGTGGCCAACCCAGGCCCCAAGTACTACCTAGCAGAAACCCAAAGAGTAGAAACATTCCAGAGCTGAGATTGTGATGTCATAATGCCTCATTCCACCAATGCCTAAGAGGGAATAGACTTAGTAGATAAATACAGGTTGTTCACCCTCTCCAAGGTAGAGAGAACGAGAGGGCACTCTCTAAAGTTAAAAGGGGATAGATTTTGTAGGAACATAAGGAAGTTCTTCTTCAGCCAGAGAGGGGTAGAAATCTTGAACGCTCTTCTGGAGGCTGTTATAGGGGGGAAACACACTCCAGGGATTCAAGACAAAGTTGGATAAGTTCCTGATGAACCAGAACGTATGCAGGTAGGGCACTGGTCTTTGACCTAAGGGCTGCCGCGGGAGCGGCCTGCTGGGCACGATGGCCACTGGTCTGACCCAGCAGTGTCAATTCTTATGTTCTTATGCCACCTCATCAGTGATCACCATAAATTACGTATAGAGTTTACTTGACTTATTTGTTTTGTTTAACTTATAGACCTCAGTGGTACCGCCTGTATGCCACTAAACCTTTAGAACATACAGTATTCAGGCACCCATAGTCATCATCAGCCTCAATAAAATATACTTTAAATATTTAAAATAACTTATTTTAAATAATTAGATAAATACTCATCTTCATCTACGTGGGTGGGGGGTAGGAACTCCGACAGAGACCTTTGTTTCGCCCCAAAGGGCTTTATCAAGGAATCCCCCTGCAGATATACAAAAAAATATAAATATAAATCAGGTTGAATAACAACCCTACACGTTTCAAACAAATCATTGAAATATCTAAATAATTCTCCCACCAGATACCTTAAATCAGACAGCTCATATTCCCCGCGTTTCTATTTTTTATTTTAAATACTTTATCCATTTCATATCTTAAATCAAGTACAATCAATACAAATACCAATTTCACTTTCAAATACACTTGACATCTTATCTACAACCCTTATAAAATATAGTAATATCTCCCTTCCTTATATAATTATGAGAAATATAGTCATTCTATTATAATCAAAAAATACCCATCCTCCTCCCTCCCCTATTTTCTTTAATTTTTTAACTCAGGGAAGAATATTTTTTAATCTTTACAAAAATCCATCAATGGCCTCCACACCAGTGTTCCCTCTAAGCGGGCGGGTGTTGTGAGCAAACTTTTTTCACTGTGAGCTAAAAATATCGGGCGCCAGCAAGTTATGAGCCAAATAAATATGTTGCTTTCTACCACAGAACTTCCTTACGTTTGTATGGAATCTATCCCCTTTCAACTTTAGAGAGTGCCCTCTCGTTCTCCCTGCCTTAGCTACTAAGTCTATTCCCTTCAGTACCTTGAATGTTTCTATCATGTCCCCTCTCAATCTCCTCTGCTCAAGGGAGAAGAGGCCCAGTTTCTCTAATCTTTCGCTGTACGGCAACTCCTCCAGCCCCTTAACCATTTTAGTTGCTCTTCTCTGGATCCTTTCGAGTAGTACCGTGTCCTTCTTAAAGTACCAGTGCTGGACGCAGTACTCCAGGTGAGGGCGTACCATGGCCCGGTACAGCAGCATGATAACCTTCTCTGTCTCTTCAGTCCAGCATCTGCCCCTTCCATTCACTGTCTGTCTTTCCCTGCCATCTCTCCTCCTGCCCCCCCCCCCACCCCCCAATTTGGTCTAGCATCCATCATCTTCCTTCTGTTCCCCTCATGGTCTGGCATCTCTATCCTTCCCTCCCCCCTGTGGTTTTTAGCATATCTCTCTTCTCATTTCCTCCACTCAGATCTGATCATTCTCTGCTCTCTCTTCCCTTTTCTTCTCTGGTCTTCCTTCTCTATTTTCTGCCTCCATCTAAATTAAATTCTTTCTTACTATTTAGTCCCGTTTCCCTCTTTTCACTGTGTCTACACACAGCTTGTCACCCCTTTCCCTCACCCCTCCATTATCTTACTATTTTCTTCCCCCTTTATTTATCTCCTCCTTCCATCCAGTATGTGTTCTTTCCCCACTTCCATTCAGCATCTGCTCTCCCTTCTCAACTGACATCCATCTGCCTTCTGCTCTCTCTCCCTTCTTCTCACTTCCATCATCTGTCCCCTTCTCTCTCTCTCTCATCTCCTCCATTCCATCATCTGCCCCTTCTCTCTCTCTCTCTCTCTCCCCCCCCCCCAACTTCCATCATCTGCCCCCCTTCCCCTCACCTTTGTGGGTCACTTTCTTTCCCCTGAGGGTGGCTCATGTCACAGGGGAAGCTTTGGCCGAGCAGAACCGCTTGATTGACAGTGGAACTTACTTGATTGATGTCGATGCTGGGGCCCGTTGCCGTTTGAAGGAAAAAAAAAAAGGTGGAAAAAAGGAACCTGTAAAGGCAAGAGGAAGGGAAACCTCCAGGACAGCTGCTTTTTGCCCTCCTTCAGCGGCCCAAGAGTTCAGACCAGCAGCGGCAGCTCTGTATGCTTTTAACTTCGGCACAGAGCTGCCCCTAATCAATAGTTTAGCGCGGTTTCATGAGGCAGCCTCGGGGCCTTTGATAGCCGGCCCGCTTCGATGATGCGATGTGGGCCGGCCTAGCAAAGGCCCCGAGGCTGCCTTATGAAACCGCGCTAAACTATTGATTAGGGGCAGCTCTGTGCCGAAGTTAAAAGCATACACAGCTGCCGCTGCTGGTATGGAGGTGCGGAGACAAGGCAGGAGGCAAACGCGGTGGAAGGCAGGAGTCCCGGCGAAGGCAGGAGTCCCGGCACAGCGACTGCAACAGGAAGTTGCAAGTCAGCTGACGCCGGCCTTTCGTTGCGGCGGGGACCGAATCCTTCGCGGACCGGCAAGATTTTGTTTGCGGACCGGCGGTTGAAGAACTGTGCTCTACACTGTGTGCGCTGTGACGAGAAACTTGTGCGCTGCGAGGTAATATTTTGTGCGTCAGCGCACCCCAGCGCAGCTTAGCGGGAACACAGCGTCCACACATCCTTAAATTTGTTATAAATCCCTTTCCATTTTATATATATGACAAACAGAATTCCACCAAAAACAATAATTAAGACCACTCCAATTTTTCCAATTATAAGTAATCTGTTGAGTGGCAATCCCAGTTAAAATTAACAATAATTTGTTATTATTAGATGATATTTGTTTCTTCGCTCTCATTTCTACACCAAATAAAACTGTGTCATAAGATAATGCCACGTGATTTTCTAACAAGGTATTAATTTGATTCCATATTGATTTCCAAAATTCTAATATATAAGGACAATAGAGCAACAAGTGATCTAAAGTCCCCGCTTCAAGATTACAATGCCAGCATCTATCAGACTTAAAGCCATCTAATTTTTTTAAACGAACAGGGGTCCAGAAAGCTCTATGCAACAAGAAAAACCAAGTTTGTGTCATAGATGCAGACATTGTACATCTCATCCTCCAAGACCACATACGTGGCCATTGAGATGCCGTAATTTCGTGCTTAATCTCAATGCTCCAAATGTCTCCAAGACCATTTCTTGTTTTTTTTTTTTCAATAATCCAGATATTAATTTGTACCACTGCGTGGCCTGATGTCCCAGAAAGTCTGCCTGAAAGCAAAGGAATTCTAAACTATATTGATTAGTAAGATTTTTCCATTCAGGGAACCCCGCCTGAATGGCCTGCTTCAGTTGCAACCATTTATAACTTTGTGATTTATTCAAGTCAAATTTTTGTTGCAATCAAGCAATTTACCATTAGACATTACATCATCAAGAGTACGTATTCCTCCTATTATCCATTGCTTCCAGATAAGCTTACTTCCGCCAATTTGAATCTTGGAGTTAAGCCATATTGTTTGATTTGTCGATTTATGAATTGGATTAGAAGTTAAATTATCTATCAATTTTAAAGTTTTCCAATCAATTGTAGAGGGAGGGGTAAATTTTCCAAATTTTTATTGGTATCATCAATCCTATATTATGCGCCAAGGTATGTATTGGGTCCTCTCAGAACTCATGGAAAAATTATCTGATTGGTTAAGAGTGGAGTGGCAACTCATGTCTCCTATAAGGTTCCCCGCATTTCTAGATTTAACCAGGATACATGGCCGCGGCGTTCATACATTAAATAGCCAAACCCTTTTCAAACTTGATGACGTCAGACTTAGCGCTAGACATGGCCCCCTCATGGCAAACAAAAAATTCCCTTATATTAACGTCATCCATTCAATTTCAGCATTTAAACCCATAGGTGTAACAGAAGGGAGATAAATCCTTCTTTAGGTACATCAGTGATAGAAAAAGAAACACAGATGGGATAGTACGCCTCAGGAATTCAGATGGGAATTATGCAGAATTGGATTCCGATAAAGCCGAACTACTAAATGAATACTTCTGCTCAGTCTTTACCTGCGAGGCATCAGGGTCCGGTCCACAGCTGCAAGCAAGGCAAAGCTCGGAAGACCCATTTTGGAATTTCGAGTTTACACCCAGCAGCGTCTACTGCGAACCATCAAGACTCAAAGTGAACAAAGCCATGGGGCCGGACAATATACACCCCAGGGTGCTTAGAGAGTTGCGTGATGTCCTGGCAGAGCCATTATCCGTGCTCTTCAATCTTTCCCTGAATACAGGAAGAGTCCTCTTGGACTGGAAAACAGCTAATGTCATCCCACTCCACAAAAAGGGCTGCAGGACAGAGGCTGCGAATTACAGGCCGGTGAGTCTCACCTCCATTGTGCGTAAACTCATTAGATGTCCTTTGCTAGATTCTCTTCTATACGACTTTTACTTCAAAAATTAACCTCTATTGGTATTACGGGCCAAATTCTTGAATGATTTTGTTCCTATTTTTCAACTGTACATTTCAATAATTCTGTTTCCAATCCTTTTCAAAATAACTTTGGTATTCCACAAGGATCCATTCTATCTCCATTACTTTTTAATATCTATCTTGCCCCGCTACTAACTGTCTGTCAGTCAATCGGCTTCTCAATCTTTGCCTATGCTGATGATCTTCAAATTCTTCACACTATCGACTATATCCCAATAATGTGCATGTACATGCAATATTCATACATGTGAAACAGCTTGTACATGTATGTACCAGGAGCAGAGCTACAGGGGATGGAAGTGCGTGGTTTCTACACTCAGGGCTCAGATCCCTCCAAAACTGCAGCATCGGATGCCTGGCTAGCAGGGGCGCTAAAGCCCCGCTAACCGAAAAGATTTTCTACTAGAGCCCTTGCCTGAGAAGCAGGAAGTTGGCAAGGTGCTCAGATTGCTGATGCGGGCACTTCTGCGCATGCTCAGCTCACGGGTGGTCTCCACTTCCTTCCACTACCTGCGCCAACTACAAAGGATCAAACCATATGTCTTCAAATCTGACCTAGCTCAGCTCATCTACGCCTATGTTCTCTCTAGAATGGACAACTGCGACTCCCTATTTAATGGAATAACCGCTAAGGAACTCAAACGCCTCCAACGAGTCCAAAGCTCAGTGATCTGCCTCCTATACAGTCTCAACTACCGTGACCCCACCGCACCAGCTCCCCATGCAGAACACTGGCTACCTGTCCACAAACACTGCATATTCAAAGCCCTTGTAATAGCCCACAAAAGATTCCACCACAAAACTACACCAGTACACCTCCAAGCGCCGCTCTGAAGCAGAGAGGAGACTATGCATCACCCCCGGGAAGATCTCTCGAGATGGAAATGGCTCGTAGACGCTCTTACAGCCACTTTATCCCTCGGCCATGGAACCATCTGCCTGCACAGATAAGAACACAGGAGTCGCTGATGGCGTTCCGAAGAGCAGTGAAGACCCTCCTGTTCAACTGAACGGACACTAGCAGACAGACTCCACTTTACGTCATTCCTCTTATGTACCACCATGTTTTGTTGACCAGTTATGCCCTTAACTTATTATGTTTGTTTTGTTGTAACTCATTCTAAGCTACTGGGAGGACGAGATAGAAATCGAAATAAGTAAACAAACATTGAACTGAGCATGCAGGGAAATGCCGGGGTCAGAGGCTGGAGCACTCTCCTGTCTTTTTCACTGCAAAGGCAGCAAGGGCAGGGGCTCTGGCAGAGAATCACTTCAGCTGATAGGGCTTGAGCATCCTCACCAGCAAAGGTTTGACTCGGCGGGGAGGAGGAACTGAGAGGAAATGTTTTCTGGGCTCACCTATAAATCGAGTTCTGTCTACGACCCTGGTGTGCCCTATCGGAAAAAAGTGTATGGTCTTCCTGAATAGCGCAGGCTTTTGATAGGGGGCACGGTCTTTCCAAAGAGTGCACATTATTGACAGTTCTCCAAATTTGTGATTTGATTCAGACAGGTTGACTCTGATTGTTCCAGGGGTCTCCCCGTCCCTGTAGAAACAGGAAGTTGCATCAGAGGAGGTGAAACATGGCAGAGGGAAGGCCCCTGGGCTGGCAAGAGGCAACCTGTCTTAATTGCTTCTATTGACCACCGGGGGGAGGGGGAGAGAGATGCCAGGCTTACAGGTGGGGGGGGGGGGAAGGGAAGAGTGAGAGAAAGAGAGATGCTGGATCGTAAGAGATGGGAGAAGAAACAGGGAGAGAATGCATGTGAGGAGGGCCTTTTGGCATGTGATCTGAGGAAAGGGGCCAGATGTATGTCACATGCCTGATGGGTTGTCTTGACATGTCTTTAAGTGGAAAAACTTACTTCAGTAAAATAGGCTTAAACAGAGCCTACCAACCTAGACAGCATGTAATAAAATTACCCTCCGATATTTTGTTACTCATAAAAATGTTAATTATCCATATTTTGATGCGCGCAGCATGAGCTCTTTGGACAGATCCATGTGACTGATCTTACTTTGGGCAAAGGAAGTCTGTCAGTTTCATCAGGTTGGACATTTTGTAAAATGATTCTGCAAATTGTATTCTGTTACTTCCAGTTTACAAAGACTAGGGGACAAAATGACAAAGACTAGTGGACACTCGATGAAGTTACAGGGAAATACTTTTAAAACAAATAGGAGGAAATGTTTTTTCACTCAGAGAATAGTTAAGCTCTGGAACGCGTTGCCAGAGGTTGTGATAAGAGCGGATAGCGTAGTTGGTTTGAAGAAAGGTTTGGACAAGTTCCTGGAGGAAAAGCCATAGTCTGTTATTGAGAAAGATGTGGGGGAAGCCACTGCTTGCCCTGGATCGGTTGCATGGAATGTTGCTACTATTTGGAGTTCTAGAATCTTGTTCTTTGGGATTCCGGAATCTTGCTATTCTTTGTGATTCTGTATGGAATGTTGCTACTCCTTGGGTTTTGTATAGTAAGGCCTTAAGCATAGATCAACCCTATGAGGCAGTAATGCAAACAAAATAAATGAAGGGAAGATAATTCAATAATTATATAGAATGATTAAATCGTTAACTCTAACAACATTCCTAATTGAAATCAAAGCCATTAAAAAATGTCTTCATAAATATTAAAAATTAGATCGTAATCCTTATTGAATATTTAAAGGAAACAGTGGTGGCCATATCATAAATTATACAGACTTCAGTCTTTGGAACCTCTTATGATGTCTACCATTCTTGTATATTGTAATCATCTATGTCCACCACCCCCTACCAACAAAATGATTAATTTACTTAATTTAATTGAAATCCCTATAATTATTATGATTATTATAATCACTAAATTTATTTAACTATTATTATCAGCACTAACTTTATTGTAATAATGCTTTTAAAAATGAGAAAATGATAAACTTATTTAATTGCAAAAACCCTAAGGGGCTCATCTAATATAATAAAATGCTAGGCCGCGCATGCGCACTAAAAAAAACGTGTTCCCTGAGCTGTCCCGTTTTTATTAGTGCGCATGCGCGCGTTTCACGTCATCACCTACTCTCCACCTTGCGCCACCAATCACTGTCATCACCTGCTCTCTACCTCGCGCCACCGATCACTCCTCCTGCACTATGCCACGCCAGGCATGTCCGCAACCGGCCTCGAGCTCCTGGGGGCCGGCGGCGTGAGCCGCCCGGCGGTGCAGTGCTGAGGTCCCGCCTCCGCCAGACCCGGCCCTACACTGAGATCCGCGATCGGGTTGCCATGGAAACCCCGCCGCAGCCTCGCGGCTAGGTAGGGGGACAACAATCGCGCTTATGTTCAAGCCGCCGCCACGACTCCTCTCTCGAACCGCACCAGGATCGAGAGAGGAGCTGCGGCGGGGGCTTGAGCATAAGCGCCATTGTTGTCCCCCTACCTAGCAGGCGGCCTTCCTCACCCGGCCCCACCGTTCCTTCCCTTCAGTTCAACTCCGCCTATGTTAAAAGGAGCTGCTTTGAAATTGGAGCCCTGCCGCCACCGTAACACGTTCCCTTTGCCGCGGTCCCATATGTCAGAGAAGGAGCGGGACCAAGGCAGAGGGGAATGTGCTACGGCAGTGGCAGGCCTCCGATTTCGACGCGGCTCCTTTTAACATTGGTGGAGGGAGGGAAGGAAAGGTGATTGTGTGCTGTTGAGCCCCTCTTTGCCCTCAGACCCTCTCCTAACTGCTCCCTCCTGTCTCAGACCACTGGAGCACCTGATGGAGGGAGGGAAGGAAAGGTGGTTGGGCGCTGTTGAGCCCCTCTTTGCCCTCAGACCCTCTCCTAACTGCTCCCTCCTGTCTCAGACCACTGGGGGGAGGTGCCTGTCTTCAGCTGCCGGGATGGAGGGAGGGAAGAAGAAAGAAGGGGCCCTGGCAAGCGAGTTATCAAAAGCCAACCATAGCCTGGGACCCCTACATGGTATGAATAATGACCAGACAACAAAAGGTAAGAAAAATAATTTTATTTTCTGTTTTGTGATTACAATATGTCAGATTTGAAATGTGTCTTGAGGGAGGCTGCCGCCGCGGCTTTGGACAGAGGGGTACCATTTTCGTGGGAGCCGGTCTTCGGAGAGGCTTGGGACGTGGGGACGGATGCGGGAGGGGCTGCCGCTGCGAAGGGCTTTGGTGGGGGAGCCAGCCAGACCGCAAGTGTGGGGACGTTGTAAGCGCGGATTGGTCAAGGAGCCGCCGCTGCTGAGGCTTTGAAATTGCTCTCCCACCGTCACTTCCTCCCGCCCCGGCTCTGCCTCTGCCCCTGCCCAAGTTCAAAAGCAGGAGACATCTAGCACCCGTTAATCTAACGGGCTTAAACACTAGTAATAATAATAAAAAAAAAACCACGTCTAAAAAGTGGCCTAAATGGGTACTTAGACGATCAAAAAGCCTGATCGTCCAAGTACCCATAACCAAAGCTGGTTTTAGACGTATCTAAAACCAGCTTAGGCCTTTCCCCTGCCTCTAAACACATAGAGTGAAAAGAGACGTTTTTAGAGGAGGGGAAAGGGAGGGAGGTGGGTCGAGCTAGACCTAGGCGTGCAACAGGTATAACCAAAGATTTTGACAGGTTGCCTAGTTGGCTCTTATACGTTTTGACTTAGGCCAAGTCAAAACAGGAATAAATGCCGAAAAAGGGGCTGCTGAGCTGATCGCTGCAGTTCAACGGCCCCAGCAACCTGCCTATCGCTGCAGGAGAGATGGCTCATGTCTCCTGCCGCGATGATGATTGCCACCCCCCTCCGAACCGCGGCACTTCGGGGTGAGCATCTGTCCATATGCCTAAGGCCCCGCCCACAGGAGGGGCCTAAGCCTAATGGGCCTATTCCAGTTGGCCAAGGCATCTCAGGCCCCACCTGTGGGCAGGATTTGAGCTGCCTGGGCCAATCAGGCCCTAAGGCCAGCCATTCAATGATGGCTGGCCTGTCGGATGGATGGGCTTGGCACCCGTCCGTCCGATCAACGATTTTGAAGGTACGGGGAGGGGGGTGGGGGTAGGAGTGTTGTGGGGTCGGTGGGGGGGGGTCACAGGTCAGTGTGGGAGAGCGATCGGGGGTTCGGGGGGGCCCTTGCGTTGAAGGCAGGAGGGCTTGGGCTCCCTCCTGCCCTGATAGTGTCGGGGGGTTTGGGGGTGCCGTGGGGCAGGAGGGCTCGGGCTCCCTCCTGCCCGGATTGTTGTAGTGGGGGGGGGCAGATTCTGTAACCGGTGTTGTTTTCGACAGACACCGGTTACAGAATCCAGCTTTTAGGTGAAAGACTGGCTCCTCCTTCACATAAAAGGTCTTGTTTTGAACGTTTGGGGCTTAGGCTTTTTTTAGGTTGATTATATGGTGTTAGTGTAGACGTAGTGGTGGTCTGGGCGTTTAAATAGCTGAACGTAGAGGCAGGCCATTATCAAAAAAAAACTCCTTTTGGATGTTTTTTTGATAATGGACATTTTCCCTGCTTCTACTTTCAACGTTTAAGGCCTTAGGCCAAAAGGGGACTTAGACCTTTTTTTTCGATTATGCCCCTCTAAATTATTAATTCATTTCATATTCCTATTATATCGAAATTTGATAGATTTATAACATTAAAAGATTACAAGAATGCATAAAGTACATGTGCCTGAACCTATAGTGTAACGGACTCCTATCTAAAAGTGCATATTCCTAAGACATATTTATCGAAGAGATCTTGAAGGTGTAGACAAATTATATGCAACACGACTAACATTTATGACAAAGGCAACACTTAGCTTGTTGTGAGGTGGAACCTGCCACCATCAAAGTTGATAAGACAGGAACTTGGAATGGTAGACATCAGTGTTTTTCAACCTTTTTACACCTATGGACCGGCAGAAATGAAAGAATTATTCTGTGGACCGGCATCGGTCCGTGGACCGGCGGTTGAAGAACACTGGGCTAAGTCGTGGGCCAGACCCCGCCCATCTCTACCCAATCTCCACCCCAGACCCCGCCCCCATAATAGGACTAATTGCAACTTGCACGTCCCGTGCCCCATCTGGAAGCCTTCTAGGAAGAGGGATCTGGCTCAAAGATAACGCCACATCGATCGCACCGTAGACCAGCGGTTGAAGAACACTGTTTTGGGCCTGATGCACGTGCTGGCCCTGTGGACTGGCAGGAAATTTCTGTGGACCTGCACTGGTCCATGGACCGGTGGTTGAAGAACACTGGTATACATCAAAAGAGTTTCCAAAGATTGAAGTCTGTATAATTTATGATATGCCCACCACTATTTCCTTTAAATACTCAATAAGGGTTACAATCTAATTTTTAAGTCCTAATATTTATGAAGATATTTTTTTAATTTTTTTTTTTTAAATTTAGATTTGATGTATTAGATGCTATTATGGCTTTGATTTCAATTAGAAATGTTAGAGTTAACGATTTAATCATTCTATATAATTATTGAATTATCTTCCCTTCATTTATTTTGTTTGCATTACTCCTTGGGTTTTGGCCAGGTACCATTGACCTGGACTGGCCACCATGAGAACGGGCTACTGGGCTTGATGGACCATTGGTCTGACCCAGTAAGGCTATTCTTATATGAGCCAAGTATAGGGCAATCAAGCCATTGTGACATCACTGGTGAGGTTGGCAATGAGGCATTATGACATCACAATCTCGGCTCTGGGATGTTGCTCTCATTAGGGTTCCGGAACCTTGCTATCCTTTGAGATGCTGGAAGGTTGCTACTCTTTAGGTTTTGGCCAGGTACTAGGGACCTGGACTGGCCACCGTGAGAACGGGCTACTGGTCTTGATGGACCATTGGTCTGACCCAGTAAAGCTGTTCTTATGTTCTTATGTGTGGTTCTTTCTCTAAAGCAGTGTCTTGCAAACTTCTGGAAGCCGCAGCACAGACGTCAACGTGATGACATCACATGCATGTATGACAGCTTCACGTTGAAGTTCGCGTATGTGTGAAGGCCCTCCAGATGGGACCCTGAGCCACCAGTTGGGGGGGGGGGGGGGAGAATGCTGCAAGAGGGGAGGCACCGGCGCCAGCTGACTGCCTACAGAATGCGCCTCTCACTGTGAGAGACACATCCTATAGGCGCTGGTGCCTCTCCTCCTTGGCATTTCGTGGCACATCCGGAATCTCACCGCGGCAAAGTTTGCGATACACTACTCTAAAACAGTGGTTCCCAACAGCCAGTCAGGTTTTCGGGATTGCCCTAATGAATATGCATGGGGCAGATTTGCATGCCTGTCACCTCCATTATATGCAAATCTCTCTCATGCATATTCATTAGGGCTACTCGGAAAGCCTGACTGGCTGGTGGTCCTCCAGGACAGGGCTGGGAACCACCGCTTTAAAATTGCAATCTTCTATCCCTTTTGTCTATGCCTTTTTTCTAAACTAAAAGGTATTGCGTATGTTTTATATGCAAATGTCATAATCTCTTTCCCCGTTTTTACACATAGCAAATTTACATCTTAAATGTATGTGACAAAATGACCAAGAGAACATGGCAAAGACTGCCCCACACAGATTTCTCTCTATGCTCTCCTTACGAATAGAATATAGCATATAACCACCTTATTCCATGAAGTTAATTTTTCTAAGTAACAATTTCTTGTTCTATTATTTAACTTGTCAACTGTGGGCCGCCACGTATATGTAACTCGCCCCCTTCTTTCTTCCTCCAAACAACCAGAAAAGGTTCTGACCTGCTTCATTATCCCTGGCCTGCAGGAGGCAAGGACATTTATATTCCAGGCAGGCGAAGCTAGGAAGACCTTTCGAAAAGACACAGGGGCTTCAGAAAACCCAAATGCAGAGAGACAGATATTCTGCCGGACTTCTCAGCCCCCTCCCCCCCACCTTTCCCAGTCATCAATATGAAACTAGGAGCCAGGCATGGACCAGCTCACTCTGCATCCAGACAACTAAAGGCCCTGCAACGGATCTGAGTCAACAGCGATTAGCCACCGCTCCGTGCGCCTTCCATGTGTGAGGCCAAACATGCCAACATTGGTAATCCAATCTTTGGCCAGTAATGGTCTTTTCCAGGTTAAATATATTAGGGGCTCAGAGGAAACAAAGTATCAGGCAGGCCGAAGCCTGCAGCTTTCTGACAGGGCCTGACCCCCCCTCCCTCCTTTCCCTAATCACCAAACCAGCTTTCTCCTGCCTCTGGAGACTGCAGAGGTCGAGACCTCCTCAGCATGGAGCGGAGTAAAACACTAACAGAGTGAGCCCAAAGGATATTGGAAACATATTGTCTGGGGTTCGGCTGTTAAGAAATCCGAGAGGGAAGGAGAGGTTTTGAGTTAGGGCAGGCGCTCTGCAGGCTTCTCTTTGTGTGTGTTGTTTTCCAGAAGGAATTTGATAAAGATATCAAGGGAGGATATTTGAAAATAAATCAACAACAAAGGAACTGGGGGTTTAGCGAGTAAAGTACTTAAGTCTGTTTCCTCTGAGACCAGGTTCAAGTTTAGCTTGAAGTCCTCAGTGAAATGAGTTTGGAGGGCTGCAGCCTATAGACAGGAACCGACCAGGATTGGTTTGGAAAGGATGCTAAGCTTTTCTTTTCTCTAGCGGATGGGTTGCACCAATGTGGCCTGGACTGAAATTCAGTTACACGGCATCCAATTCCAGCCCTTCTGGTTTGGGATACTTATCTGAGCACTGGCCAGCAGACACGGCCTTAAACAATTATAAATAATAGCGAGTCATTTTGTTGGGTCGACTTTGCATGAACTTGAGAACATACGAATTGTCGCTGCTGGGTCAGACCAGTGGTCCATCGAGCCCAGCAGTCCGCTCACGCGGCGGCCCTCTGGTCAAAGACTGAGACTAGCCCTACCAGCGTACGTCCTTGTTCACCAGGAACTTTGTCTTGAATCCCTGGAGGGTGTTTCCCTTATTTGAATCCCTGGAGGGTGTTTTCCCCTATGACAGACTCCGGAAAGAGCGTTCCAGTTTTCTACCACTCTCTGGGTGAAGAAGAACTTCCTTACGTTCGTACGGAATCGATCCCCTTCCAGGCTAAACTTGTACGAATTTTGCTTAACTTAGCAATTAAAATAATTCTTGCTCACTGGAAAAACTTTTCAAAACTTGAATACATGGAATGGTGGAATTTAGTAAGTCTTAACTGCTAAGTACGAGAGAATGTTTGCGGAACAAAAGGGATGTTTGCATATTTTTAAAAAAGTTTGGAATCCCCTCAGAAAATATAGCGACATATCACATTTAAAATGAACATCTTTTTGGCGGGACGAGTAATGTACAGCCATGCTGTTAGTTTTCTTATGTATTAGGGCTCCTTTTACTAAACTGTGTTAGGGCTTTAATGCACGGAATAGCGCGCTGGACCTTAACGCCAGCATCGAGCTAGCGTTAGCTCTAGAAGCGTAGCGCGCGGTAATCTCCTGCGTGAGCTAAAAACGCTAGCGCACGCAGGAGATTGCTGCCATTATTGTAATGAATCTGTTTTGCCAATCATTTCTGTGAACTGTTTGAGCCATGACTTGTTTACATTTGTAATTATTAATAAAATCTATCGAACTTAAAATAACAGCAAGTTGTCTGCTGCTCGTTGCTAGCTGTCAGTGGACACGCACCTCACGTGTTTGCGATTCAAGAATTAAAACTCTGTGGAGTGACTATGTTCCTAAATGGACTTTATTTGAAAGTGTCAAAGTTCCAAAGGTCCACTGAAATCATCCACATAAAATAATTCCATCCACATAAAAGTAAATCGTCCACATAAGAGCCTTAAAGGACCTAGTCCGCTAGGGATACAGGACCCAACACGGTCCGCGTTTCGACAAAAAGTCTTCTTCAGGGGTCCCTGGGGGTCCTATAAAGGTGAGTATGTGGGAAACAATTGTGTGGTGAGACGGAAGTGAGACACTGCTTGTGTTTGCAACATTCTAGAGCTCAGATAGTGATGTCATAATGCCTCATTCCACCAATGCCTAAGCTCTGTCCTCATATGCACAAGCCTCAGACACTTTAAAATCATAAGTAGCAAAAACAAAAGGAATTGACCCCAAAATACCCACAAAGAAGAAAATCCAGAGAATACCAAAAAACTCTGTGGAGTGACGATGTTCCTAAATGGACTTTACTTGAAAGTGTCAAAGTTCCAAAGGTCCACTGAAATCATCCACATAAAATAATTCCATCCACATAAAAATAAATCATCCACATAAGAGCCTTAAAGGACCTAGTCCGCTAGGGATACAGGACCCAACACGGTCCGCGTTTCGACAAAAAGTCTTCTTCAGGGGTCCCTGGGGGTCCTATAAAGGTGAGTATGTGGGAAACAATTGTGTGGTGAGACGGAAGTGAGACACTGCTTGTGTTTGCAACATTCTAGAGCTCAGATAGTGATGTCATAATGCCTCATTCCACCAATGCCTAAGCTCTGTCCTCATATGCACAAGCCTCAAACACTTTAAAATCATAAGTAGCAAAAACAAAAGGAATTGACCCCAAAATACCCACAAAGAAGAAAATCCAGAGAATACCAAAAAACTCTGAGGAGTGACGATGTTCCTAAATGGACTTTATTTGAAAGTATCAAAGTTCCAAAGGTCCACTGAAATCATCCACATAAAATAATTCCATCCACATAAAAATAAATCATCCACATAAGAGCCTTAAAGGACCTAGTCCGCTAGGGATACAGGACCCAACACGGTCCGCGTTTCGACAAAAAGTCTTCTTCAGGGGTCCCTGGGGGTCCTATAAAGGTGAGTATGTGGGAAACAATTGTGTGGTGAGACGGAAGTGAGACACTGCTTGTGTTTGCAACATTCTAGAGCTCAGATAGTGATGTCATAATGCCTCATTCCACCAATGCCTAAGCTCTGTCCTCATATGCACAAGCCTCAAACACTTTAAAATCATAAGTAGCAAAAACAAAAGGAATTGACCCCAAAATACCCACAAAGAAGAAAATCCAGAGAATACCAAAAAACTCTGAGGAGTGACGATGTTCCTAAATGGACTTTATTTGAAAGTATCAAAGTTCCAAAGGTCCACTGAAATCATCCACATAAAATAATTCCATCCACATAAAAATAAATCATCCACATAAGAGCCTTAAAGGACCTAGTCCGCTAGGGATACAGGACCCAACACGGTCCGCGTTTCGACAAAAAGTCTTCTTCAGGGGTCCCTGGGGGTCCTATAAAGGTGAGTATGTGGGAAACAATTGTGTGGTGAGACGGAAGTGAGACACTGCTTGTGTTTGCAACATTCTAGAGCTCAGATAGTGATGTCATAATGCCTCATTCCACCAATGCCTAAGCTCTGTCCTCATATGCACAAGCCTCAAACACTTTAAAATCGTAAGTAGCAAAAACAAAAGGAATTGACCCCAAAATACCCACAAAGAAGAAAATCCAGAGAATACCAAAAAACTCTGAGGAGTGACGATGTTCCTAAATGGACTTTATTTGAAAGTATCAAAGTTCCAAAGGTCCACTGAAATCATCCACATAAAATAATTCCATCCACATAAAAATAAATCATCCACATAAGAGCCTTAAAGGACCTAGTCCGCTAGGGATACAGGACCCAACACGGTCCGCGTTTCGACAAAAAGTCTTCTTCAGGGGTCCCTGGGGGTCCTATAAAGGTGAGTATGTGGGAAACAATTGTGTGGTGAGACGGAAGTGAGACACTGCTTGTGTTTGCAACATTCTAGAGCTCAGATAGTGATGTCATAATGCCTCATTCCACCAATGCCTAAGCTCTGTCCTCATATGCACAAGCCTCAGACACTTTAAAATCATAAGTAGCAAAAACAAAAGGAATTGACCCCAAAATACCCACAAAGAAGAAAATCCAGAGAATACCAAAAAACTCTGAGGAGTGACGATGTTCCTAAATGGACTTTATTTGAAAGTATCAAAGTTCCAAAGGTCCACTGAAATCATCCACATAAAATAATTCCATCCACATAAAAGTAAATCATCCACATAAGAGCCTTAAAGGACCTAGTCCGCTAGGGATACAGGACCCAACACGGTCCGCGTTTCGACAAAAAGTCTTCTTCAGGGGTCCCTGGGGGTCCTATAAAGGTGAGTATGTGGGAAACAATTGTGTGGTGAGACGGAAGTGAGACACTGCTTGTGTTTGCAACATTCTAGAGCTCAGATAGTGATGTCATAATGCCTCATTCCACCAATGCCTAAGCTCTGTCCTCATATGCACAAGCCTCAGACACTTTAAAATCATAAGTAGCAAAAAACAAAAGGAATTGACCCCAAAATACCCACAAAGAAGAAAATCCAGAGAATACCAAAAAACTCTGAGGAGTGACGATGTTCCTAAATGGACTTTATTTGAAAGTATCAAAGTTCCAAAGGTCCACTGAAATCATCCACATAAAATAATTCCATCCACATAAAAATAAATCATCCACATAAGAGCCTTAAAGGACCTAGTCCGCTAGGGATACAGGACCCAACACGGTCCGCGTTTCGACAAAAAGTCTTCTTCAGGGGTCCCTGGGGGTCCTATAAAGGTGAGTATGTGGGAAACAATTGTGTGGTGAGACGGAAGTGAGACACTGCTTGTGTTTGCAACATTCTAGAGCTCAGATAGTGATGTCATAATGCCTCATTCCACCAATGCCTAAGCTCTGTCCTCATATGCACAAGCCTCAGACACTTTAAAATCATAAGTAGCAAAAACAAAAGGAATTGACCCCAAAATACCCACAAAGAAGAAAATCCAGAGAATACCAAAAAACTCTGTGGAGTGACGATGTTCCTAAATGGACTTTACTTGAAAGTGTCAAAGTTCCAAAGGTCCACTGAAATCATCCACATAAAATAATTCCATCCACATAAAAATAAATCATCCACATAAGAGCCTTAAAGGACCTAGTCCGCTAGGGATACAGGACCCAACACGGTCCGCGTTTCGACAAAAAGTCTTCTTCAGGGGTCACTGGGGGTCCTATAAAGGTGAGTACGTGGGAAACAATTGTGTGGTGAGACGGAAGTGAGACACTGCTTGTGTTTGCAACATTCTAGAGCTCAGATTGTGATGTCATAATGCCTCATTCCACCAATGCCTAAGCTCCGTCCTCACCTGCACAAGCCTCAGACACTTTAAAATCATAAGTAGCAAAAACAAAAGGAATTGACCCCAAAATACCCACAAAGAAGAAAATCCAGAGAATACCAAAAAACTCTGTGGAGTGACTATGTTCCTAAATGGACTTTATTTGAAAGTGTCAAAGTTCCAAAGGTCCACTGAAATCATCCACATAAAATAATTCCATCCACATAAAAGTAAATCGTCCACATAAGAGCCTTAAAGGGATACAGGACCCAACATGGTCCGCGTTTCGACAAAAAGTCTTCTTCAGGGGTCCCTGGGGGTCCTATAAAGGTGAATACGTGGAAAACAATTGTGTGGTGAGCCGGAAGTGACTCACCTTTGTAGGACCGTGTTGGGTCCTGTATCCCTAGCGGACTAGGTCCTTTAAGGCTCTTATGTGGATGGAATTATTTTATGGGGATGATTTCAGTGGACCTTTGGAACTTTGACACTTTCAAATAAAGTCCATTTGGGAACATCGTCACTCCACAGAGTTTTTTTGGTTTTCTCTGGATTTTCTTCTTTGTGGATATTTTGGGGTCAATTCCTTTTGTTTTTTGCGATTCAAGAATTTCCAGTTTTATCGTCTTCACAGCGCTGGAAATCATATTGGTTTGATGGCACGAATGGCCTTGCCTTTTGCTTTTGATGAGCCAGGGTTTCTCAGACCTTCTGCACACACTTCCAAGACCCCATGCATAGGGGCGAGCTGATGTCAAGGGGATCCCACAATAAGAGCTGTAGTAGTGTTAGGAGGGGGGGGGAGGGGCAGGTTTTCTAAGCAGGCAGACAGAAAGCTCCAACGAAAACGAGAACGCTGCGGCGATGGTGATGTTCAAGATGCAGGCTTTTATTAAAAACATACGAGTTCATAATCCACATAAAATATATCTACAACCCAAACCGTTGGGCGGTTTGGACCCAAAACGGTCCGTGTTTCGACAATGTTGTCTTCCTCAGGAGTCCCTAAAAGTCCTGATATAAAAACACATGGATTAAAACTAAAAACAGGAGTGAATCGGTAACTCTGCGCGAATGAGGAATACTCAAGAGCGGGAAAAGACAGAAAGCTCCAACATCAGTGGCTGCAAGGGCGAGGGCTGGTGCCCAGGCATGTCCTACCTTGGAGGGGGAGGGGGAGTTGTCTTGGAAGAAGGGTCCCAGATTTCACATACACACAAGCTGCGATGGGGGGGGGGTAGGATCCCAGGCAGGCATACGACAGTTGTAATCCTCAATGAGAAAATTAGGGAACTCACTGAATTAGTTAAAGTATCGGTTCACAGGGTTAGCCAACGGCTTAGTGATGGGGGTGAGTGGGTAAAGCTAGTGCGTGCTCAGTGCAGAGGTGATATGATAGAGGTCTATAAAAAAACGAGTGGAGTGGAAAGGGTAGATGTGAATCGCTTGTTCGCTCTTTCCAAAAATACTAGGACTAGGGGACTACGATGAAGCTATAAGTAGTAGATTTAAAAGAACCCAGAGAAAACATTCCTTCACACAACATGTAATTTTTTTATAGTTACATTCACGTCTCTTATAGTTGTAAATTTGGTTTTCATTATCATCTGGTTTGACGTTTTCATTTATTTATGTTTCTTTAACAACTATCTTATCATCTGCTATCCTTTTTAACTGTCCACTCACTTTGATTCGGTTTGTACTTTCTGCATGCAGTTTATTCAAATTGCATGCGTTCTTTTCTTCTTCCTTTATACACTTGTCTTCATGTTACCAGATTACCATTCTTTACAGCATGATTATATCATCATGTCTCTGTATACACACTTTTTTTAAAAAAAATTTTAAATAATTTTAATATTGTATTTTGTATTATATTTGTACTTAATAGGACCCCCGATGGAGGTTGTCCGAAACACGGACCGTGTTGGGTCTAACGTTTGGTAAAAAGATTTTTAGATATATTTTAATTGTCACAATAAATTATTGCCTGCTTCTTGTACACGTCTGCAGTTTTGGTTTGTTTGCTCCTGGTTGGTTTTTCACTGCAGACAAGGTTGGACCCCTGTTTTCCTTTGGCTTTGCTGTGCCTTGCTTAGTTAGTTAGCAGACTGAATATTGCCACTAACCAGGTAAATGCTGGCTCCACCCACGCTCCATCTTTGGACAGCCTCGAACATAGGGTCACGGTGGAAACCTCTACCGTGGCTTAGTATAAGAGGGTGTGCCACATGGCCCGGGATACTAAATGCTCTGATGCCACACCAATGCTCAGACAAATTCTATGAGATTACGAGTATTTAGCGCTTTGGGCCTCGGTAATAACAGGGGGGGAGGGGGAGGGTTATCCAGTTAGGGAATGGCCACTTAAACATAGAACATGACGGCAGAAAAGGGCCATGGCTCATCTAGCCTGCCCACCCTAATGGCCCACCCTCTAACTACTTCCATGAAGAGATCCCATATGCCAATCCCAACTTTTCTTAAAATCTGGCACGCTGCTGGCCTCAATTACCTGTTGTGGAAGATTATTCCAGCGATCAACCACCCTTTTGGTGAAGAAATATTTTCTGGTGTTGTCATGAAATTTCCCACCCCTGATTTTCAACGGATGCCCTTTTGTGGCCGTGGGTCCTTTAAGGAAAAAGAGATCCTCTTCCACCTCAATACGGCCCGTGACATATTTGAACGTCTCGATCATGTCTCCCCTGTCTCTGCGTTCCTCCAGTGAGTACAGCTGCAACTTACCCAGTCGTTCCTCATAGGGGAGATCCTTGAGTCCTGAGACCATCCTGGTGGCCATTCGCTGAACCGACTCAACTCTTAGTGGGATATTCAGTGGCAGTTTCTCATTTTTTGTGCTTTCGGCAGCTGGGTCACTGTAGCAGGATTTAACTGCTCAAGAGCCTCTCCTGGCTGTTTAAACGGTTCCGTAAGAGTTGCGCACAGGACATATGCATGCCGCTGCTCCTGCTGCTTTAGAGCCTTACCGGTAGTGCTGTGAGGATGTATGGGGGAGGAACCCCCCCCAGGACATGTACAAGTATTCGCCCTCCTGTTTGGGGAAACCCCCAAGGACACTGAAAACTCCCGTTTTCCTTTCAGTTTTTGGTGGTTGGGAATTTTTCAGTGTATGGGGAGGCTTCCCCCCCCCCCCAACGGGAGCATGAACACTTGTACATGTAGTGGGGGGGGGGTCCCCCCACCCCTCAAAGCGCTAACGGTACGGCTTAAAAGTGGCGGGAGTGGCAGCGCGCATACGTCCTGCGTGCAATTATCAGCGCGCCAAAGTCTGGCGTGCTTTTGACGGGTCACCGGTTAAACTGTTTTAAACAACAACACCATAAGCTCCTAAATGAATTTTCAGTTGTAAACGTGGAGGGGCATAATCAAAAGAAACGTCTAAGTCCGATATGGATGTAGGGCGTTAGTCGCCCAAATTCGGCAGCAGAAAATGTCCATTCTCGAAAAGTATGTCCAATATATATATATATATAAAATCATCTATCTGTATGTCTAGGCGTTTGATCATCCAGACCGCCACTGCGTCTATCTTTATGCCACATTCTCAACCAAATATTTGTCCGCGTTCAAAATGCCTAGAATAAGACCTTTTGGACGTGGGCGGGGCCAGCAAAGTTATGGACTGGACACCCAGACGTGGCAACACAGTAGTGGAGCACCTTACAGGGCACTGCTGTGAACTCCACAAATAGGGTGCCATATCAACATCTCACCAGAACTCCCTTATAGGTCATGGGGAGCCCCAAAACACCCCCGAACCTACTAGACCCACCTGTCTACAACCCCAATAGCCCCAGACTACTTAAGCCACCTCTGTGCTGCTCTACTAGACTTTCCTATGCCAGGTGCTGATGTTCTGGAGGCAGGCATAAGAACATAAAAATTGCCACTGCTGGGTCAGACCAGTGGTCCATCGTGCCCAGCAGTCCGCTCACGCGGTGGCCCTTTGGTCAAAGACCAGTGTCCTAACTGAGACTACCCTACCTGCGTACGTTCCGGTTCAGCAGGAACTTGTCGAACTTTGTCTTGAATCCCTGAAGGGTGATTTCCCCTATAACAGCCTCCGGAAGAGCGTTCCAGCTTTCTACCATTCTCTGGGTGAAGAAGAACTTCCTTACGCTTTTATTCCCATTTTTATGGTGTTGTGGGGTGGGGGGGGGGGGGAGGGTCAGTGATCACTGGGGAAGTGTGTGGGGGTCTGCAGTGGTTATCTAGTCACTTTGGATACCTTGTGGGCATTTAGACCTGCATTTACATCGCCAAAGTCACAGCATACAAGTTCCATCCGGGCAGCCTTGTTACACTTTCGGTTATACTTACAGTACGACTAAGTCTGGGCCAACCCACGTCTCGCCCAGATCCTGCCCTGACCACTCCTCCTTTTCAGCTCTGGGGGTACTAAGCTGTTTTTTAAATACATCTAAAAACTGTTTCGGTTATCGGCACTTTGACGACTTGTCTTACTAATCATCCAAGTGCCAATTTAGACGGGATTTTAGATGTATTTCCATTTTGATTATGAGCCCCTTAGCTTTTTTTCGGGGGTGGGGGGGATCTCAGGGTCAACAGTGTTGAGTTATCAGTTGCTGGTAGTTTTAGGTGATCTGATTTTACATTTTTGATAATTTCACAAATCCTTTGCCACAGCTTTCTTTCCTTCAATGTCCTCATTTTTTATTTTATTTTTTTAAATTCCTCTTTAGGTCCGGAGCAAGTCAATTTTTCCAGCCCTGTGTCACATATAGCTTTAGCTTCTCAGACCTCCTCAGGTTCCCTCCTCGTGGATTGTCTTGGTGCAATTTCTGCAAATAGATTCCTTTTTGCACATATCATGACAGGAGTGAACCTCCCTCCTACGCCAGGGCAGGTGGAGCATAATCTCCGTCTTTCAGATTTACTGCTAATGCTCAGGTAACGCTTGCACTGCGTCACAGCGAGCTTCCCCCTGGAGTTCATAAGATTTCTGTTCAATGTATTGTAAACCATTCTGGGTGAATTTCTTCATGAAAAGGCGGTTAATAAATAAATGAAGATGTAACAGGAATAGGCAGCTTATCCAGGGTCCTTCCATGCCAAATTTTGGGGAAGGGGTAAAACACGGACCTCACGGACCTGACGGACCTCGCGGATCTAAACCCATATGGCCTTAAAAATCTGAGGTCCGTGTCGGTCCGTGTCCATGGCGCTTGTAGTTTCTGTCGCTGACAGACCTTGATGAGATTTTAGCGCTGACGGATCCGTCTCAGCATAGGGAGGGAAAAGTGTTAGGATCCATCAGCGCAAAAATCTCTTCGAGGTCTGTCAGAGCCAGAGACTCGTGCTGGAGTTTGGAGACTTCTTTTCCCCGCTCTCTTGGCTTCTGCTCTGCCGCTCCAGCACTAGTCTCTGGCTCTGACAGACCTCGAAGAGATTTTTAGCGCTGACGGATCCTAACACTTTTCCCTCCCTATGCTGAGACGGATCCGTCAGCGCTAAAATCTCATCAAGGTCTGTCAGCGACAGAAACTACAAGCGCCACGGACACGGACCGACACGGACCTCAGATTTTTAAGGCCGTACGGGTTTAGATCCGCGAGGTCCGTGAGGTCCGCGTTTTACCCCTTCCCCAAATTCAGCTTTTTTATATTTATCACTTATATGAGCGCTCTCTTTTCCTCTTGTTTTAACTGTAATTGTTCTCTTTTCTTTAAAATTGTATTTCTCCCTACAATCCCGTTGTTTCCATGTAAGTACTGTCGTGCCACCAATAAATTTGTTAATTGTCCCCCTTTTTAATTTTTTAAACTGTCAAACGCTTAGAATGTATGATTAGCATTTTATCAAATTTGAATACAACTTGAAACTTGTGTGCTTGGAAGTTCTTTTTGGCACCCAAAATGATGGCAGATAATCTGCCACGTCTTCTTGGCCTATGGATAGCATTTCAACATATGAATTGCAATATTCGGACAGACCAAAGGTCCATCAAGCCCACTATCCTGTTTCCAACAGTGGACAACCCAGGTCACAGGTACCTGGCAAGATCCCAAGTATTAAAATAGATTTTATGCTGCTTATCCTAGATATAAGCAATGGATTTCCACAGGCCATCTCAATGATGCCCTATGGACTTCCCTTTTAGGAAATGAGCCAAACCTTTCTTAAACCCCGCTAAGCTAACTGATTTCACCACATTCTCAGGCAACAAATTCCAGAGCTTAATTACATGTTGTGTGAACAAATATTTTCTCCGGTCTGTTTTAAATTTACTACTTAGTAGCTTCATTGCATGACCCCTAGTCCTAGTTATTTTGGGAAAGAGTGAACAAGCATTTCACACCTACCCTTTCCACTCCACCCAGTATTTTATAGACCCTGAGCCACCTTAGCCTTTCCTCATAGGAAACTTATCCCATCCCTTTTTTTTTTTTTTTTTTCATTTTCGTCGCCCTTCTCTGTACCTCTTCTAATTCCACTATATCTTTCTCAGGACTTGAGCTTCCCTCTCTCCTCCCGATTCATGTTTATAATCAAGACCATTTTACAAAATTTTGTGTGCGTCTTTTCTCTTTTACCACGATATCTGGTTTTCTGGCATCCACACCAGGTTTTTCCCAATGCTCGATGACAAGTCTTTTGATTTGATGGTGTTTAAGATTCAGGCTTTAAAGCCTCTCTAGGCTGTGTTAGGGAGAGAAGAGATTGTCTCGATGAGGGACAGTTATGCGCTGAGGTGACCTTGAATATTGTTCACGCAGAGATGGGACCATGCTGAGGAGATGGCTGGTAACTGGAACAGTTTGATCAGAGTACTTTGTTCTTTTAAAAGAATGGCTAGTTTCTTAGTGAAAGGCTTCCCTTGTTTATTACCGGAGGAAAAGCAGAAATGTTATTGTATGAAATGACAGTGGTTGGAACCGGGTGACTGCTGTCGGAAGAAGAAGTCAAAGGCTATAGAAAGCTGCTACATTGTTACATGAGACAAAGGAAGCTTCTTATGGCAACATTGTAGCCGAATCTCAGAATGGAACCCGGCAGCTATGCAATTTGTTTCACTCTTTTCATAAAGCGAAGGAGAGAATAGGGCAGGATTCTTTGTTTTCGACATAATGCTAATAGTGCAGATTCCAACGTCCTTGATAACTACAGTGTTAATTTTGAGCTGCAGGTCACCGTCATGGGACATGTTTGATAATCTCCCTTCCCCTGGATTGCGAGAGGTGTAAAATTCTGCTCTTGCGCACTGCCTTTGGGATCGCTTTTTTTGGAGACCCAGAGGATGGTCAGGAAAATTGCTAAGGGCAAGTTAGATGCTTGTTCGGCATTATTATCGAAGAATCTACTTTTTAAGATAATATGCTGGTGTACATTGTTTTTATTAACAAAATAACCATTGGGCAATTACATAATTAACATACAATCAGTTTTTCGTGTAAAATATTACTCTGCTTGATTGCAATCACTCCCAAAAGTCCCGCAAGGGCCTTGGCTGCCACAACATCACCACTTCAAAATCCCCACATCTCAGCCAGTCAAAGCATCACCACGCGGGAAAATCTCCCCCAAAGCTCTACACAGCGGCAGAAATCCAGGAAAGCGTCACCTAGCTCCCTCCAATGTCCAGCCGTGGAAAAAATGTTTCCTCCTATTGCTTTTAAAAGTTTTGCTCTGTAACTTCATCAAGTGCTCCCTAGTCTTTGTAGTTTTTTTTTGATAGAGTTAGAAATCTATTCACTTATCCCCGTTCTACAACACTCAGGATTTTGTAGGCTTCGGTCAAAGGCTTCAGAGAAGAGCTAAGCTTTCCTGAACTACAGATTGACTTGCTTTCCAGAGTGTGGGAGCTACTCCGGAGAAGGCCCAGCGGTGGGTATCATATTGTGCGATGTCCTTCAAAGAAGGTGTGGTTAAGGACACTCTCTGGGAGGATCTTGGAGTAGGGATCTTGCCTCCCTGCCTGACGTGATTTGAGGCGGCTTTTCAAAACTTGGAGGAAAAAAAAAACAATAAAAAAACTGAGACTAGTACAAAACACTGCAGTTCGCTTAATCTTCGGACTGCGAAAACAAGACCACATTAGCCCATATTACAAAAGACTGCACTGGCTACCAATGGAAGCGCGAATTAAGTTCAAATTTGCATGCATCTGCTTCAAGCAAATCTGGGGCCTAGCACCTTCCTACCTGCAAACACACTTCACTCTACACAACCCCACACGAACTACCAGAAACAAAAACATCTTTGCCTATCCTAAAATTACTGGCTGCAAATACAAATCCTTCCTTGACAGAACCTTCATGTTCCAAGCTAACCGACAACAATCCTGGCTGGGAAACCACATAAATGAAACCAGACAGACCTACAACGCATTCTGAAAATCTATCAAAACCGCTCTGTTTGACAAATTCATCACCTAAACAGACCATTCTGCGCTTTTTCCCCCTTCAAACCCCAAAGCAATTATTCAGGCAATTTTCCCCCCCCCCCTTTTCACCCCCCTTACTTTCCCTCCCCTACAACCCTTTTCTCCTGTAACTCCCCCCTCATGCATTTGTAATTCGCTGAATGTCCAGCCTTCTCTTAATGTGAACCGCCTAGAAGTCGACTAACTATGGCGGTATAGAAAAATAAAGTTATTATTATTATTATTATTAAAGTGCCGGGTTTGGGCCATCCAGACCCCTGGACAGAAATCCGGACATCTGGTAACCCTACCTTGGAGATCCTGTTCTTCAAGTACTCTGGACCATTCCCTTTAAAGACCTTGAAGATCAGGTATAAGCTTTAAATGTAGCTCTGTATTGTACTGGTAGCCAGTGAATTTTAAAAAGTTTTTTTTTTTTTGCAAAAATGATGTGATGTCACATCACTTACAACCTTCTCTTACCGCCACCATCCTTTTTACAATTCTACGTTCCTTTTCCCTCCCCCACCAGCATTTCTTTCTCTCCATTCCCACTACCCCAGCTGTACAGCATCTCTCTTTTCCTCCTTTCCTACCCCCCCAGCCTATTAATTTGTCATTCCCAACCCTCTCCCAGTATTTGCAGTATCTGTCATACCCAACCCCTGAGCATCTGTCCTCCCTGCCTTCCCAACTCCCTACCCCCTGCACCCAGCCCCGTAGCGGTAACAGCTCGGACTCTCATAGAATTCCTATAAGTGTTGAAGCCGTTACTGCAGGGACTGGTGCTAAAAAGTGCGCTATGGTTTTGTAAAAGGATTTTTAAAAAGTTTTTCTGAATCAGACGGAGCTGGTGCAGAACCTGTGTGGTCAGACCAGTGTAGAGTGCATTACGGTTATCCAGCCCTTTTTTTTTTTTTTTTTTTATTCTAATGTTTTTTCTTTCTTAACTTTTTCAATGATATAATCATAACAACATTAGATGTAATATAAGAACGACAAAAAAAAAAAAAAGGAATTGAATCATTAGAAAAAGAAAACCAATAAGGAAACAATTTTTTTTTCACTATGTCCACAAGTTACTAAGAATCATAAGGAAGCCAATACAAGATAATAACAAGTCAGGAAACGATTTGAAGAAAATTAGAAGAATGCTAATCTAGAGAGAATTCCAAGCCAATCTAAACAGCGCAAATGAGACGTCATATCTTGTTATTCAATTTTTCCTTAACAGAAATAAATTCCAAGAATTGTTTTTGGTAAAAAAAAAAAAAAAAAAGGTTTACCCTTATAATTAAACACGCAGGAATAAGGACCACTTAACTGACATATAAGACTAAGAGGCAAAGCTCTAGGCCTGAGCACCAGAAATTCCTGGCACCTTTTCTGTATCATCTTGGACACATCAGGAAACAATTCTCCCATATTTTGATAATACAAATGAAACACTGTGTTACGATCCTGTTCCAACGCAAAGGAAACTACCAGGGTAGTCCGTTGAGCAATCACTTCTAAAGATGACTCAAAAGGTCTGTCAGAACCCATCTGTGGGTCCAAAATCAGAGAAGGTTTTGACAGAGCGGCGAATCGTGAGAATTCGCGGGAGCCAATCAGGAAGCCGCTCAGCGCCACGCAGCAACACCAAAGTGTGCTACTGCTCGGGGCTGCTTAGCGGCTGAAGAGAATTCTGTCAGCCTCCGACAACCGGGTTAGCTGCAGGGCAGGAGTGTGGAAAGCTTGCTGCTACCCACTGCACCTCTGGACCACCAGGGATCGGAGGAGGTACACAGACAGGGCAGAAGGGCTGGGTGCAGAGCCTGACAGGGGAGGGGGACTGGGTGCAGAGTCAGACAGGATGGGCATGGCAGGATGGGTGCAGTGCCTGATGGGGAGGTGCTGGGTGCAGGGGGTAGGGAGTTGGGAAGGCAGGGAGGACAGATGTTCAGGGGTTGGTTATGACAGATACTGCATGCACTGGGAGAGGGTTGGGAATGACAAATTAATAGGCTATTTTGTACTCTACAATCACTGACTGCTCAGTGAAACCTTCACTATTTGTACGCTATAATTCGCTGATTGTACAGCTCTCTTCACTGTGAACCGCCTAGAAGTCGCAAGATTATGGCGGTATAGAAAAATAAAGTTATTATTATTACTGGAATGGGAAGGAGAGAGAGAAAGAGATGCCAGACCACAGAATGGAAGGGAAGGAGGGGAGAGAGGGATGCCAGACAGCAGAAAGGAGAGGAGAGAGATGTTAGACCTTGGAAAGAGGGAGGGAAGGAGAGAGAGAGGCCAGTCCATGGGAGAGGAGAGAGATTCCAGGCTATGGGAAGGAGAGGAGAAAGATGCCAGACCATATGAGGGGGGGGGGGGGGGAGGGGGAAGGCAGATGTCTGACCATGGGAGAGGGATGAAATGGTGCATAGGGATGGAGAGGAAGTGGAGACAGAGGAAGGCGATGGTGCACAGCGATGGTTGTGACAGGGAAGAGATAAGAAGAAATGCTTCTTGTGGATAGATGAGAGTAGGGGAGAAGAATGAGGGAGGAGATGGTACACATGGATAGATGGGAAGGGAAGGCATGGAAAAGTAGATTTTGAGAAGAAAGCAGAATGTTAAAAGTTAATGGTAAAGATGGATGTATACTGGGCAAGTTTCTCAAATAATATCATCATGTAACATTTAAAGGCTTTTAAATATTTAAATGTGCTGATAAGATCTTCAGCAAGGCGCCACAGCAGCGGTACAATGTCGCTGGAAAGGTGCTTGAATTTTAATCCTAACACATTGCATGGAGCAAGGATATTTGCTTCTACTGGAGTGGCAAATGTTATGGCTCTATCCGAAAAGGTCAGTTCACGGCTCCAACACAGTCTGTGTTTCGCTACGCTACATCAGAAAGCCGGAAGGATAAGCTTTTTATACTGATTTTATTTGCAGTGTGCAGTGCCTGAGGACTAGTTTCAGTATAAGTTGATATAAATTTTCAGAGGAATATATAGGAGTGATTTTGTTTGGACTTGACATATAGTATCTTTAATCACTCACAAAATTATCAAGTTTTGAATTTGTGATCCCCCACATTTTTTCTATTCCCTGGCTGACTATCGGCTTTCCCCCCCCTCCTAGCGCAAAGCCTGTAATGGAAAAAGGAACGCAAAGGAATAGCAAATTGATGCTCAAACACAATCTTATGCAAATGATATGCACAGTTAATTGATGCTAACATATCAAAAGTAAAGAGAGAACTGTGCCTGGCACTGGTGCTCAAAAGGCGCTTGAAGTTAGGTGCTTAACTTAATTGGCAAAATCCCCTTAATAACCTCAATAATTGCAAAAAAATATTAATTGGGCGATAGGCACCTACCTGATTCTATAAAAGTAGGATAACCACATCATCCGCCCTATTTTGCCTCCGCATGTTCTATAGTTTAGGGAAATGTAGACACATCCTGGGTTGGGGGCTGTGGAGTGATGGATTCCCCTTCTCTGAAGAGATGTCCGAGGGGATCTGTCCCTGAAATGAGTATTCTGGTAGAGCATCCCAAGAACCAATGAACATAGAAACCTAGAAGATGACGGCAGATAAGGGCCGTAGCCCATCAGGTCTGCCCACTCTACTGACCCACCCCCAAGTCTACTATCCTAGGGATCCCACTCCTGGTGACAGGTTCCCTTGGCTTAACCCTCTAAGGGATTCCACATGGGCATCCCATTTACTCTTAAATTCTTGCACGCTGTTTGCCTCGATCACCTGCACCGGGAGCTCGTTCCAAGGATCAACCACCAACGTGTCAAGGTAAAAGAAACCAGGGTTACTGCAAGACAGCTGCACATAAAGGGTTAATTCACAGACAAGTCTGAACATCTATTCACAGTACATGCCAGTTTTGGTGGTATTCTGCTCCCAGGACCATAAAAGTTGAATAATATGTAACCTTATATTTATCTTTAGATCCTCGGTGAGCTTGCTATAACCTTCGAGGGTTCATATTTACCCTGATACCTGGGCTTATTAACATGCATACCCTTACCCTTAAACTCTTCAAACATTTTGGATTGTAGAACTATTCATATACATAAGTTACCTTTTCCTTCGGACAAAGGTTCTCGATCAAACGGCAAAATTGCTCGATCTTTTTCCTTCCTATTGACTGCACTATGGAATGACCTTCCCGTTCAGATATGATCGTGTACAAATTAATATCTGGATTGTTGAATAAAAAACCAAGGAATGGTCTTAGAGACATTTGGAGCATTGAGATTAAGCATCTCAATGGTCACGTATTTGGTCTTGGAGGATGAGATGTACAATGTCAAAGTCTATGAAGCAAACGTGGTTTTTCTTACTACATAGAGCTTTCTGGACTCCTGTTTTTTTAAAAAATTACATAGCTCTAAATCTGATAGATGCTGGCATTTGCATCTTGAAGCAGGGACTTTAGATCACTTGTTATTCTATTGTCTATATATACTAGAATCTTGGAAATCAATTTGGAACCAAATTAATTGCCTTTTAGAAAATCATGTGGCATTATCATACGACACAGTATTATTTGGCATGGAAATGAGGGCAAAGAAACAAATTTCCTCTAATAATAATAAATTATTGCTCATTTTAACAGGGATTGCCATTCAACAGATCACGTACAACTGGAAAAACTGGAATAGACTCAATTACTGCCACATTTATAAAATGGAAAGGACATTAGCTGTCCAAAAAGGAAATTTTAGCAAATTTCAGGATGTGTGGAGGCCATTGATAGATTATTGCAAAGATTAAAAATATTCTTCTCTGATTATAATATATGATATATGAGGGAGGATGGGGGGGAGGGAAAATTTGATTATTAAAGAAATAGATCATTATATATAAATATATAAAATGAGGGAGGTATAATATTTTAGGATGATACGATCAAATGTAAGAATTCAAGTGTTTTTAAATGTTCAATTGTTAAACATCATTTACTGTACTTGATTTTAAGATATGAAATGAATAAAGATTAAAAAAAAAAAAAAGATATGATCATGTATTTCTTTTCAGGTTTTCCATAAAATTTTAAAAACTACAATGTTTCAACGTTTTTTTTTAGAATGTAACTCCTAATGATCTATCTTAAAACCAACACATCTTAATAAACATATTTTTATTGTAAACCAAGTCGAGCCCTATATATTTAGGGATGATCTGGTATATAAATCTAAGATTTAGATTAGATTAGATTAGATTACAATATACAATCAAACCTCGGTTTGCAAGTGTTTTGCAAGACGAGCAAAACATTCTCGCAAATCGTGACTCAAAAACCAAGCGTTGATTCGATTTGCGAGCATTGCTCCCCTTCACCCGCAAACGCCCCCCTCCCCAACAAGAACCGGCATCGCCCCCCGCTTGTGAACGCCCCCCGCTGCGTGAACCGGCATCCCCCGCCCGCCCAAACAGAAGCCGTACCCCATCTGGCACCGGCACGCAGCCCACAGGACGTGCCGGTGAGCAAAGATCCTTCCTCTTGCCTGGGCCTTGAGCATCTGTGGATGCTCAAGGCCTTCTGGTTCTCGCTCTCTCCAAGATTCTTAGAGATCTCCGAGAATCTCGGAGACAGCGAGAGCAAGAAGGCCTTGAGCATACGCAGATGCTCAAGGCCCAGGCAGTAGAAAGGATCTTCGTTCACCGGCACGTCCTGTAGGCTGCGTGCCGGTGCCAGATGGGGTACGGCTTCTGTTTGGATGGGCAGGGGATGCCGGTTCATGCAGGGGGGTGGGAACCAATCAAGTGAGTTTCCCTTACTTCCTATATGATATACAAGCAATTTGGTTTACGAGCATGCTTCTGGAACGAATTATGCTCCTAAACCAAGGTTCCACTGTATATGATTGTCTCCAGCTCCTCTGAGGGAACATTGCGATAACTCTTTTCAAAACAGAGATTTCCCTTCTCCTGGGTATGGTGATGGAATTGGGTTTAGCTGTAATCCACAGATTCATATATGATGTCACTGGAGTAAAGACAGATTTGTACCAGAGGCTGGCATAAGCGAAAAATTACACTCGCTCCCAAATGGCAATCTATGCAACTTTATCTCCAAATTCAGGCCGCAACAACAAAGATCTCTCTGTCCATAATCACAGAGGCTTGGACGCAGCTCTCAGCCACAACCACGTATACAAAAGCTACACAGAGAAGTGATGCCATAACTCTGATGTGATAGAGCTTAGTTAGGGTCCCATGGCCACGGCCCCAGGCCCACTCAACTCTGCCCACATCCAGCCAATTCGCTCCGTGGTGAACATGTAAGGAATCAAATTATCTCCTCCAGTCTCATTGAGGCTGAACCTACCTGCCAGTCTGAAGCAGCTGCTCTGCCTCATCTTTTTGGCATATCACAAGCTGAATTTAGCCCAAATTTGGGCAGGAAAATCACGTCGGCAGGAGAGTGCAGTTCGGCATCCTCACTACAAGGCGGCCATCTTGTCTGTCAGAATCTTGCTATTCTTTGAAATTCTGGAATGTTGCTACTGCTTGGGTTTTGGCCAGGTACTAGGGACCTGGATTGGCCATTGTGAGAACGGGCTACCGGGCTTGATAGACCAGGGGGAGAGTATGGCGCAGTGGTTAAAGCTACAGCCTCAGCACCGAAAGGTTGTGGGTTCAAATCCTGCACTGATCCTTGTAACCCTGGGCAAGTCACTTAATCCCCTATTGTCCCAGGTACATTAGATAGATTGTGAGCCCACCAGGATAGACAGGGAATAATGCTTCAGTACCTAAATAAATTCATGTAAACCCCTTCTGAGCTTCCCTGGGAGAACAGTATAGAAAGTTGAATAAATACATGAGCTGTTCTTATAAGTGCGTGATGTGTGGGAGGTACGAGGGTTTCTCACCCCTCTCTCTTGCAGTCACTTTAAGTAAGTGAAGCCTCCTGAAATAATGAAACGGATTTTATTAAATTCTCATTGGATGAGGTAGCCACACTAATTAGGAGATGGGCTTATTAATTTAATGAGCAATCCAAATAATCAGAATCTATTAGCATTACTGTCAGCTGCAGACCAAGCCTCAGGCAGCAATACAGAGAGAGATTCATGTTTCTGAGCAGGATAGTAAAGAAGAAATCTAGAGATTAGAGACACCGGGATAAGAACAATATAATTCAGTAAAAACACTTTATTCCTCTGCAATGCAGATTACATGCAACTACATCTCAAACACTGCGTGGAATTCTAGTCACCGCGTAGGATCTCTTAGAGAGAGAAAGAGAGAATAGTTACTAAGGATGGGCAGACTGGATGGGCCATTTGACCTTTATCTGCCATCATGTTATTATGTTTCCATATCCATAAAGCTCTATGACCTCACAATGCAGGTGTAAAGAGCCTTAGCCTATAGGAAGAGGAGATGCAAATGTTAAGAGCCTTAGCCAATAGGGAGAGGAGGAGATAGTGGATGTTGCAGATGGGACATTTGGCTCTATCTGCTGTCATGTTACTATGTTTCCATATCCATAAAGCTCTATGACCTCACAATGCAGGTGTTAAGAGCCTTAGCCTATAGGAAGAGGAGATGCAAATGTTAAGAGCCTTAGCCAATAGGGAGAGGAGAAGATAGTGGATACTGCAAATGGGCAGACTGGATGGGCCATTTGGCCTTTGTCTGCCATCATATTTCTATAACCATAAAGCTCTATGACCTCACAATGCAGGTGTAAAGAGCCTTAGCCAATAGGAAGAGGAGATGCAAATGTTAAGAGCCTTAGCCAATAGGGAGAGGAGAAGATAGTGGATACTGCAAATGGGCAGACTGGATGGGCCATTTGGCCTTTGTCTGCCATCATATTTCTATAACCATAAAGCTCTATGACCTCACAATGCAGGTGTAAAGAGCCTTAGCCAATAGGAAGAGGAGATGCAAATGTTAAGAGCCTTAGCCAATAAGGAGAGGAGGAGATAGTGGATGCTGTGGATGGGCCATTTGGCCTTTATCTGCCATCATGTTATAATGTTTCATAAAAACATAAGAATAGCCTTACTGGGTCAGACCAATGGCCCAACAGGCTCAGTAGCCTGTTCTCACGGTGGCCAACCCAGGTCACTAGTACCTGGCCAAAACCCATGGAGTAGCAATATTCCAAGCTACCAATCCAAGGCAAGCAGAGGATTCCCCCATGTCTTTCTTAATAACAGACTATGGACTTTTCCTCCAGGAACTTGTCCAAACCTTTCTTAAAACCTGCTATGCTATCCGCTCTTATCATAACCTCTAGCAACGCGTTCCAGAGCTTAACTATTCTTTGAGTGAAAAAAATTTGCTCCTATTGGTTTTAAAAAATATTTCCCTGTAACTTTATCGCGTTTCCCCTAGTCTTTGTAATTTTTGACGGAGTGAAAAATTGATCCACTTTTACCCATTCTATTCCACTCAGGATTTTGCAGACTTCAGTCATATCTCCCCTCAGCTGTCTTTATAACCATAAAGTTCTATGATCTCACAATGCAGGTGTAAAGAGCATTAGCCAATAGGAAGAGGAGATGCAAATGTTAAGAGCCTTAGCCAATAGGGAGAGGAAGAGATAATGGATGCTGCGGATGGGCAGACTGGATGGGCCATTTGGGCTTTATCTGCCATCAGAGAAAGACAAAAATAATAAAGAGGATTAGACAACTTCCATATGAGGAAAGGTTAAAACAACAAGAGTTTATCAGACTGGAGAAGAGATGGCTAAGGGAAGATATGATAGAGATTTATAAAATACTGAGCAGAGTGGAACGGGTAGATGTTAATCCCTTGTTTATTCTTTCCAAAAATGCTAGGACTAGGAGGCATGCAATGAAGCTACTAAGTAGTAGATTAAAAAAAAAACTGGAGAGAATATTTCATCACTCAATGTGTACTTAAACTCTGGAATTTGTTCCCAGAAAATGTGGTGAAAGCAGTTAGCTTAGCAGGGCTTATAAAAGATTTGATTTCCTAAAGTATATAATTTCCTAAAAGAAGTGTCCATAAGCCATTATTCAGATGGACTTGGGAAAATCCATTGCTTATTTCTAAGATAAACAACATAAAATCTGTTTTACTCTTTTGGGGGATCTTTGTCAAGTACTTGTGACCTGGATCAGCCACTTTTAGAAATAGGATACAGGGCTTGATGGACCTTTGGTGTGTCTCAGTGGGCAGCTGTGATGTTCTTAATGGCAACGCTTTTAAAACAGAGAATGGTCAAGTTTCTGGAATCCTGTGGATTACAGGACTGGAGGCAACATGGATTCCCTAGAGGTAGGTCTTGTCAGACAAATCTGATCAATTTCTTTGACTGGGTGACCAGAGAATTGGATAGATGGAGTATGCTAGATGTGGTGTGTCTAGATTTTAGCAAAGCCTTTGACAGGGTTCCACACAGACGTCTGATAAATAAACTGAGTGCCCTTGGAATGGGTCCCAAAGTGACGGGCTGGGCTAGGAACTGATTGAGTGGAAGGTGACAGAGGGGAGTGATCAATGGAGATCACTCTGAGGACAGTGATGTTACCAGTGGTGTGCCTCAAGGTTCTGTCCTTGGGCCTGTTCTTTTTTACATTTTTTTTAAAGATATTGCAAAAGGGTTGTCGGGTAATATTTGCCTCTTTGCGGATGATACCAAAATCTGCAATGGAGTAGACACCACGGATGGTGTGAATCACATGAAGAAAGATTTAGTGAAGCTTGAAGAATGGTCTGAAATTTGGCAGCTAAAATTTAATGCTAAGAAATGCAAGGTCATGCATTTGGTCTTCAAAAACCAGAGGGAAGGGTACAGTTTAGGGGGTGAAGAACTTATGTGCACGACGGAAGAGCGGGCCTGGGGTGCGATTGTATGTGATGATCTTAAGCTCCAAAATGGAGATTTTCTTATGTATCCGAGGCTCCCCGCAGTTGCCAGCATTTCTTCCTCCAGTCCTGCACCTCCTGTGGTTACTGGGATTTTGTTTGCACTTCTGACCACTTTGGGTAGACGCTGATAAACAAAGCAGTGCGCTGGGCTGGGGCAGAGTCTTGAGCCCTGGTAGCTCCCGCCCTAAGAAAATTATCGAATATATTCAAATATAAGCTGAGATTTTTGAACAAAAAAATGGGGGTATCGGCTTATATTCAGGTCAGCGTCCATCTGCCCACTCCCCCTTCCAGACCTTTTGCAGGCCACCGCTAGGACTGCTGTAAGACCTGGTGGGCCAGTGGTGGGCCAGGACAGGAGGGATCCTTCGTGTCTCCTGTCGGGGCCGACTCGAAAAACTTTTACCCACCCTTCCGCCTCCCCCGCGTACCTTTTACAATCCCTGGTGGTCTAGCAGTGAACTGGAGCAGGAACTGCTTTCCCATGCTCCTGCCCTGTGGAGAGCCATTACTGATTGGCTGCTGTGAGTTCTCGCGAGAACTTGCGGCAGCCAACCACTAGCGGCTCTCCACGGGGCAGGAGCGTGGGAACCTCGCTCCTGCTCCGGTTCACTGCTGCACCACCAGGGATTGTAAAAGGTGCACAGGGAAGGTGGGAGGGAGGTAGAGGAAAGCACAGTCGGCCAGGACGCGGGAGGGATCCCTCCTGTCGTGGATCTTTGGGGATTTTAGAGGTAAGAGGAGGAGGCGGAAGGGTGGGTAAAAGTTTTTCAAGTCAGCCCTGTCTGGAGGCAAGAGGGATCCTTCCTGTCTTGGCCCATCGCTGGCCCACTAGGTCTTACGGCAGGCCTGGCAGAGGCCTGCAAAAGGTCTGGGAGGGGGGGCGAGCGGGTGCTGGCCAAATATAAAACAAGACCCCTATTTTTGGGCCATTTTATTTGCACAAAATCTCAGCTTATATTCGAGTATACTGTATATTGGGTTACCAGATTTTCTGTCTGGTGCCCTCTTGCCCGAAGGAAAGCTTTTCAAAACCCAAAGTGCCGGGTTTTGAAAAGCTGTCCGGACCCCTGGACATGTCCTCAAAAGGGTTTTTTTTTTTATTTTTAAGTATAA
This sequence comes from Geotrypetes seraphini, assembly GCF_902459505.1. Lineage (NCBI taxonomy): Eukaryota > Metazoa > Chordata > Amphibia > Gymnophiona > Dermophiidae > Geotrypetes > Geotrypetes seraphini. The sequence continues at coordinate 185,608,060 of NC_047091.1, read as the reverse complement.
ATTTTATTAAATTTTGAATAAACATACAAACCATTCAAAGTATCACTATATATAGTATTTGTTCTAAAGGTATTTGCCTGTGATTTCATTGAGTGTCCCCTAGTTTTGGTAATCTTTGACGGAGTAAATCCCTCGAATATCAGGTCTTTAGTCGTCAAACCCTATATGATTTTCCAAAGCACATATTTGTTAAAGAAAGCATCTATTTGGTATCCCTTGAGTTGCTTGTTTTTATCCTAGAGAAAAGTTTGGCTTCAACATTTGGAAGCAGCTTGTGGAAAAATTCCTCTGCAGTCCGAGAGACATTTTGCTTAAATCCATTTAGTGGTAAAACTGAGCGGCTCTGAACTGTAAGTCACAGACCAGTGGAATAACCCCAGGGCCTGGAATGTTTGGTACTAAACAGTGACATTTTGCTCAGAGTCAGAAGATTCGCGGTCAAGAAGGTTACTCCATTTCCACTGCTTTCCTTCTCTGCTCTTAGAGTAGGTTTCCTGTGCCAGCTGGTTTGATTTCCTGCATTTATCTGCTTTTCACTAAACGATGGCTTCCTTCCTGTGGTGAGAGCTGGACCCCAACGGCTGGGCTGCCCACAGTCACATAGATCGGAGCCGCTCACAAGTGGGTAACCTTCAGCCAGAGTGAAGGATTTGGGAAATGTTTCACACCAAACCATGTCCAATCGATTGCTCCAAATGGCAGTTTTTGGGAATCCTCTCAATTTTATGGTCGTGTCGTTCTATGTGCTGGCCCTCTGCCATGACCCCGGTCAGACGTTCCAGGCAGTTAGTGTGGCTATTGGAGGCCATTTTACCCTAAGTCCTTTTCAAATACAAGGCACTCAGATGCATTAAAAAAAATAATATATATATATATATATATATATATATATATATAAATTATATATATATATATATATAATATATATATACCTATATATATTATATATATATATATATATATTATATATATATATACCTATATATATTATATATATATATATATTATATATATATATATATATATATGACATCATCAGAGACGCGGCAGAGCAAATCAGGGCACTAGAAGGGCCCGAAGCAGCATGTGAAGACTGATGCACATGCTGCTGGAATCGCCATTCGGGCCTGCGGGAAGAGAAGGGGGGGGGGGCGGCAAAGGAGGAACAGAGATCGGCGGCGGCAGGAGGAACGGAGATCGTCGTCTGGCTGTGGTCCGGCTTGTGGAGGCGATCGGCTGGTGACGTATTAGCGCGCATGCGCACTCCTTCAGCCACAGACCTACACGCACGGAACACGCAAATAGGAGTGCGCATGCGCGGCTAGCTCTTTATTATATTAGATATATAAGGATAGAAATGAATTACCGGTAAATATACAGTTAAACCTTGGATAGCGAGTAACGTGGTGTACGAGTGTTTTGCAAGACAAGCAAAACATTTTCTTAAATTTTAACTCGATAAACGAGCGTCGTCTCGCAGTACGAGCACACATGCGCACAATATATGCGTGTCGCATCACTACTCGTGTCTGAACGTAACACATGCGCCCGCAGTTCAAGCGCGCACGACGTACGCACATCTCACGCTGAGCGTGGCTGAATGTAATAAAAAGCATCACGCCCCATTCGCCCGCAGTGTAGCGACTGTTCGGAACGAGCGAGATCTTGCACCACAAGGACGTACAGTACTGTATTTTCTATTAAAGTTTTTGGAATGTGGAACGAATCGTCCAAGTTTCCATTATTTCCTATGGGGAAATGTGCTTTGATATATGAGCGCTTTGGATTACGAGCATGCTTCCGGAACGAATTATGCTCGGAAACCAAGGTACCACTGTATATATATAGCTATTTGGAGACAGCGGGACAGAAAACAAATTAAATAGATATGCGGCAGAGGGAAGGGGAAGGCCGAGAAGCAGCCCATTCAGAGTGCTGCTGCCGCCGCTGTATTGGGAGGCCTCAGAGCGGAGGTATGTCGGTTTCATGGTGGGAGGGTCGACGGGGTTCTGCTGCACAGGGGGATGGGAGGGAGGGATAGAAAGATGCTGCAGAGGGAAGGCCCGGCCTGGATTTTATTTTATTTTTTAAACTAGGGATGGAGTCATGGACATTCAGGGGGATCTGCGGGGTCGATAGTAACTAGGTCTTCAGCGAGAGATGGGGTGGATGGGAGGAGGGACGGGGAGAAACAGAGCTAGTCCAGAGGTATTTTACTGCAATCATATTATTTTAAAAAGAAAACATTTAAAAAGTACTGGCCAACAATAAACATTACTTCACCAGAGCGAGACATTCACACGATTACGTGGCCCTGTGCCTCGATCATGTGACCAATATCTGCCCAGAGGGTCAATAATATCAAAGCTTTATCTGGTATGTAAGGTGTGAGCTCGCTATTTAATTGGGTTCCTTCCCAGTTAAACCCTGCTGAGCGAGCCGGCTCCCAGTATTCAGTGGCACTGAACTGGTTAATGCTGCTAAATACGCCTGCCAACCAGTTATCCCCTAAAAAGATAGGCTTAGTGGTGGGTGGGGGACAGAGCGTCAACGTAGGCAGCTACTGGCGATTATTAATCCACGTGACCGCGTTTCAACTGTCCTAACTTTATACACCGAGTTAACCTGGTGAACTTCTGGGGCAGCGGACATACCCAGATATTGAGTGCTGTGAGCCGCTCATGCCACCGCATTGGATATTGGGGTTAGTTTAGCTTGCCAGCCCTGTGTTGGCCCACTCCTGTTCTTAAACAGTGGAGCCTATGAATTCCAGTGACATTTTAAGAATTAAAAATGGAAAAAAAAAATGACCTGCATTCTTGTGCGTGGTGACAGATGTCTGTGGGCCTAATATTCACTGTTATGTAGCTGGCCAGGAATGACTCCTATTCGGCTAAATAGCACAGAGCTGGCTATCTTGATATTCAGTGGAAGATCGCAGGCGCTCTCCTGAGGAATATCTCATTCGGTGATGGCCTGTCACTGCCAGCAGTCAGCAGCTCACTGGCTAAGTTCAACGGCCAGGTAGACCTGTCTAAAAAGCCAGCCGGTGAAGATCAGCAGAGTTGGCAATGTCTCGACTGGTGAAATCTAAACTAGAAATTCAAAGCCAGTTGCTGGATCCAGCGCCGGCTTTGAATTTCCGTTATTGCAGCGGACAGTAAGAGACGGCCATCGATCTACCTACCTGGAATACTGTGTGCAATTCTGGAGGCCGCATTATCACAAGGATGTGCTGAGACTGGAGTCGGTTCAGAGAATGGCCACCCGGATGGTCTCGGGACTTAAGGATCTCCCGTACGAGGAACGGCTAGACAAATTGCGGCTGTACTCGATTGAGGAGCGCAGAGAGAGGGGGGGACATGATCGAGATGTTCAAGTATCTCATGGGCCGCATCGAGGCTGAGGAAGATATTTTCTTTTTCAGGGATCCCGCGACAACAAGAGGGCATCCGTGGAAAATCAGAGGCCGGAAACTACGAGGTGACACCAGGAAATTCTTTTTCACAGAAAGGGTGGTTGATCGCTGGAATAGTCTTCCACTGCAGGTGATTGAGGCCAGTAGCGTGCCTGATTTTAAAGCCAAATGGGATCAACACATGGGATCTATTCACAGGGCAAAGGTAGGGGAGGGACAGTAGGGTGGGAAGACTTGATGGGCCGTGGCCCTTATCTGCCATCTATTTCTATGTTTCTATGTTACCTATTTATCTATTGAGCTACATAGATATAGACAAATATATTAATTTGGAAGCATAATACCTTCAAATTGAAGCTAGCTCCGGAATTGTGACGTTCTTAGTCTGTTTTCATGCTGAATAATCTGCGTAAGTGAAAACGTTTGTCATACAGATGTCAAGACGAAATGCGAGCCCTGTCATAGCTGACCAGGTCAGTCAGCTCACAATTCAAAATAAGGCACGGGATGCCTCATCCACAGCTGTTCTGAAGTCAGAGGGGATTAGCTAACATTCCATATGCTAATATCTGTAACCTTATTGGAGGTCGGAATGCTTTACATCATAAACCAAATTGGATTATTCCTGTCAAATGAAATTTGCATTGAGAACGATGGGGCTGCAGGCAGCGGAGTAATGGATGCCCTGTGCCTGACCCGAAGAGACAGGGGCTGCTGAAACATTGGGCAGGGAGGCGATGCTGACACAGAGGGTTGCCTTTCTGTGGGAAATCACATGTAGGTGCTCACTCGACATGTGCATTCTATAGCACGCATTGGGTTTGTTAACTTGTGTTAAGATTTTTAGTACATGCAAAATTGATTTTATGCATTAGCCTACAAATCAGTGTACAAATAACCCACGTTTTAGAAAGGTAGGGAGAACGAGAAGGCACTCTCTAAAGTTGAAAGGGGATAGATTCCGTACAAACGTAAGGAAGTTCTTCTTCACCCAGAGAGTGGTAGACAGTTGGAACGTTCTTCCGGAGTCTGTCATAGGGGAAAACACCCTCCGGGGATTCATGACAAAGTTAGACAAGTTCCTGCTGATCCAGAACGTACGCAGGTAAGGCTAGTCTCAGTTAGAGCGCCGGTCTTTGACCAGAGGGCCGCTGCAGGGCACGATGGACCACTGGTCTGACCCAGCAGCGGCAATTCTTATGGTCTTATGTTCAAAGGAGCAAAATGAACAAAAATAGCACCGAGGAACAGAGAAAAATTTCTATTTATTTATTTATTTAAAGCATTTATATTCAAAAATCTATGCAGGTTAAAAAAAAAAACCACACACAGAGGCAAAACATAAATCCCTGACCTCCACAACTAAGATAACGCATATAAACGTCCTAAAAACAGTCAGATTACATAACCCTAAAACCTAAATTAAAAGGAAGAAAAGCCTAATCTGCAATGCATACAAATTTTGACTTCACATGTTAAATCTAAATGCAAAAATAATCATTCCCATTACAAACTTTGAAATGCAATTCAAAAACATAACATAATATAATTTTATTCTTCTATACCACCATAATCAAACAATTTCTAGGCGGTTTACACAGAAGTCTGGACAATCAGCGAAATACAGATAATTAAAATACAACAAGTTTCTTAAATATGTTCCATATAAAATTTGAATTAACAGTGATATCCACATTTAAGAAATGAATTTATTAAACAACGCTGACTTAATTACTTTTTGAAATGCACCATAAGACAGCATAACTTCACCGATACAATTACTCCACCAGGACTGCGGCTTACTTGCTTGAAATGCAAGAGTCCTATCCAAAAAAGTCTTGCAATAAAGAGATCTGACGAACGGTATCAAGGAGGGCGTTCCATAATTGAGGATCCAGCACTCCCAAAACACGAGAACAAATAAACAAAGCAAACTTTGAAGATAAATTCATTAAAATATTGACAGATGTGGCTGAAGGTCAAGTTTAACCTACTTCAGGAGTCTTCAGGTAAGAACATAAGAACTGCCATCTCCGGATCACACCTTCGGTCCATCAAGTCCGGCGATCCGCACACGTGGAGGCCCAGCCAGGTGTACACCTGGCGTAATTTTAGTCACCCATATCCCTCTATGCCTCTCGTAAGGAGATGTGCGTCTAGTTTTCTTTTAAATCCTAGAACGGTCGATTCCACAATAACCTCCTCTGGGAGAGCATTCCAGGTGTCCACCAGTACTGGGCAGACTTGCACGGTCTGTGTCTGTATATGGCCATTTGGTGGAGGATGGGCTGGGGAGGGCTTCAATGGCTGGGAGGGTGTAGATGGGCTGGAGTAGGTTTTAACGGAGATTTCGGCAGTAGGAACCCAAGCACAGTATCGGGTAGAGCTTTGGAGTCTTGCCCAGAAATAGCTAAAAATAAAAAAATAAAAAATTTAAATTGAATCAGGTTGGGCAGACTGGATGGGCCATTTGGGCCTTTATCTGCCGTCATCTACTATGTTACTATATGTTACTATGTCACCACTCGTTGCGTGAAGCAGAACTTCCTGATATTTGTCCTGGACTTGTCCCCCCTTAACTTCAGTCCATGTCCTCTTGTCCGTGTCACTTTGGACATTGTAAATAATTTTTTTTCCTGCTCTATTTTGTCGATTCCTTTCAGTATTTTGAAAGTCTCGATCATATCCCCTCGCAGTCTCCTTTTCTCAAGGGAGAACAATCCCAGTCTCTTAAGTCGTTCCTCGTATTCCAAGTTCTCCATACCTTTTATTAGCTTCGTTGCTCGTCTCTGCACCCTCTCCAGCATTTTCATATCCTTCTTTAGGTTGGGAGACCAATGTTGGACACAGTATTCCAAGTGTGGTCTGACCATTGTCCTATAAAGCGGCATTATAACTTTCTCCGATCTACTCGTGATTCCTTTCTTTATCATGCCTAACATTCTATTTGCTTTCTTTGCCGCTGCCGCGCATTGTGCCGACGGTTTCAGGGTCCTATCTATCAGTACACCCAGGTCCTTTTCTGGTTCGCTCTTACCCAGAGTTGCTCCTGATATTCTATACTCGTGTTCCTTGTTCTTTCTGCCCAAATGCATCACTTTGCACTTTTCCCCATTAAACTTCATCTGCCATTTCTCTGCCCATTTCTCTAACTGACACAAGTCACTCTGGAGTTCCTCGCTATCCTTCTGCGATCTGATTGCCCGGCATAGCTTTGTGTCATCTGCAAGCTTGATGATCTCACTGGATGTTCCTTCTTCTAGGTCATTGATGAAAATATTAAATAAGATGGGCTCAAGTACCGAACCCTGGGGCACACCGCTAGTCACATTCTCCCAGTCTGAGAACTTCCCATTTATGCCCACTCTCTGCTTTCTGTTCTCCAGCCATTTGCCTATCCATCTTTGTATATCCCCCTCTATTCCATGGCTTTGTAGTTTCCTGAGAAGTCTTTCATGTGGAACCTTGTCGAACGCTTTTTGGAAGTCAAAGTATATTCTGTCCACCGGTTCTCCACTATCAATTTGTTTGTTCACGGTCTCAAAAAATTGAAGTAAATTTGTCAAACATGATTTCCCTTTCCTGAAGCCATGTTGACTGGCTCTCATCAGGTCGTGTGTATCCAAGTGCCGGACTATGCTATTTTTAATCAGTGCTTCAACCTTCTTTCCAGGGACAGACGTAAGACTCACAGGTCTGTAGTTACCCGGAACTCCTCTTGATCCTTTTTTGAAAATTGGCGTGACGTTCGCTATTTTCCAATCGTCCGGTATCTGTCCAGTTCTAATTGACATGTTGGCAAGTTTTTGCAAAAGCTCTCTGATTTCAACCTTCAATTCTTTTAAGATTCTCGGGTGAATTCTATCAGGTCCAGGGGATTTGTCGCTTTTAAGATTGTCGATCTGGTAGTATATCTGGTCCAAGTCCACTTCTACTGTGGTGAGGCTGTCCTTTATTTCAAAAAGGCAGTCATGATCAGGGCAGCCTCTACAGAGAATCATGACCCCTTGCAGTACACTTCACCCTCCATATTCGCGGTTTCAGCTATCACGGTTTCGATTATTCACGGTTTTTAGCTTGCTGGCTCCTCCCCCCAATTACATCAGCTTGCATAGAGAAATCGCTGATTCCAAGCGTTTACAGAGAAAATAGCTGATTCCCAGCACTTTCTTCACCATGTTTTGCGTCTCCTTCAGAAACAGGCCAGGTCTCCTACCATGTTATTCACGGTTTCACCATATTCACAATGGTTTGTAAATGAAAAGAGCGAATAACGTATGAAAAAGTTATTTGCAGTTTTTCTGTATTTGCGATTCTGTTAATCCCCTATCACAGCGAATACGGAGGGAGAAGCGTATTTCTGTGAGATTACCACTAAGGGTTCCTGACACCATTTTGGATGACAGTGCTGGGGAGGGCAGGAGTTTCAAGTTTATTAATTTTTAATATACCGACCATCAACTGGTATCTAGCCAGTTTACAATAAAATGTTAAAAATAGAGATAAAAGGTTATATTTATAAAAGAGGAGTTAATAAACGTGAACATTAAAGACATGAACAGGACAAACTTGAGAGTGAGGATAAGGGGGAGAGGGAGGGGTAAAGTTACATAATTAGAAGAGGAAGAGGAAAAAAAAAAAAAAAGGAGTGTGAAAGAAAATGGAGGGAGAGAATAAAACATTTGGGATGGGATCGCTTCATGGAAGCGGTTGGTTGTGTGGAAAGAAATGATTCAAGAGCAAGTGACTGGGGATCGATCCTTCCTCCCTAGACAACTGGGGACCAGAGATTTTATTAAGGAAGGCCCAGAGATTACCATTGGGAGGTTGGGAGGGGGGATATTTTGGTAGGGAAGGAAATCTTCCACCTGGAGGGTTTGCCTCTAGGAGAGCCCTTCAGGTCTGGAGGGGGGGAGGGGGGGAATTTGGACACTTGGGATTTTACTTGGGAGGACACTGCAGTTTTTTAAGGGTGCCGGCGGGGTTGCGATGGAATGGGCTGGAGCTGGAGGCAGAATAAGGTGGGGTCATGTGTCTCTGGAGAGAAATCTAACCCTAGGCCAACCCCTCCACATTTGAAAAGATAACATTTGATACTAACCAGAAGGTATTGGGGGGGGGGGGGGGGGGGAAGAGAGGAGAGAAGAACAGATGCCATTAAAGGTGGCCTAGTGGTTAGAGCTGCTACCTCAGTACCCTGATGTTGTGAGGAGAAAATGACACAGGAACAAATTTTTCCCATCCCAGAGAGTTCTTTTCCTGTCCCTGCCCAATTCCTCCAAGCTCCATCCTCATCTGCACAAGCCTCAAACACTTTAAAATCCTAGGTGGCTACATTCTAGAGCTCAGATTGTGATGTCATAACGCCTCATTCCACCAATCCCTAAGCTCCATCCTTTTGTCCCTGTGTCATTCTCTAGTTGTGAGTTTAATCCCAGCCTGTTCCTTGTTCCACAATGTCTTATTCCACCAATAAGAGCCAACCTCATCAGTGATGTCAAAGTGGCTTGATTGCCCTATACTTGGCTCATTCTGATATTGTGATGTCACAATGCCTCGTTCCACCAATAAGAGCCAACCTCATCAGTGATGTCACAGTGGCTTCATTGCCATGGTATTACACCTAGACTGTGTCAGCTGGGACAGATAGGGAAAATACTCCAGCGTGCCTGATTACTTTTCAATGAATTGTAAACTGGTTTGGATGAGCCTCTTCATGAAAATGCAGTTAATAAATCTAAAAGAATGAATAAAAGAAGAGTCTGTGCCAGAATTTCATTCCCTGAAGGGGAGGGGGGCCAGTTACACCCTTATTCTAAAGGAAGGATTGGCCTAGAGCCAGCTTTAGATACAGGAAACCTTTCATTGTTGTTTGCAATGCATTTATTCCAATGTGTTTGACACCATAATGGACCGGACTGATGGAAAATATGGCTGGTTGTCAGTCTTTCAGAGTGGACAGATGAGGGGGGAACTTCTCCCAGTCCCCTCTTAAAAATCAGCTTCCTATTACATGAATTCCAGACCCTGCAATTCAGGAAATCCCGGCTTTGCCCCCGTCTGCTGCTGTTGGTCTCCCTTTTACGGTTGTGAAAATGATCTCGGGGACAGGAATTACTAGCTGGAGCCTCTGCAGTGCAAAAGGTAAAGCAGAGGTGAGGATTTGGGCAGGAGGTTTGGAGAGCTCTGCAAGGTTTTGGAGGGAGGGAGCGATTGCTGCCTTACGCCTTCACTCTAGAGAGTTGCGCGGGGAGAGAAAATCCCACCCGTCCCCGCCATAATCCCACCTGTCCCCGCGAAGAATCCCTCCGTCCCCGCCCATCCTCCCTAAAAGTTACCTGTCCCCATAAAAAGCAGCAATTACTTTAGAAAGTTTTGATTTTTTTTTTAAGTCTTAGTTCATTTAAACCAACAATAAAATAATATCATTTTTTTAACACCCCCTCCTTTTTTTTTTTTTAGTTCAAAATGTTTTATTGAGCTTTATAAGAAACACAACAAGGAGTAACAGAAACGGTAGGGAGAAAAATAATAAGGAAACAGCATTTTCAAGATGTTCATAGATGGTACAGCAAATAAGTGTGATGACATCATCATGTACATGGGCAAAAGTAAGTAATGCATACATAACATGGGAAATATAATAATCATTTTTATTTCTTATATACCGCTATATCCTAAGTTCGAAGTATGTCAGCAACACAATTGTATCAGCTTAGAAACATAGAAACATAGAAGATGACGGCAGAAAAGGGCTACAGCCCATCAAGTCTGCCCACTCTGCTTACCCACCCCCTGTCTATGCCCTAATGACCCAATTTCCTTATCTTGACCCTCGTAGGGATCCCACATGGGCATCCCATTTATTCTTAAAGTCTGGCACGCTGTCTGCCTCGATCACCTGCACTGGAAGCTTGTTCCAATGATCAACCACTCTCTCTGTGAAGAAATACTTTCTGGTGTCGCCATGAAATTTTCCGCCCCTGAGTTTGAGCGGGTGCCCTCTTGTGGCCGAGGGTCCCTTGAGAAAGAAAATATCATCTTCCACTTCGACACGTCCCGTGAGGTACTTAAATGTTTCGATCATGTCTCCCCTCTTCCTACGTTCCTCAAGAGTGTAGAGCTGCAATTTGTTCAGTCTCTCTTCGTACGAGAGACCCTTGAGCTTAGGAATCATTACAATATCTAAGAAGGGGAGACCATATGCTATTGAATTTGCAAAGGGTTGCAGATCTTTCAGCCAGTGCCTTTTCATATTTACCAATCAACCAGGCACGGAAATCAATCTTTGAGAGGTCCTTCCAACAGAAGAGAACATTTTGAATAGCTGAGGATAACATGATGATCAGAAGTCTGCCTTCATGCCTGTCTAGTGGGGTACGAAGGCCATGCGCCATCAGGACAATTATTTGATACGTAAGAGGTTCAGAGATGTCCAAAATTGAACAGATGGAACGCCATACTCTCTCCTTCATTTTACTTCATGGACTCGCCTTGTTTACCACAGGTTCCACTTAATGCAACTAGACCTAGTTACAGTAAAATAACACATCTTAACATTTCACCAATAAAAGCCAACCTCATCAGTGATGTCACAGTGGCTTGATTGCACTATACTTGGCTCTTTCTGATGTTGTGATGTCACAATGCCTCATTCCACCAATAAGAGCCAACCTCATCAGTGATGTCACAGTGGTTTGATTGCCCTATACTTGGCTCTTTCTGATGTTGTGATGTCACAATGCCTCATTCCACCAATAAGAGCCAACCTCATCAGTGATGTCACAGTGGCTTGATTGCCCTATACTTGGCTCTTTCTGATGTTGTGATGTCACAATGCCTCATTCCACCAATAAGAGCCAACCTCATCAGTGATGTCACAGTGGTTTGATTGCCCTATACTTGGCTCTTTCTGATGTTGTGATGTCACAATGCCTCATTCCACCAATAAGAGCCAACCTCATCAGTGATGTCACAGTAGCTTGATTGCCCTATACTTGGCTCTTTCTGACGCTGTGATGTCACAATGCCTCATTCCACCAATAAGAGCCAACCTCATCAGTGATGTCACAGTGGCTTGATTGCCCTATACTTGGCTCTTTCTGATGTTGTGATGTCACAATGCCTCATTCCACCAATAAGAGCCAACCTCATCAGTGATGTCACAGTAGCTTGATTGCCCTATACTTGGCTCTTTCTGACGCTGTGATGTCACAATGCCTCATTCCACCAATAAGAGCCAACCTCATCAGTGATGTCACAGTGGCTTGATTGCCCTATACTTGGCTCTTTCTGATGTTGTGATGTCACAATGCCTCATTCCACCAATAAGAGCCAACCTCATCAGTGATGTCACAGTGGCTTGATTGCCCTATACTTGGCTCTTTCTGAAGTTGTGATGTCACAATGCCTCATTTCACCAATAAGAGCCAACCTCTTCAGTGATGTCACAGTGGCTTGATTGCCCTATACTTGGCTCATTCTGATATTGTGATGTCACAATGCCTCGTTCCACCAATAAGAGCCAACCTCATCAGTGATGTCACAGTGGCTTCATTGTCCTATACTTGGCTCATAGTATTATATGTAATCAAAATGAGCCCAGTATAGGACAATCAAACCTAACTTTAGGTGCATCTTATAGGCTTAGCCCTAAAATATTTAAACAGTAGCATTTTGGGATTTTCTTCAGTTCACACACATTGGCTCTTTATAAAGGCCTTAAACAATCCCAAGTAATCCATTACTCTTCAAAGTTTATGCAAATTCTTGTTTTAAAATATGCAAACCAGCTAATTATGAATTTATTGCCTGCATATGTGGATGGGTTTTGTCACCTACCTTGAAATGGATCGTTTGATCTAATGCTTCTTTGCTTCCTTAATTGTTGAAATTTGATTTGACTTGGTATATTGACATTTTATATGGGGGATGTTAATGGTGTTGTCTATGTTATGTGTGGGAATCGCAGGGAACATAAGATATTATGTATGTGATATGTAAACCGCATAGTTGTATGAGGTATATAAATTTTTCAATCTAATATAATAAAGAGCTAGTCGCGCATGCGCACTCCTATTTGCGTGTTCCGTGCGCATGTAGGTCTGTGGCCGAAGGAGTGCGCATGCACGCTAATACGTCACCAGCCGATCGCCTCCACAAGCCGGACCGCAGCCAGACGACATAGTAACATAGTAACATAGTAGATGACGGCAGATAAAGACCCGGATGGTCCATCCAGTCTGCCCAACCTGATTCAATTTAAATTTTTAAATTTTTTCTTCTTAGCTATTTCTGGGCGAGAATCCAAAGCTTTACCCGGTACTGTGCTTGGGTTCCAACTGCCAAAATCTCTGTTAAGACTTACTCCAGCCCATCTACACCCTCCCAGCCATTGAAGCCCTCCCCAGCCCATCCTCCACCAAACGGCCAGATACAGACACAGACCGTACAAGTCTGCCCAGTAACTGGCCTTAGTTCAATCTTTAATATTATTTTCTGATTCTAAATCTTCTGTGTTCATCCCACGCTTCTTTGAACTCAGTCACAGTTTTACTCTCCACCACCTCTCTCGGGAGCGCATTCCAGGCATCCACCACCCTCTCCGTAAAGTAGAATTTCCTAACATTGCCCCTGAATCTACCACCCCTCAACCTCAAATTATGTCCTCTGGCTTTACCATTTTCCTTTCTCTGGAAAAGATTTTGTTCTACGTTAATACCCTTTAAGTATTTGAACGTCTGAATCATATCTCCCCTGTCTCTCCTTTCCTCTAGGGTAGACATATTCAGGGCTTCCAGTCTCTCCTCATACGTCTTCTGGCGCAAGCCTCCTATCATTTTCGTCGCCCTCCTCTGGACCGCCTCTTCTTACGTCTTTCGCCAGATACGGTCTCCAAAACTGAACACAATACTCCAAGTGGGGCCTCACCAATGACCTGTACAGGGGCATCAACACCTTCTTCCTTCTACTGACTACGCCTCTCTTTATACAGCCCAGAATTCTTCTGGCAGCAGCCACTGCCTTGTCACACTGTTTTTTCGCCTTTAGATCTTCAGACATTATCACCCCAAGGTCCCTCTCCCCGTCCGTGCATATCAGCTTCTCTCCTCCCAGCATATACGGTTCCTTCCTATTATTAATCCCCAAATGCATTACTCTGCATTTCTTTGCATTGAATTTTAGTTGCCAGGCATTAGACCATTCCTCTAACTTTTGCAGATCATTTTTCATATTTTCCACTCCCTCTTCGGTGTCTACTCTGTTACAAATCTTGGTATCATCTGCAAAAAGGCACACTTTTCCTTCTAACCCTTCAGCAATGTCACTTACATACATATTGAACAGGATTGGCCCCAGCACCGAACCCTGAGGGACTCCACTAGTCACCTTTCCTTCCTTCGAGCGACTTCCATTAACCACCACCCTCTGGCGTCTGTCCGACAGCCAGTTTCTGACCCAGTTCACCACTTTGGGTCCTAACTTCAGCCCTTCAAGTTTGTTCAACAGCCTCCTATGAGGAACTGTATCAAAGGCTTTGCTGAAATCCAAGTAAATTACATCTAGCATATGTCCTCGATCCAGCTCTCTGGTCACCCAATCAAAAAATTCAATCAGGTTCGTTTGGCATGATTTACCTTTTGTAAAGCCATGTTGCCTCGGATCCTGTAACCCATTAGATTCAAGGAAATACACTATCCTTTCTTTCAGCAACACTTCCATTATTTTTCCAACAACTGAAGTGAGGCTCACCGGCCTGTAGTTTCCTGCTTCATCCCTGTGACCACTTTTATGACTAGGGACCACATCCGCTCTCCTCCAATCCCCAGGAATCACTCCCGTCTCCAGAGATTTGTTGAACAAGTCTTTAATAGGACTCGCCAGAACCTCTCTGAGCTCCCTTAGTATCCTGGGATGGATCCCGTCTGGTCCCATCGCTTTGTCCACCTTCAGTTTTTCAAGTTGCTCATAAACACCCTCCTCCGTGAACGGCGCAGAATCTACTCCATTTTCTCGTGTAACTTTGACGACGATCTCCGTTCCTCCTGCCGCCGCCGATCTCCATTCCTCCTTTGCCGCCCATCCCCTTCTCTTCCCATGGGCCCGAATGGCGATTCCAGCAGCGTGTGCATCAGTCTTCACATGCTGCTTCGGGCCCTTCTACTGCCCTGATTTGCTCTGCCGCGTCTCTGATGATGTCATCAGGGACGTGCCAGAGTAAATCAGGGCAGTAGAAGGACCCGAAGCAGCGTGTGGAGACTGATGCAAGCGCTGCTGGAATCACCACGTTTGTAGTCCGGACCGTGGGAAGGGAAAGGGGCGGGGGTAGAGGAAACGCTAATGCTGCTGCACAGGGAACTGGTGGGGGGGGGGAGGGAAATGGAGGGGGAGGGAATGCTGCTTTGGACAGACAGACTGAGAGAGGAAGGGAAACACAAAGAAAATAAGAAAGACACAGGGGGCAGGTGCACAGGGAACTGGTGTGGGGGGAGGGAAATGGAGGGGGATGGAATGCTGCTTTGGACAGACAGACAGAGGGAGGAAGGGAGACAGAAAGACACAGGGGCAGGGAGATACACAGAAAGACAGACAGGCAAAGGGGGCCAGGGACAGAGACAGACAGAAAGGACAGTGGGAGCCGCGTCAGGAGGGGTGCGGGATGCGGCAGTAGGAACTTTTCCAATGGGTGCAACTGGGCGGCTGTCGGGAACCTCTGATCAGGGGCAGAGCAAGGTAAGAGTATCATAGGGATAAGAAGGAGGAGGGGGGATAAAAAAGGAAGGGATGCCTACTGCTGGACAGGGGGAGAAGGAAAGAGATGCTGATGGACAGGGGGGGTGAAGAAAAAGGAGCGGAGGACTAATGTTGGACAGGGGGAGAAGGAAAGAGGTGCTGCTGGACAGGGGGGAGGTAAAACAAAGAGATAAGGGCTGCTGCTGCATAAGGAGAGCAGTGAAGGGGTGGTAGTGGACACAGGGGAGGTAAAAGGAAGGGAAAATGGACAGGGGGAGCAGGCAAGGGGTGGTGATGGACAGCCAAGGAAAAAGAAAGGCAGAAAGAAAGCGGCTAAGGAGAGAGAGAGAAAGAAATAAAGACAGACACAAGCACATATATTCTAGCACCCGTTAATGTAACGGGCTTAAAGACTAGTAAATAAATAAAATGATTGAAAACCGACACACAAAAGAATAAATCTGAGTAATGTCAGGTGCACATTAAAGCAGATTTACACGTATAAAGCACCACACACACATAGAGATTTTTAGAAAGCCTTTTTAAATGGGAGCCTATCGCTCCTTTTTATTTGAAACTCCATTGTTTGTCGATAGAGTCTAGAATTCTCTTCAAATTTTCTTGTATTTGTTATAAATCAGTTTCGGGTTTGTTATCAGGTTATCTTGTGTCTCGTTTTTCTTTGAGTCACGCCAAAAAGACCGCACGTAGAGCGCACTTGCTTTCATATCCCTCCATAAAATCCTGTCGTTATAAGAAGTTCCTTGAGGGAACCCTCTCATTTCAAGCCACTAAATTGAATGTATGGCTTGGAAAAATAATGTTCGAGGTCTCTTCCTATCTTGATTTTAGAAAATTGTTAAAGACTCAACTGGTATCTTAATGCATTCTGCTTCATTTTTTCAATCAAGTTCCTTAGATTCAACTTGATGTATTTGATCTGTTCTTTGTATTACTTCTTTCCCTGCCATGCCGGTATTTTCTGCATTATATTGTACACTTCTCCCTCCCCATTCGCGGTTCCTGCACTCGCGGTTTCATATAATCGCGATTTTTTTCTGGGGAGGGGGAAAATAAAAAAATCAGTCTTAATGTAAAAAAAATCCATCTTTTTTTCCTCCCTGCCGCCTTCCCGGCCTTACCTGGTGGTCTAGAGCACAGTTCTTCAACCGCCGGTCCGCAGGAAATTTTTGCCGGTCCGTGCAGGGCTGGCAAGATTGACTTACTTCAACTTCCTGCCGGTCCGCGCAGGGCCAGCAAGATCAACATCTGAAGTCTGTGCTGGGCCGGAGAGATCTTGGGGAGCCTCCGACAGTGGCTTTCTCCCCTCTCTGCAGCTCTCCTTTACTTCCCAGCGCAGCGATTCACGAAGGCAGCCTCGGGGCTTTAGCTGAGTCGCGGCTGCCTCTAGTGATGCAACTTCCTCTTTCCTCAGAGGCGGCGCGACCCAACAAAGGACCTGAGGCTGCCTTCCTGAATCGCTGCGCTGGGAAGTAAGAAGAGCTGCTGGGAGGGGAGAAAGCCACTATCAGAAGCTGCTGGGCAAGGGAAAAAAAGGGCTGCTACTGGAGAGGGAGAAGGAGAAGAAGAGATACTTCTGGGAGGGGAGGAGGGAAAGGAATCTGGGAAGCTGCTGGGCAAGGAAAAAAAGGGACAGCTGCTATTGGAGAGGGAGAAGGAGAGATGCTGCTGGGAGGGGAGGAAGGGAAGAGAGTTACTGCTGGACAGGAGGAGGAGGGAAGGGAGAATGAAAAAAGGAAGGAAACAGCTGGCAGAGAGATTAGAGGAGGGGAAGGGGAGACACAGGCATGAGAAAGTAGAGATATTGATGATAGGAAGGGGTCAGCAGAAAAATAAGCAGAGAGGGACAATGATGATAGATCTGGTGTAGGAGAGATAGAAATGAAGAGAGCAATGAAGCTGGAATGAATCATGTAAAAAGGAGAGAGGGGTACAAGCTGGATGGAAAGGGGAGAGGGGCATAGAAAGAAGACAGATACCATATGGAAGGGGGAGAGGACAGACAGTGGATGGAAGGAGCAGATGCTGGATTGAAGAGACAGAGAGGGCAGACGCTGGAAGGAAGAGAGTGAAAAGAAGATTGAAAGCAGAAACCAGATACGACAAAAGGTAGAAAAAAATAATTTTATTTCTATTTTGTGATTAGAATATATCAGATTTGAAATATATATCCTGCTAGAGCTGGTGTTAGACATAACTGGGGACTGCAAAACCCAGGAAGTGCTTCTTTAGCTTCCAGCTGGCTTAAGGCGCTCTCTGACCAGGGGGCAGTTGCCCTAGTTGCACTCCCCTAAAACTATTCCTGTCATGTGTGACTGCAGTATTCTGTTAGCATGATATTTCTGTGTAGCATTCTTTAATAATTTGGCTTGTTCAGTTTTCTTGATAGTAGAGGGGATATATGTGAAGGGGAGGGGAGACAGGGGTTTTGTTGATCCTTGCTCTGAATTATTTGTATTTATAAAATGACAATTCTACAGAATATTGTTTCTTTTTATACTTTAATAAAATACATTCAATATAAAATCATAACTGAGGCTTGTGTGGATGGGATCAGATGATTTGTGGGGACCGAGCTCGCGGAGATGGGGCGGAAACGGGGTTTTTAAATTTTAGTCCTAGTAGTTTGCCGGTCCACAAAATAATGAGGAAATGGCTGCTGGGAGTTCCCGTAGTCTCTCGAGACTACATTAGGAACTCTCTACAGCCATTTCCTGATGGCGATCTGCACGGGGCAGGAGCGTAGGAAGATCGCTCCTGCCCCGAAAGCCCTCTAGACCACCAGGTAAGGCCGGGAAGGCGGCAGGGAGGTGGGGGTGGGTCAGAGCCGGATAATCTCGGTTTTTCGGCATTCGTGGTCCGGCTCTGCCCGTATCCCTCGCGAATGACGAGGGAGAAGTGTAAATGCTTTCTGTCTTTATCTGTTTTTAAGTCCGTTATTCTAATTTGTATTTTATCTGTATCCCATGTATTAGCCTTGTTGTGAACCGCCTAGAACTTTTTCGGGATGGCGGTATAGAAGAATAAAATTATTATTATTATTATATTGAATATATCGTGCCCAAAACATTGGCGCTGACTAGAATAGAACTTGGCGCAATTTTATGAAAGGTACGTGTACCTTACAGAATCACACTAAGGGCTCCTTTTATGAAGGTGCCCTAGCGTTTTTAGTGCACGCACCAGGATTAGCGCACGCTAGCTGAAAAATTACTGCCTGCTCAAGAAGAGGCAGTAGCGGCTAGCGTGTGCTATTTTGCGCGTTAGGGCCCTAACGCGCCTTTGTAAAAGGAGCCCTAAGTGCTAATACGCATCACACCCATAGAGGCCAAGAAAGACCAGGCCGAAATACATACGCCTAGCTTGTACGCACATCTATAACTGTGCGCATACATTTTAGGAGCAGTCAGGATCCAGCCATGCCCCCTTTGTAGATTTGCGCACTAGAACCGAAGCGAAGCCCTTTATAGAATGCGCCTACCTTCTAATTAGTACCAATTAGCACCAATTATCAGCGCCAAGTAGGCTTGTGTAACAATTAAGCTGTGCACGCAAATCGAATGCATGCACCAATTTGAATGCACAGCGTAAGATGTCATATACAGAATTTGGGAGATATATCGTAATGGGCTGATTTCAAAAAGGCGTAAATTTTTAAAGACACATCCACAGAAAGGCAAACTAACCCCCTCTTCTATTAAACTGCGCTAGGAGTTTTTAGTGCAGAGAGCCGCGCTGAATGGCCCGCGCTGCTCATAGGAACTCTATGAGCGTCGGGAGCAGCGCGGGCCATTCAGCGCGGCTCCCCGCGCTAGAAACCGCTAGCGCAGTTTAATAGAAGAGGGCCTAAGAGATCCCACATAATATTGCAGAAAAACCTCCCTATTTAATGACGCTTATGAAATATAAGAAAAGGAGCTTGGGGTTTTTTTGTAACGTGGCATATTTTCTTTTCTCTTTGGCCTATTTGAGATCAAAACCCTTTTTCCTTTTGTTTTTTTACCTTTCTTTTCTTTTCTAGCAGAATATTGTATTTCTCCCCAATACTCCTTCTTGTTTGTTTACTTCAGTGTATCGCAAACTGTGTGCCATTCTGGCTGTGCTGCTGTATGTTGATGTGTTTCAGGGCCTCGAGCACCTGCACCTGTTCAAGACCAGCCAGCTCCTGCCTTCTCTGAGAATCTGGAAGGGGGAGGAAGCTGGAAGGCCTTGATTGGTGGCGATGGCACCAACAGCTAAGCCCAATGCTGTGTGTGTGGTGGTGGTGGGATAGAGGCTCCGGTAAAGGGGGGTGGGGCATGTATTCTGGACAGTGGCTCCAGATATGGGGTGTGCACTGTGGATAGCGACTCAGGGGTAGGGTTGCTAGATTTTACTATAATGGACCCCACTAGACCTGCCCCCAAGCCTGCCCAGTTCTATCCATCCCCACCCTGTTATGCCCCAGCCCCCCTCCCCCCCCACCCGCTGCCTGCTCTCATGGGGCAGGAGAAAATCCACACATGCGTGGATTTCCTCCTGCCCGATGCAGTTTTGAAAAGTCGGCCGGACCCCCGGACATGTCTTCAAAAAGGAGGACAAGTCCGTGGAAATCTGGAAGTCTGGAAACCCTACTCAGGGGGCCTGTATGCAGGATAGTGATTCAGATTGGGAGAAGGGGGCTGTATGTAGGATAGCGATGCCGTGCCAGTGGTCAGGTGGGTGGCTCGAATATAAACCGAGACCCCCCCCCATTTTTGGGCCCAGAATTCTCGGTTCTAAGTTCCGTGAGTTGTCTAATTGAACTCCCAGAACGTTAGATGATATTTCAGTGTCGAAACTGACTCTGTGGGTTTGTGTTTACACTTAATAAGACATTCATTAATTATACATTATTAACCCCCAAATTAAGATACTACAATGGAAACTAAAAGGACATAGAAAAAATTATCTGTAAACTTATTTGACCCCACTAACTAAATATTAGCCTCACTGAGATTAATATTCAGAAGGCGTTCGACAAGGTCCCGCATGAACGACTACTTCAAAAAATTGTGAGCCATGGAATCAAGGGTGAAATATTCACGTGGATTAAAAACTGGTTGGTGGATAGGAAACAGAGATTGGGGGTAAATGGACAACACTCGGACTGGAAAAGCGTCACGAGTGGAGTGCCGCAGGGTTCAGTGCTCTTCAACATATTTATAAACGACCTGGAAATGGGTACAACAAGCGAGGTGATTCAGGTGATAAGGGCAGCGGAAACTCTTTATGTTCTTAGACCTGCTGGGAAGTAAATTAATCCGAGACCTTTATTTGAAAATTCAGCTGCTCAATGCAACTGGGTAAAATTAGGCAAAGTTGATCTGGGCCAATCACAGGACACCGTTTCCAGGAACCCCAGTTGCAGCTGCCCCCCTTGGTATAAATCAAAAAAGAGGGGTGGGCTGACAGACTGACCTTCATATTTAAGGAGTGGGAGTTCAGGGAGTGGGTTTAAAACATTTTACTCCTGCGTTAGGGCTGGCGAGAGGGATATCAGAGGTTCTGCTACCCTCTTGAGGGCAAAGTCTAGGAGCCTCCATGCTTGTTTGCTTTTTTCTTGGTGAACTCTTCACACTACATGGTATGAAATTGGGGGGTTTCTTTATCACTTAGAGGCCACATTTTCTGCTACCCTCTGGCGCCAGCTGTTTACTACCTATAAAATAACTTCTCTTTTGATCCTTCTGGTCTCTCTCTTTCATGCCTGACATTCTGGAGAAGTGCCTTGTGGAGTCATCTTGTTGCCCACCGCAAGTTCTCTACAAGTCTGTCGGGATCTGCTCATCATTCATTCCCGGCGCTTGCTCCCTCTTTACCTCGCATCATTCTGCCTCTTACCCTTATCCCAATCCCTCCCCCTTTCAGTCTCCCCCCACTAAGAAACCTCCATTGAGCTCTGCTATAGCAGCAGTGGAAGCCTAAATCCAATTGCAATTCATGTCTGTATGTTGCATTCTTTTACTAACCCACTGCCTCTAGGGGGCATCCTGGCAGCTGCCAGAGAAAACCTTGAAAAATGAAGAAATTTAAGAAAACATTAGAATCGGCTGCTTCCCCTGAACTCTCATTTCATCCCTTCCACTCTTTTTATTCTCATGTCTTCTATCTAGCCGAGTTAATTACGGAATTTCATTTTCTTTTCCATTACCTTTCATGAATCTCCCCTCTTCGTTTGCCCCCTCCAGGGGCTTGGAAGAGGGTCAGAAGAGGCTTTACAGATGTTTAGGGAGAAATCCTGTGGGGTGGAGGCTCGGAATTGGGCCGGTATTCAGCAGCATAATTCTTGACAGCTAATACAGGCCGAATTAGTCCCAGCTATGGCCCTGCATTGACTGTCTGGGGCTAATTCTGCTCACTGCAGTCAATGGTTTTTTGTTTTTTTTTACAAAACACTGACCACCGGGTTTTAAGCCCTCTGGGGACTGGGAAATACTGAATGCCCCTTACTGTAACTTGCTTTAAACTCTGATCAAAAAGATGTGAGCTCAGTCCATAATACTTCCTAGGGTTACCAGAGGTCTGGACGGATTTTCAAAACCTGGAACCGTGTCCGGATTATGAAAAGCCTCCTCTCAATCGCGTCAGGCAGGAGGCAATCCACGCCTGCACCGATGCCACGCGATACTGTCACGTGCACGAGACGTCATCGCGTGGCATCCATGCATGTGTGGATTGCCTCCTGCCCGACCACAACAGGCAGCCGGGGGGGGAGGGGGGGACAGAGCTAGGGTGAGCCTGGAGCGGAGATGGGTGGGCCTGGGGTGGGTCTACGCAGGTGTCCGGATTTTACAATCATAAAATCTGGCATCCCTAATTCTTCCCCCATTTTCATGCCATGCTCAAGCCAGCCTCTCTCATCTCTTTCTTGTCTTTTAATCTTCCATTTCTTTATTGCTTTTTCCTCTCTCCCTTTCACCTCTCTCCTCCCCTCAGCTGTTTCACTCTATCCTTTCCCTTCACTATCTTTTTAATCCTTCTTCCCTCCCCCCCCCCATCTGAAACACATAGAGCCAACGGGCTGAAACTATGCAGGAAGCAAATAGTGTCAACCCAGTGAGATACTACAGATGGGGGTTGAGAAAAGGTCAAAACCATTAGTCATAATGAGTTAGATGGGAAGAAAACTGGAGTGCTGGGGGAGGCAGAGAAGCAACACTGAAATAGTTATAGTATTTGTTTGACACAATTACCACAAAAGAGCTGCACCCGGATACTTAAAAGGCAAAACAAAAGGGAGATGGCTGGAGCCCTCGCGTCGGATGCAGAGGAAATGTACAGCGTGGACGCACGAAGCTGCTGGTTTCCGTAGAGACTTTCTAAACAAGGTCAAAGACCCTCAGGTTTAGCTCGATGTGAATCGGGAATGTGTTTCCAGGCAGCCAATAGATGGGAGAAACCGTCCTTGCCTCCCCGCTCTCCGCTTGTAAGCCAGTGGTCTCAAAGTCAAACCCTTTGAAGGGCCACATTTTGGATTTGTAGGTACTTGAGGGCCTCAGAAAAAAGAGTTAATGTCTTATTAAAGAAAGGACAATTTTGCATGAGGTAGAAATCTTTCCTTTTGACTAAGTCTTACTAATAATATTGTCATTTATAGCGAAAGAGACATATGATCAAGACATTGTTTTATTTTACTTTTACGATTATAATAAACATCCTGAGGGCCTCAAAATAGTACCTGGCGGGCCGCGAGTTTGAGCCCACCGTTGTAAGCCAAGCCCCTGGTCTTAATGGCAAGGGCCCTAAAATCTACCCTTTTCTGTGGAATCTTTTGGTTCCCTTGGAAATGCCATAGGAGATTTGGGTAAGCTAATTAAACTAAACTAAACCTTAGATTTTTATACCGCACCATCTCCATGGTCGTGGAGCTCGGCACGGTTTACAGGGATTGTAATAAGAAAGGAACTCCAGGGAAAGGGTTAGATGAAGATCGGAGGGGAGAAGAATATTAGAGAGTTAGGATGTGAGAGAGGGGGAGAGGTTAGATTTTAGAGAAAAGCCAGGTTTTCAGATGTTTGCGGAAGGGTTGGAGAGCACTCAGGTTCCGAAGGGGGGAGGTGAGGTTATTCCAGAGCTCGGTGAATCTGAAGAGGAGGGAAGTCCCCAGTTTTTCTGGGCGGGAGATGCCTTTTAATGAGGGGAAGGATAGTTTCGATTTTTGGGTAGGTCTGGAGGTACTAAGATTCGAGGAATTCCAGGATAGAGGAATTAATGGAGGAAGGATGCCGTGGAGGATCTTGAAGGTTAGGCTGATGCATTTGAAGTGGACTCTGGAAGTTATTGGGAGCAAGTGGAGCTTGGAAAGGAGAGGTGAGACGTGATCGAATTTACTTTTAGAAAAGATAAGTTTGGCTGCGGCGTTTTGGATCCGCTGGAGTCTGTGGAGGTTTTTCTTCGTTAGGCATATGAAGATGGAATTGCAATAGTCCAGTCTGGAGAGGATGATGGATTGGATGAGAACGGCAAAGTGATTTTGATGGAAACAGGATCTTACTGATCTCAGCATGTGAAGGCTGAAATAGCATTTTTTTACCAGGGAGTTGAGGTGGTCGTTGAAGGACAGTGTAGAATCAATGATGACGCCTAGGACCTTATTGGAGAATTCGAGCTGCAGAGAGGAGCCGGAAGGTAGTGGGATTGAGGGGGGTAGCTGGGCTAATTTTGGGCCAAGCCAAAGTAGTTTTGGGCCAAGCCAAAGTAAGATTTTAATAATCAAATAAACCCAATTGAAAGAGATGAAGAAATTGGTCAAAAAATATAATCTTTTTTGAAAATCCTAATCTTTTTGAAAATATAATCTTTTTTTGAAAATCTTGTTTCTAAAATAGAGGAACAGCAGATGAGACCAATGTGGTACACAAAATTAAACAAAAAAACATTAAAATTTTTTTGTATGTGAAGGGAGGGTCCTGAGAATTCACAACTCTTAATAGGGGGAACCAGGTGAGCCTTCCTCCAATCAGAAAAGAGTGGTCACTCTATCAACCCCCCCAGGCCACTCCCAGGGTGAAATCCAAAATCCAAAAGTGGACACAACTCGGTGAAGAAATCAAAAGTGAGACTCAACCGCTGTGGCTTTATAATAGAACACATGACCAGCGTCCGTGATCCATACCATAGCATTGACCACAAAAATTCACAGTCACACAATCGCCAGAAAAACCAGCTCAGTACTTATCTCAGTGGTGTAAAAACGGCTCCATTTCTAAGGCCAATCCCTTCTTCTTCAAGAACTGTGGCCCTGGGTCACTTGATTGTATATTTCCAGCAATCTGTGAAGCAAAGCAGGTAGGTTTCAAAAATGGAGATTTGGGGCCATCAAAGAGAATAGGGTTCCTTTTACTAAGATCCGGTAGCGTTTTTAGCGTGTGCTGCAGATTAGCGCACACTAAGCCCCCGCACTACGCAGAAAAACTAACGCCAGCTCATTGGAGGCATTAGCGTCTAGTGCGTGCGGCATTGTTGCTGCACTACGGGCTCCTTTTACTAAGCTGCGGTAGTGTTTTTAGCGCGTGCTAATCCCCGTGCTATGTGGAAAAACTAACACCAACTCAATGAAGGCGTTAGAGTCTAGTGCGCACGACATTGTAGCTACACTACGGGCTCCTTTTACTAAGCTGCGGTAGCGTTTTTAGCGCGCGCTAATCCCCGCGCTATGTGGAAAAACTAACACCAACTCAATGGAGGCGTTAGCATCTAGTGCGCACGACATTGTAGCTACACTACGGGCTCCTTTTACTAAGCTGCGGTAGCGTTTTTAGCGCGCGCTAATCCCCGCGCTATGTGGAAAAACTAACACCAACTCAAAGGAGGCATTAGCGTCTATTGCACGCGGCATTGTAGCTACGCTACGGGCTCCTTTTACTAAGCTGCGGTAGCGTTTTTAGCGCGCGCTAATCCCCGCGCTATGTGGAAAAACTAACACCAATTCAATGGAGGCGTTAGCGTCTAGTGCGCGCGGCATTGTAGCTACACTATGGGCTCCTTTTACTAAGCTGTGGTAGCGGTTTTAGTGCGTGCTAGATGCTAACGCCTCCATTGAGCTGGTGTTAGCTTTTCCGCGTAGCACAGGGGTTTGCGCGCACTAAAAACGCTACCGCAGCTTAGTAAAAGGAGCCCTATTTTGCTTCCAAGATGAGCATTAAGGCCTCCCTGACTCATATAAGAATATCTAGTTCACACCCTGCTGTTTATTCCAGGGGTGGGCAACGAGGGCCGGAATCCAGTCGGCTTTTTAGGATTTTCCCCAATGAATATGCATGAGATCCATTTGCATACAATGGGAGGCAGTGCATGCAAATGCATCTCCTGCATATTCATTGGGGAAATCCTGAAAACCCGACTGGCCCTCGTTGCCCACCCCTGGTCTATTCCATTGATGCGTCACCTTAGTACGACCCGTTCCACCATATTTTCGGTCACCGCCCCTACGCTATGGAATTCGATACCACAGAACTATGGGAAGAAACAGTTTTAGAGCACTTCAAAACCAAATTTAAAACATTCCTATTTAAAGTTGCATTTGAGCTTTCATCAAATCTTTTCCCATTCCCAAAAATCCTTCCTACTGTACTACCCTTCACCGTTTCTTTGTCCTATATTGATATGTGGCTCTCCCCCCTCCCCCTTTTGTACCAGTATGTCTTTATGTCTGATTTTATGTCTTCCCGATTTTAGATTTGAAATGTATTCCACTTGGAAGATTGATAAGCATAATATTATATTACATTATATTAGAGGCCCGTCTGGCCAACGTATTTACAGGTACGGGGAGGGGGGTTGGGGTGGGGGGGTTTGAGGGATTGGCAGGGGGTCATGGGTTCGGCGGGTGGGGGGGCCGATCAGGGTTTCAGGGGGGCGATTATGGGAGGGGGGTGCGCCGATGGCAGTTGGGCCTAGGATCCCTCCTGCCCGGATATTAGTGGGGGGTGGGGGTAGGCGGGGTCGCATGGGCAGGAGGGCTTGGGCGTGGGAGGTCGCTGGGCCAGGAGGGCTTAGGCTCCCTCCTGGCCCGATCGTAATTGCAGGGGGAGGGATCACGGCTTGACGGGGCAGGAGGGCTTGGGCTCCCTCATGCCTGGATCGTTGTATTGGGGGGTGGGATTCTGTAACCGGTGTTGTTTTCGACAGACACCGGTTACAGAATCCAGCTTTTAGGCGAAGGACTGGCTCCTCCTTCGCCTAAAAGCTCTTGTTTTGGACGTTTGGGGCTTAGGCTTTTTTTAGGTTGATTATATGGTGTTAGTGTAGACGTAGTGGTGGTCTGGGCGTTTAAACAGCTGAACATAGAGGCAGGCCTCCTTTTGGACGTTTTTTTTGATAATGGACATTTTCCCTGCTTCTACTTTCAACATTTAGTGCCTCAGGCCAAAAGGGGACCTAGAGGTTTTTTTTTAATTATGCCCCTCCACGGCTCTTTACATCTGCATTGTGATGTCATAGAACTTTATGCTTATAGAAACATAGTAACATGATGACAGATAAAGGCCAAATGGCCCATCCACAGCATCCAATGTCTCCTCCTCTCCCTATTGGCTAAGGCTCTTAACATTTGCATCTCCTCTTCCTATAGGCTATGGCTCTTTACACCTGCATTGTGATGTCATAGAGCTTTATGGTTATATAAACATGATGGCAGATAAAGGCCAAATGGCCCATCCACAGTAACCATTATCTCTTTCTCTCTCTAAGAGATCCCAAGTGCCTATCCCAGGCCCTCTTGAATTCAGATACAGTCTCTGTCTCCACCACCTCTTCCGGGAGACTAATCAACGCATCTACCACCCTTTCCATATAAAAGTATTTCCTCAGATGACTCCTGAGCCTCTCACCTCTTAACTTCATCCTATGCCCTCTCATTCCAGAGCTTCCTTTCAAATGAAAGAGACTCGACTCATGCGCATTTACACCACGTAGGTATTTAAACGTCTTTCAAGAATAATAATAAGAAGAACAAAATATAAATCAAAAGAAGAAAAATGTTATTAGCCAAGTGGTGGGAATATCCCCTGATATTAAAAACCATTTAATTCAAGTGGAGAAAAAGCCTTAACCTTGTATAATATGCAGACGGCAACCCAATGAATTTTTAGCCGTTCTAATTCTGTATCATAGGCAAAAAAAACTCCACAACTCTTCAAAAATGTAATTTTTCAAAAACGGGAAATCATCCCACCACTGTGCACAGGGAAAAGGAAAAAGAACAAGAGACAAAATTACACTTATCTTCATAGATTGCACCAATCAGAACATAATGCCAGATCCAACGCGTCGATCTTCCTACTATAGCGAACTCAGCATTGGGGTGAAGATAAGGAAAGAGATCTTAAAATCCAACAAGGCTCTTGTTTCGCCAACAAGTGGCTGATTCAGGGAAACTTTAAACACCTGTTCTCTCCAGCTCCGTTCACGACCGTCCGAACGGAGCAGAATTAGAACGGCTAAAAACTCATTGGGTTGCCATCTGCATATTATACAAGGTTGAGGCTTTTTCTCCATCTGAATTAAATTGTTTTTCAGGGGATACTCCCACCACTTGGCTAATAACATTTTTATTCTTATGATTTAAGAACATAAGAACATAAACAATGCCTCCGCTGGGTCAGACCTGAGGTCCATCGTGCCCAGCAGTCCGCTCACACGGCGACCCAACAGGTCCAGGACCTGTGCAGTAATCTTCTATCTATACCCCTCTATCCCCTTTTCCAGCAGGAAATTGTCCAATCCTTTCTTGAACCCCAGTACCGTACTCTGCCCTATTACATGCTCTGGAAGTGCATTCCAGGTGTCCACCACACGTTGGGTAAAGAAGAACTTCCTAGCATTCGTTTTGAATCTGTCCCCTTTCAACTTTTCTGAATGCCCTCTCGTTCTTTTATGTTTTGAAAGTTTGAAGAATCTGTCCCTCTCCACTTTCTCTATGCCCTTCATGATCTTGTAAGTCTCTATCATATCCCCTCTAAGTCTCCTCTTCTCCAGGGAAAAGAGTCCCAGTTTCTCCAATCTTTCTCTCTCTCTCTCTCTCTCTTTCTCTCTCTCTGTCTTTCTATATCTCTCTCTTTCTTTCTATCTCTCTCTCTCCCTTTCTCTCTCTCTCTGTTTCTCTCTCTCTCTCTCTCTCTTTCTATCTCTCTCTCTTTCTTTCTATCTCTCTCTCTTTCTGTCTATCTCTCTCTCTCCCTTTCTCTCTCTCTGTTTCTATCTCTCTCTCTCTTTTATCTCTCTCTCTCTTTCTTTCTATCTCTCTCTCTCTCTTTCTGTCTCTCTCCCTTTCTCTCTCTCTTTCTTTCTGTCTCTCTCCCTTTATCTCTCTCTCTTTCTCTCTCTCCTCTTTCTCTCTATTTCTGTCTCTCTCCCTTTCTCTCTCTCTGTTTCTCTCTCTCTCTCTCTTTCTGTCTCTCTCCCTTTCTCTCTCTCTCTCTTTCTTTCTCTCTCCCTTTCTCTCTCTCTCTCTCTTTCTTTCTATCTCTTCCTATTTCTCTCTGTCTCCCTTTCTCTCTCTCTTTCTGTCCCTCTCTACTCTCTCTATGCCCTTCATGATCTTGTAAGTGTCGATCATATCCCCTATAAGTCTTCTCTTCTCCAGGGAAAAGAGACCCAGTTTCTCTAATCTCCCGCCTTTCCTCCAAAGTCTACAGATTGAGATCTTTAAGTCTGTCCCCTTATCAATATAAAGTGAAATACAACTAGCAGAGAAATGCTTGTGCCAAAAAATAGGTTTCAACAGTTTTCTGAATTGTAGCAGGTTTCCACAAAATCTGGGAAGTTGAAGGGTCTGCTGTCAGGCAATAATGGCCTGTTCAACCCCCCTCCCCCCCCCCCGCAACCTTTCTTGTTCCTACTCTTGAGCTGACAAAATGTAAGGTTGCCAGATTTTTACTAGCCCCGCCCCCAGGCTCACCTAGTTATGGCCTAGACCCCGCCCCAGCCCCACTGCCTGCTCTCATTGGGCAGGAGGAAATCCGTGCATGTGAGGATTTCCTCCTGCCTAAAGCGATTTAGAGAACATGTCCGGGGAAATCCGGACAGCTGGTAACCCTAACGAAATGGCATCAGGAGGAAGAGAGTAGCTGTGCATGAGACCACGAACCCCACTGCTGCTCATGGACCGGCTGTTGATTTCAACCACATGGGGGCGTCGGTTCAAATCAGCAATTGGGCCTTAGTTGGCAGAAAAAAATGCAGCTTGACTTGCGGCTGCTCTCCATCTTGCCTCCCTATCCTGGATTTTCCATTGAATTGTTGCCTTTTCCAAATCCATCGGGCATAGAAAACAGAACTGGATGGGCCACTGGGGCTGTGGCCAGACCAATATTCGGCCTAACACATAATCAGCAAGTAGGAAACTTGGAGAAGAGGCGGCTCAGGGCTGGTACGATAGAGGTCTATAAAATACTGAGTGGAGTGGAAAGGGTAGATGTGAATCGCTTGTTCACTGTTTCCAAAAATACTAGGAATTCGTCGCCGGAGAATGTGGTGAAATCAGTTAGCTTAGCAGGGTTTAAAGAAAGGTTTGGATAATTTCCTAAAAGAGAAGTCCATAGGACCATTATTGAGATGGCTTGAGGAAATCCACTGCTTATTTCTGGGATGAGCAGCATAAAATCTGTTTTACTACTTGGGATCTAGCTAGGTACTTAGGACCTGGGTTGGCCACTGTTGGAAACAGGGTACTGGACCAGTATGGCAATTCCTATGCTCTTATGAGGGTGGGGCTGGAGATTGGTTGGTTTTGCTCCCCCTCCTGTTAGGCCCACGTCACTTTCCTGCCCAAAGGCATACGATTAAAGTTGCATCTGACGCAATGAAAGGTGTAGTGACTTGTCCAAGATCTCAAGAAGCATCTGTGGGTTGGAATCCAGGATCTCAGCCTGACACTTTGACCACTAAGCTGCTCCTCCTGCCCTTTGCCCAGCACATCTGAGTATTGGACAGGAACATGGTCAGGTAGTCTCCCTATAGTGTTTCCCTGTGAAATGTGAGCTCATGAATTGCAAAGACTATGCTGGAAAGCATCCACAGGGGATCTCCAAATGAATTTCCCATTTGTTCTTTCTTGTACGGATGGGCATTTGTTTGCGATGACATGTCATTCACCGATAAGAGGGCACACTTGTCAGGAACGATTTGCCAATAGCTTGGACTCTTTAAGAAGAGCGTACTCTCTCAACCAGTCTTTGGACTTTCTTTCTGCCTGCTGAAACCTGGTGCAAACGCTGGCACCCAAATTGGGGATGGTGACCCCGTATTTTAGAAGGATGAGTGCACCTTTTTTGGAACGCCCTTGACACGCCCACACCCTTCCTATGGTCACACCCCTTCAGATTATTTATTTTCTTAATTCATTTTCTTTCACGTTTTTCCCCAAAGAGCTCAGAACGGGTTACATTACATTAGTGATTTCTATTCCGCCAATACCTTGCGGTTCAAGGCGGATTACATAAAAGTTTTCAGAGATTACATAAAAAGTTTACATAAAAATTTACAGGAATAGCATAAGAGATGCCATAAGAGTTACATAAGAATTACCAAAGAGTTGTCGTTATCTTAAGGTGATAAATGTTGGGTAATAAGAATTACCAAAGAGTTGTCAAGATCTTAAGGTGGTGAGCAACCTTGAAAGAGACCTGGGGGTGATGGTGGACACAACATTGAAAGCATCAGCACAATGTGCGACAGCCTCAAAGAAAGCGAACAGAATGTTGGGTATCATCAAAAAGGGTATCACGACCAGGACGAAGGAAGTCATCATGCCGCTATATCGTGCAATGGCGCGCCCACATCTGGAGTACTGTGTCCAGTACTGGTCGCCGTACCTCAAGAAGGACATGGCAGTACTTGAGGGTGTCCAGAGGAGAGCAACTAAACTGGTAAATGGTATGGAAAACTTTTCATACGCTGACAGGTTGAAAATGCTGGGGCTGTTCTCCCTGGAAAAGCGGAGACTTAGAGGAGACATGATAGAAACCTTCAAAATCCTGAGGGGCATAGAGAAGGTGGACAGGGACAGATTCTTCAGACTGTGGGGAACCACAAGTACAAGGGGGCACTCAGAGAAATTGAGAGGGGACAGGTTTAGAACAAATGCGAGGGAGTTATTTTTTACCCAGAGGGTGGTGGAACGCGCTTCCGGAGGTTGTGATAGGCCAGAGCACACTACAGGGGTTCAAGGAAGGTTTAGATAGGTTCCTAAAGGATGAGGGGATTGAGGATTACAGATAGATGTAGAGGTAGGTTATAGAAATGGTCAGGAACCACTTCACAGGTCACAGACCTGATGGGCCGCCGTGAGAGCGGTCCGCCGGGCGTGATGGACCTCTGGTCTGACCCAGTGGTGGCAACTTCTTATGTTCTTAAATGATGGATAAATAGAGGCATTTTACAAAATTACATTTATAATAAATATAAAACAAACAATTCAAACAACTCAACCACAAAATAAAATTACACACCAAAATAATTCAGACAAAACTTAATTAAAAGCCTCGTGGCATGTGCTTTGGGAGTTAGATGTCCTATCTGATATTCGAGCGCACATTCTAATTACTGATGGGTCAGAGCTCAATAGTCAATTAATTTGCACATGCCGTTACCGTAAATTGACTTATTACTGCAGGATTAGCGCACGAGTCCTTACCGCTTACAAAATAGGTATCAGTAAGTGCACAGATGCTAATTTTCATTAATGGCCATATGCAAACAGCAGCATTAGTATGTAGTCATTGATTTAAAAAAAATGGAAAATCAGTTATTTTACAGCGATGGTAAAAATGTCCTTAGGGAGCAGCAAAGACCAATAAAACGTAATTTAATATAACTTCCATGTTTATATCCTGCTTAAGCACAAAGTTCCAAACAGGTTACAATAACATATCGAAAATTTTTTTTACAAACCATTAAATACATCTTAAAATATAGTCAAAATATCCACCCTACTTAATCAAAAATATTTCTGAACTAACCGTTTTTTTATCGCTTTCCTAAAAAGACTGATATTAGACGAGTTTCTTACGTCACTGGGCAGAGAATTCCGGAACTCTGCAGCTCGACAATCTTTACAAGATGGTTATTGCCAATACTAGCTCTCGGGAAGAGCGAAAATACCTGTTATCAAATCCGTCAGATAACCTGGACATAACCCATAGAAAGTTTTAAAAAATGTAAAGAAAACTTTTTAAATTCAATTCTTGCCTCAATTGGCAACCAATGCAGTTCTCGTAATAACGGTGTAACCTGATTGAATCTCTTTGCCTCCAACATGAGTCTAGCGGCAACATGCTAAGGCCACTTTCTACAACGGTAAATGGCGGTCCTTAGTCATCGATTCCCTGATGAAACTGATGGGAGAGAGACACTGTCTACAGAAGCATAGCTATCCTTTGAAAAATAGCTCTAAATTTATGTCCTACCATGGAAGCCTGTGGAATGAATTCTTCATGAAATGCTTCCTAAGTTTATTTAAAGTGGGCTCAGGAGTTTCTCTCCTGATACTTATCGAGTTTTCATGCGTGATATAAAGACAGATAATTCTATGGGAGACATACATGTGGGATAATGCATGGCTTTTTTCTAAGCACGCAGAGGAAGATGGATGATCAAAAGTACAATGTGATGATATGTAATTTCAAGCGGTGTCATCAGGCATCTCCAGGAGGGGCTGTCACATGAACGCTTTCTGCCTGCCAGCTCATCTGCTCCGTTTCATTGTGTGTAGACAAGGAATAAACAGATGGAAATGCTACTAGAAACATGGGCCTTGATTATGAGCAAGATCAAAAGACGGGGGCAGAGGGCCGCAGCCATAGGAAACATGCTTCTCTGCTGTAGGTAAGAAGAGGGCCAGGAAGCAAATGATCTGTTCCAGTGCTTGGCCCGTACGTTCCAAGCCTAGCATTTCATTAAGGTTTAGAGTTAAATAGGAGAAAGTGAAGCATATAATCACACTATCTCACGCGGTGCATCTTTTTAGAGACGCGAAGCACGGCAAAAGAACTGTTTTCGGGGTATTATGAAGCCAGATAAGTAGCATCGGCTCTCACTTCCACAGAGGAGTGAAGGGAGACCTAGGCGGTCTTGGGAAATAGATACCCGTAGCCTGCATAACTTCTGGGAGCCTCGAAAGCTCCAGGGGGTCCAAGTTTTTGCTCTGCCTCGAGGCTGCAAGAAAAGCTGGTGCGATCCTACGTGGGCTTTTTCCCTGTGGAGTTCTTTTCTGGATGAATTACACAGCACGCCTTCTTATCTTGGTTTTCGTACACACAAATCTTTTTTTCTTTAAATTAGAACTCGTACCATATCTGTAGATATTAGGTTTGATATAATAATAATAATATAATTTATTTTTCTATACCGCCTAAACCAGCAGTTCATAGTGGTTTACACAATAGGTACTCAGCATACAATATAATAATAACATCATACATAATAAAATTCTAAGTAACTAATACAAGCATTAAAACTAATGAATTAAAAAAAACACAATATAAACTATAATAAGTATAGATAAAAAGATTAAAAGTACAATATAGCTATGTGATAATATGAAAATCAGTAATGTGTATTATATGGTTTAAATAAGTGGGTTTTAAGATCTTTTTGAAACTGATAGTAAGTAAAAAATGGAGAAACGAGAAGATTCAAACATGAATTCATTAATCCTGCTTGGAATGCGAAGGTCCCATCCAAACATTTTTTTGTAACGACATGCATTTGCTGAAGGGAAATAAAACCAACCAGATCTACGAATATTTTTCTTAGAAATAAAAAAACTAAAATGAGAAACAAGGGAAGCTGGCACTAAGCCAAATATAACTTTAAAACAAATGCATCCAAATTTAAATAACACTCTAGCCTCAAACGGTAGCCAGTGAAGCTTTTAATAATATATACTGATATAAGAACATAAGCAATGCCTCCGCTGGGTCAGACCTGAGGTCCATCGTGCCCAGCAGTCCGCTCACGGCGGCGGCCCAACAGGTCCAGGACCTGTGCAGTAATCCTCTATCTATACCCCTCTATCCCCTTTTCCAGCAGGAAACTGTCCAATCCTTTCTTGAACCCCCATTACCGTACTCTGCCCTATTACGCCCTCTGGAAGCGCATTGGCTAAGGCACTTAAAATTTGCATCTCCTCTTCCTATAGGCTAAGGCTCTTTGCACCTGCATTGTGATGTCATAGAGCTTTGTGATTATAGAAACCTAGAAACATGATGGCAGATAAAGGCCAAATGGTCCATCTGTAGCATCCACTGTTGCCTCCACTCCCTATTGGCTAAGGCTCTTAACATTTGCATCTCCTCTTCCTATTGGCTAAGGCTCTTTCAACCTGCATTGTGATGTCACAGAACTTCAGATAAAGGCCAAATGGCCCATCCAGAGCATCCACTATCTCCTCCTCTCCCATAAGAGCATAAGAACATAAGCAATGCCTCCGCTGGGTCAGACCTGAGGTCCATCGCGCCCAGCAGTCCGCTCACGCGGCAGCCCAACAGGTCCAGGACCTGTGCGGTAATCCTCTATCCCAAAATCAATCGAATAGCTGTACTGTATTTTGTATGATTTTTAGGAGGCTAGTAGTTCTTTTATACGATCCCAGATAAATAACATTACAATAATCCAATATTGAAAGGATTGAAGATTGAATGATATAAAATCAAAATATTTCCAAAGGAGAATAAAACATCTCTTAACCAGAGAATCTGTATGGGCCTTAAAAGATAAGGACCGATCTAAAATAACCCCTAAAGTTTTCAGCTTAGGAGATATTGAATAAGATTGACCGTTTAAAAGTAAAGTTGTTTCAGTCATTTTTCATTAGGACTAGCTAGAAAGAATTTTGATTTGTCCAGATTCAATTAGTTATTATTGGATATTTTACGGAAACTGCCTCAACGCTGTACCAGTCCAAGGCATAAGCAGAGCATCGCAGAGACAGAACACAGAGGCCATTTTGCAAAGATTGCTCATCATCAGAGCGAGATCTATATTCTAAGTGATATAACCAGGCAGGAGGGATATCCGCAGTTATTTTGTGCCACTGCCATTAAATACCAGCATTCGGGGAAAATTCTAGAAACGACGCCTACGTTAAGTAACAAATGCCGTTTAAAATGGCAAAAACGGCACCGTTAAAGCACCTACTGAATCATATCAGACTGAAAAAGCTGGGACTTTCTCCCTGGAAAAGATCATGAAGGGCGTAGAAAGAGTAGACAGGGACAGATTTTTCAAATTATGGGGAACCACAAGTACAAGGGGGCACTCGGAGAAATTGAAAGGGGGAAGGTTTAGAACAAACGCCAGGAAGTTCTTTTTCACCCAGAGGGTGGTGGATACATGGAACGCGCTACCGGAGGATGTAATAAGCAGGAGCACGCTACAGGGCTTCAAAGAAAGTCTGGACAGGTACCTGGAGGACAAAGGGATTGAGGGGTACAGATAGGAGTAGAGGTAAGGTTATAGGGATAAGATTAGAGGATTAGAGGCAGTTACAAAATTAGTCAGGGACACTGTTCAGGCAATAGGCCTGATGGGACGCCACGGGAGCGGACCGCTGGGCAGGATGGACCTCTGGTCTGCCCCAGCGGAGGCAACTTCTTA
This sequence comes from Geotrypetes seraphini, assembly GCF_902459505.1. Taxonomy (NCBI): domain Eukaryota; kingdom Metazoa; phylum Chordata; class Amphibia; order Gymnophiona; family Dermophiidae; genus Geotrypetes; species Geotrypetes seraphini. Next base: position 185,572,269 of record NC_047091.1, on the reverse strand, counting down.
TGTTCTTATCTTTTGGTGGCAAACAGTTTGTCTGACCTATAAACATGAACTTAAGGCTGCAGAAAAACAAAAAACAGTAGATACCATAAAATTTGTAAGATCTGGGTATTTTGATTGTATTTCTGTTAATTATACACTGATAACAATTGAAGTATTTCTTCCCTTCTGACAATGACAATATCACTAGGCTTACTTTGTATGTTATATTTAACAGTTATATATACTTCTCAGTTGTATATCGCCTGTTATAAAAATGTAATCCAATATTTGAACTGAAAATGCACTTACATGATACGAACACAGGAGACCCATGACTTGGATGTAGATATACCGGGCTGTTCAGGAAAGACAGGGTAGGAAGAAAAGGGGGTGGGGGTGGGGGGAGTGGCATTATATGTTAAAGATTATATTAAAGCCACACAATTGCAGGATCTGCAGGGCAAGGAAGAGGCACTATGGATCAATTTGGAAAGGGGGAATGGTGAATATATTTACATTGGAGTGATATACAAACGGAAGAAGTAGATAGAGATTTAATAGTAGAGATTTAGAAAAAAGGGGAAGTCTTGCTAATAGGGGATTTTAACATGCCGGATGTTGATTGGGGTATCCCTATTGCGGGGTCTTCTGGAATTAGAGAGATCCTGGATTCTCTACAAGGAGAACTGTTCCAGCAGTTGGTAACGGAACCCACATGGGAAGGGGTCATACTGGACTTAGTGCTTACAAACGGGGAAAGTGTTTCTGATGTTACAGTGGGTGATCATCTGGCATCCGGTGATCACTGCATGGTATGGTTTAATATTAAGATGGGTATAGAGAGGCTCATTCAAAAGCAGAGGTTCTAGACCAGTGGTTCCCAAACCTGTCCTGGGGGACCCCCAGGCAGTCAGGTTTTCAAGATATCCCTAATGAATATGCATGAGAGAGATTTGCATACCTTTCACTTCCATTATATGCAAATCTCTCTCATGCATATTCATTAGGGATATCTTGAAAACCTGACTGGCTGGGGGTCCCCCAGGACAGGTTTGGGAACCACTGTTCTAGAATTTTAAAAAAAAAAAGATCTTTGTTCGGATGGGGGTTTACGTCAAGGAATTGTTATGTGGGTGGGAACGTCTGGAAGGAGTGGAAATGCAGTGGGCAAAACTGAAAGGAGCGATGGTAAGGGCGACAAACCTTTTTCTGAGGCAAGTAAGTAAAAGTAAGAGGAAAAGAAGGTCGCTTTGGTTCTCAAAAGTAGTAGCTGAGAAGGTAAGGAATAGGAGGTTAGCTTTCATAAACGACAAAAGATTGCAGAAAGAGGAAGACAGGCAAAAATATCTGGAAAAGTTAAGAGAAGCTGGTCGTGTAGTCAGGAAAGCAAAGATGCAAATGGAAGAAAAAAATAGCTGAAACGGTAAAATGAGGAGACAAGACATTTTTAGATATATTAGTGATAGGAAGAAGTGCAAAAGTGGCATTGTGAGACTCAAAGGTGAAGGGGAGGAATATGTAGAAGTTGATTAAAAAAGAAAAAGTCTGATATAAATCTGCAACTACAACAATTAGAAAAGAAACTTAATGAACATGAAATTGAGATTAAAAGTTTAAAGACTGGACTTGAGGACTCGAATACTTCAGTACAGAATGTCCATCAGGAATTAAAAGTCTCCCAACAAATCACTGAGACATTAATTAAAGATAATACTAACCTAAGAAGGAAGATGGAGGCAATGGAAAACTTTTCTCGTAATAATAACCTTAGATTGATAAATTTCCCTAGGGTTCCTATGATAGCCCCTAGGGAAATGTTGAAACGTTATATGACGGAGGTATTGGAGCTTCCTGAAGAGTCATTACCACCATTTACCCAGGTCTATTATCTTCCAAATAAGATCCAGGATCAACAACAACAACAGAAAATGGGACCTGATTCAATGAATATATCTAATATTTTGGAAATATCTGATAAAGAATTAGTGACTCCAGCCACCTTACTTTTGACAGTAGCTCTCGCACCAGATAAAAACTGGTTGCTGAGACTTTTCTTTAAAAATAAACATAAAATTCAGATGTTCCCAGATTTGGCTAGGGACACGCAGAGAAGAAGACGAGAATTTTTGTTAACCCTTTCAGGACCATTAGGATCGTAGGCCAATTTTTGTGGTTTTGACGACATTTTTATGGTAAAAAGGGCTTGCAGATGCCAAAAAATTGATTTTTTTTTGTGAAATATCATTATTTTTTTTTTTAAAAATCACACTTCTGGCTTATGGACAGTGTGGCAAGTGAATCTTCTCGTCAATCTGGCAACGACGCTAATGAATGAATGTCGGAACCAGTTTGTTTACATAAAGGCAGTATCCTATGGAATCCGTACATATCAAATTTAGAACTGTAGACTATCCCAATCAAAATTTATAGGATTTTAAAGTTATGGGACAAATATGTCCCTTGGTCCTGAAAGGGTTAAGGAAACCTGGTGTTATATCCCTGGGGGCGACTTTTTACTTGCGGCATCCATGTAAATGTGTAATTAATTATCATTCTCACAAATATGTTTTCTTTGAGCCATCTCAACTGACAGCCTTTCTCTCAACTGCATGTCTGGAGAAAGTAGAGTGCTTAGCTTAAGAAAGGGGGCTTTAATCTCACTCAACTAGTTTTTGCCTGGTTTAATATAATTATTTTGATTTGCCTATTACCCTTCTTGGATCTAATTGAGGACTTGAGTTGAAATTTAAGCTTATTGATATTCTTTTATATGTTTTCATTTGTATTATTTTCTAGCCGAATTTCCTTTCTGTACAAGTTTATGCTTGATTATAATTGAAAAAAATTCAATAACTATATAATTTAAAAAAAAAAAAAAAAAATAGGTCTGATTTGCTTAATAAATATTTCTGTTCTGTGTTCATGGCTGAAGAGCTGGGAGCGGGACCACAGAAGACAAATGCGAATAGGGATGGAGGAGTGGTAAACTCAGATCGATTTTCAGAGGGTTGTGTTTGTGAGGAGCTAGCTAGACAAAGCGATTGGGCTGGATGGAAGTTCTGGTGGCTCCGCTGACTGACCTTTTCGATGCTTCCCTAGAGTCGGGCGTGGTACCAGAGGACTGGAGAAGGGCAGATGTGGTCCCTCTACACAAAAGTGGAAGTAAGGAAGAAGTCGGGAATTACAGGCCGTGCGCATTTGATGGGTCGCCCAAAATAAGTACCAGTACATATGTAAACTGCTTTGAATGTGTAACCACAAAAAAGTGGTATACAGGTCCCTTCATTGCATCTCAGTAGGGATGGAGTGCCATTTGCCGTTATGACATGGGAAATAATTGAAGAGAAAGCCCAAAAAGGCCTTGATGACGACAGACGCATGGCACAACGGAGGAGTGGTGAGGATAAGATGTCACTAATTCAGCCACGGGTATAACGTTCAAAGTGCGCTCTATTGGTAGTAACACTGCAAAAATCGACACTGACAGTGTTTCGGAATCAATACCTTTGTCAAGAGTCTCGAAGGATGATTTCCCTATCGCATGAATAATGCATTAAGCGCAGGTAAATGTTTGAAAGGAGCAGAGCCAAAAACTGGGGTCCAAAGCAAAGCTAACAGTCACGTTTCATGATAGAGAAATCATCCTTCGAGATTCTTGACAAAGGTATTGATTCCGAAACACTGTCAGTGTCGAGGCTTCGCACTGCTACTACCAATGAAGCGAACTTTGAACGTTACACCCGTGGCTCAATTATTGACATCTTATCCTCACGACTCCTCCGTTATGACATGGGAAATGCCAATGATGTGTCCCAGGTCATGGCATGTTGGTTAACAAGTGAAAATGAACAGAAATTTTTGGGTTTTGTTCTGTTTGCTGACCTTTTGAAAATGCGTGCACACTGTTTGAAAGAAGGCACGTTCCTTCAAAAAGCATTCACAAACTTTCCAAATATGGCACAGTGGTTAAAAGCTACAGCCGCAGCACCCTGAGGTTGTGGGTTCAAACCCACGCTGTTCCTTGTGACCCTGGGCAAGTCACTTAATCCCCCCATTGCTCCAGGTACATTAGAGAGATTGTCAGCCCACCAGGACATACAGGGAAAAATGTTTGAGTAGCTGAATAAATTCATGTGAACCGTTCTGAGCTCATCCGGGAGAACAATATAGAAAACCGAATAAATAAATAGTGTGAAAGGTTTCAGCCTGGTATTGTGATGTCATTATGCCTTATTCCACCAATAAGAGCCAGCCTCATCAGTGATGTCACAATGGCTTGATTGTCCTATACTTGGCTCACTTTTACTACACTAGTGGTGCAGTGGTTAAAGCTTCAGCACCCTGGGGTTGTGGGTTCAAACCCACACTGCTCCGTGTGACCCTGGGCAAGTCACTTAATCCCCCCATTGCTCCAGGTACATTAGAGAGATTGTCAGCCCACCAGGACAAACATGGAAAAATGCTTGAGTGCCTGAATAAATTCATGTGAACCGTTCTCAGCTCCCCTGGGAGAACGATATAGAAAATTGAATAAATAAATACCGTGGTATGTGTGAATCTTCCGGAAAGAGTGCCCCCTCCTTGCAAACGAAACACACTCTTTGCAACCAGGGTACACTATTTTGAGAATGTGCAAAAGTAATGACATTTCCTGTGAAACCAAAATGAAGATCCACCAACCAAACCACATAATGCTGCAAATGACGGTGGAAAAGAAATCAATTTGAAATGCCCGTACCGAGATTAAATTGAGCCTGGTCAGCCAAGGGGTCAAGCGCAAGGTCTGTCCAGCCAACAGATGCCACTATTGCACTGACTCTGACCTCTTCTCTCTTCTCCCTTCCCAATGTGGCTGTAAATTTGGGGAGTAGGACACTGAGGCCCCGATTCTTCAATGTTTTCTGTGGCAGAACCCGTTTTAGAGCAGATGATGCCACACACATCCGCACATGCTCCGGGCCTTGCAGACATGACTGGAGCTCGTCCGAAAGAAGAGAGGAAGCTTTGTGGGGGTGGGGCTGGAGGCGGAACGGAGCAGGGTCATGTGTCCGGGGTTTACTGGAGGAAAATATGGTAACCCTAAGTAAGACTTGTAAAAGCACGGCGAGCTCCCTCCCGATGCACAAAAGGGTTCACATAGCAGCCATGAGAATCCTATGCTAATGTATTATAAGAAACTCATTAGTATTCTAATGAGTTTTCTTTGTGATGCCCCCTTCCCCCCCCCCAGCACCGAATAACCAGTGCTGAAATTTTCTGGCAGCTCTGGAGCTGCTGGTATCTGTTGTGTGTGTGTGTCCTTGAGTACACAACACACACACACACATCTGCACCCATAAAAAAAATTGTACGGCTCACCACTATCAACTGATCGTGGCAGGGGAATCCCTGATCAGCTGAGCTAGCAAGAATCCAATTGAGTCCATCAGGGAGAGTAGGTAGTCAACCCCTCCCACCCACCCCCACTTCGATTCCTCCCTCCCACAGATCCCTCCCAGCCCTCCAAAGATAGACCCCTCCCGTCAAGCCTGCAAACCCCTGACATGCCCCGACATACCTTTGGTTGAAAGATTGGCAGGAGGGATGCCTCCTGCCTCAAGGGCCCGCCTCTTCAAAATGGTGCCACTATATTTTTCTTGAGATAAAGAGACCCAGAATTGAATGCAATACTCCAGGTGTGGTTGCACCAAGGAGCGATACAGGGTCATTATAGCATTCTTAGTCTTGTTTACCATTCCTTTTTAAAAATAATTCCCAGCATCCTGTTTGCTTTTTTGGCCACCACCGCACATTGGGCGGAAGGTTTCATATTGTCTACGATGACACCCAGATCCTTTTCTTGGGCGCTAAGCTGTGATTCAGGTTATTCTTCCCAATGTGCATCACTTTGCATTTGTCCACATTAAATTTCATCTGCCATTTGGATGCCCAGTCTTCCAATTTCCTAATGTCTGCCTGCAATTTTTCACAATCCGCATGCATTTTAACAACTTTGAACAGTTTAGTGTCATCTGCAAATTTAATCACCTCACTCGTCGTTCCGATTTCCAGATCATTTATAAATAAGTTAAATAGTATCGGTCTCAGTACAGACCCCTGTGGCACTCCACTGTTTACTCTCCTCCATTGAGAAAAATGACCATTTAACTCTACCCTCTGTTTTCTGTCCAACAAGCAAAAAGTAAGTAGTAACATGAGTTCTTCACTCAGAACCAAAAAAAAAACAACAAAAAACTAACCACATTTCATTGGTTAAAAAATGTGAAATTTTTTCTCTTTAATTTGTGTTTCTAGCTGTAATTTGTTAACCTTTCACCACCTCCATCTCCCTCTCTTCCCTTCTCTGTACATTTTGTGACATGTTTACTGCATTTCTTACTCAAACAAACATGTTTCTCTTCCATCCAGAGCAATGGAAGGTCAGCCTAACCCAAGAACTGTTGTCTGTCTCTGAGCTGCTTCATTCATCACCAGCCATCATCAGTGTGGAATGTGAACTCCGCTGAGCGGAGCCTGTGATCTTGCTACTGCCAGCGCTGACGCCTGGAGACCAGGGCTTGGGTTTCAAAAGATAGGTTGACCCTGCGGGGGCAAAGAAAACTTGTTTTGACAGAGCGAACATGACATGATAGCAGCCCATGTGCCGATATGTGCAGGAACGAGGTGTTACATTCGCAAGGTGGCTGTAGCTCTCAGGGGGGAAACCCTCCCTTCCCCTCCAAGGAGCAAAACACCTGCAGCCTTTTCACGCCTCTTCCATGTGCCTGAATTTGCTGAGCATCTCCAGTACTGAGTAAATGCCTGCACTGTGTCTTGGGGTGGGGGGGGGGGGTAATTTGCACAAGGTTGAGGAGCCCCAAACAATTTCAAACATTGCTGGAAAAAATGGATCTTCTAACAGTTTATCTTCATTTAACCAATCTGTCAGATTTTCTTTTGCTTCTTAAACTAAACCAAACCTTAGGTTTATATACCGCATCCTCTCCGTAAAGATAGAGCTCGGCACGGTTTACAGGTACTTTAATAAATGAGGGAAGAACATGATAAGAATTAGTGGTTATAAAGAGGGTGGTGAGCTTTACATTTTTGAGAAAAGCTAGGTTTTCAGGTGCTTTCGGAATAATTGGTAGGAGCCCAGATTCCGCAGCAGGGCAGGAAGGTTATTCGAAAGCTCAGTGATTTTGAAGAAAAGAGATTTCCCTAATTTTCCAGCGTAGAATAACGCTTTTTAACGAGGGGAAAGATAGTTTAAGTTTATGGGTAGATCTGGTAGAATTCCAAGATAGTGGAATTAGGGGGGGGGGAAGAGTGCCATGCAGGATCTTGAATGTTAGGCAGGTACATTTAAAGTGAACCCTAGAAATTACTGGAAGCCAGTGATGTTTTGACGGAAGCGGGGAAGCATGATCAAATTTACTTTTTGCAAAGATCAACCTAGCCGCAGTATTCTGGATTCTTTTTGAATTTTATACTACGAAAAAAATTCCTGATTGAGAGAAAGGAACAGTGAGCTACGCCCGTGATTTAGCAGAAACGTACAGCATAGGCGATGAAAATTAACTTCCCCAGAGCTTCTCCATCAACTCGCTCCTCTTCTCCGCTGAGATGGGGTCAGGGGAGGGGCAGAGGAGTGACCATTCCAGGTCTGTCCTTTCCTTGCCATACTAAAACCACCAAGACAACTTCCAATGATTGACCGACGTAGGGTTACCAGATGGCTCCAGAAAAAGGAGGACGGATTGAGACATCTGGGTTTTTCTTCTACTGAAAGCAACAGAAGTAAGGAGGACAGAATAAGACACTTTGGTTTTACTTCCACTGAAAGCAATAGAAGAAAAATCCAGATGTCTCAATCTATCCTCCTTTTTCTGGAGCCATCTGGTAACCCTACGTCAGTCAATCATTGGAGGTTGGTGCCCGGGGCAGTGGCGTCCAGTATCACCACACCCCCCACTCTTCTCTGCCACCTGAGCACCCCATCGCCCCCTATGTACCTTTTGAAATGTTCGCTAGTACGAGCAGCAACTTCCATCTGCTTCTAGCTCTGGCATGGGCTCCCTTCTGAAGTCACCTCGGCGACCAGGAAGCAACATCTTAAGGATTCGAAGCTGGTGCGAGCTGACGCTGGCGCAAATGTTTAAAGAGGTGCACGGGGTGGAAAGGAGGAAAGGCACCAGCGCCTCCCGTGAAGATAGCGCCAGGGGCGATCCACCCCCCGCCCCCCTCTTACTGCACCACTGTGGACAGTAGGTGCTTCAAAGGCCTACAAGCCTCAGATCCAGATTGCATCTCCGACCTACTCCATTCATACCATCCTCCTCATAACGACCGCTGCTCCAGCTCTCTTCCCCATCCTACCTATGTTTGAGCGTTACATGGGCCACCGTATTTGTTTATGCAGCACGCAGACTCTGGAATACAAACAGAACCTTCCTTTGTTACTTCAAGAAATGTCTTAAGACATGGCTTTTCCAACAAATATTCAATACTTCAACGTTATACCATTTGATTAATTTCTGTCCCTTTTTTTCCCTCCTCTGCTTTCTCTTGCACTTTTATTATGGAAATCTTAAATGCTAAGTTCTAAGTCTAATAGATGCTGGCATTGTCATACTGGTATAGGGACTTGGATCATCTGTTGTATTTTTGTCTGTTTATATTAGTATATTGGAAGTCAATTTGGGGACAAATAAATTTAGTACTAGATTCAAATGTTCCCATGTCATGAGGCTATAATTTGTGGAACAATTTTACACGTGAAACCCACTCTAGATAAATATGAGTTGTCTATTTATGATCCTAACAGGTATAGCCATTCAATTGATTACAAGTCATTGGAAAAACCACGATAGAATTAATTATACATTTTGCTGGGTGAATGTGTATACTACATACAGATACGAACAAATTAACGCAGAATGTGGGGTTTTAGTGAGCTATTTAATAAAATTTGGAGCCCATTGACTAAATTTGTAAAAACATAATAATGTATTTTCATCATATCTCTTCTTTTTTTTGGTTTATTTATCTTTACACATTCGGGGGGGAGGGGTTGGAGGGAGGGGAATAAATATTGATAGTGATATCTGGGTAACTTTATTCTTTATTTGTATTCTATATTAGGATATATTATGATATTATTATATGCAGGAAAATGAAATTATTGAATGAAATTTATGTTACCTGTATAGATAATAGTGTAAAATGTGGAATATCTTTTGTTCTTTCATTTGTATGACACTGTTTTTGATTAAAAATCAATAAAGAATTAAGATACATTTGAACCTTAAAAGCTACATGGCCACTAAGGGCTAGATTCACTAACCTGCCTCTCCGTGCCCGATCCGCGGAAGGCCGACCAATTCACCAAGGCTCAGATGGTCCGCACATTCTTACGGAGCTGCAAGCTTCTTTTTTTTTTCCCTGATACTTTACGAGCCCGTGGTTTTAACCCGCTTTAATCCCAGGTACTCGCACTGCGGGGGAAGGGCAGGAAAAATCAGGCTGAAAAGGGCAGGACAGGCTGAGGAGAGCTGGGGCTGAAGTCGGGCTGAAAAGGGCAGAAGTCAGCTCATGAGAGATTAGTCCCCAGCAGTCGCTTCTTCTGTTGATCGGCCAGCTCAGTCGGTGTCCCAGATTTGTTTAGTGAATCGCGCCCCTGCCTACTTTGCATGCCATTCCTCTCATTTGCATGCACGGATCGGAATTGGATCGGCACAGAGGTTAGTGAATGGGTTCGGAGCAAAATCGGGTCGCAAAGGGCTCGCAAACTGATCGGTTTGCTTAGTGAATCTAGCCCTAAATTAGGTGTGTTTTAACCTACTGTTATTCCCTTTTATGTTCTCCTCTTTTTTATGCATTGTAGGTCTTCCTACTCCCCTTTTGTTCCCGTCACCCCCAAATATTTTGTTTGTCACGCCCTTTTTTAAAATTTGTACATCGCATTGAATTTATGATCTATTTTAATGGATCTTGCCACAATCAACGTTGATCTGTTTTACCAACTCCCGATGCCCTTTACATTGGGCGTTTCGATCCCAAAATGGGTCTTCTTCGGGGGATTAAATCAAGCGCGCTGCTTCTCTAGAAACAAAATAGTATAGTATCAAGAACAATGAACCCCCCCCTAAAACTCTTGAATCACTTAAAAGGACACAGATCCAAACAAATTTGTGTACAATATCAGTGGCATTGTGTGTGGAGACTCACTTTGATCTGATTTATCAAATGTACGTTGATTGTGGCGAGATCCATAAGATAAGTGTTGCCTTTCATGATATAAGATCATTTAAGAATCATTTAGGTATTGAACATCATGGAACATGTATTGGCTATTTTTGAACATATATAAAATGTAGGCATTAAATTATAAGGAACACGTGTAAGGGATTGATAGGAGGTGGTGGGAATAAATGATTATAAAACACTGATACAGGATGTGGACTTGAAATGGTATAAATCATATGAGGTCCTTTTTTTTTTTTTAAACGTATGTTTATTAACAGTGAAAAAATACACCGCCCGACTGGGCACAACAGTAATCAACAAAAAGGCAAAGGTCATGCTATTACATAGGAAAAGCAGGAACAATAGCATTACTACCCCACAGTGTCCCCCACACGTGTATAGTATACAGAAATATAATAAAAACAATGAGAGCAACTGGGGCAGACGCATTTAAGTACGACTGCACGGTGAAGCCGCCCATCAGGAACAGTGATCTTCCACCTCTTTTTTCTTTTGTACCCTATTGATAACCCCCAGACACTACACAGAACTCAGAATACCAATCGCACACTACAACATCCGTCCCATACAAACCATTCACTCAGATCCCCAAACATCTCCCTCCCTCCCCCCCCCCCCCCGTCCCTGAGGCACCAGAGTGTAATAGGAAAGAAAATGTAAAAATTGTAAAAAACAGTTAGAATGCGCAGCAGGGGACTAGTCAAGGATGCATAGAAGGGAATCTGATCTAAGGAGACCCCCGCTCCCCCTCCCGTGCGCACGATGGCACCAGGTCCCGCAGTCTCTCCCATAAGCCAGCGTAGTGCTGCTTAAGCACGCTCGGTGTTCTAGCATAGGATCGAATTTCAAACTGAGCCACCTCCCGGAGTTGACTCCTCCAGTGTTGTATCGGAGGTGCCTCCTCAGACATCCAATAAGTCAATATCAATTTCTTCACTACTAGAATAGCGTTATAAAAGAATCTGCATTGGGGTGTGGTGAAACCCTGATCCTGGAGGGAGTTCTGCAGACCCAGGAGTATGAACCCATAGTCCCATTCTACAGTACGTTGCACTGCTTGTTCCAACAAAGGGAGGGCCTCCCGCCACACACTCAGCCGAGGGCACTCCAAAAAGGAATGAATATAGGTACCGGCGCTGCTCTTGCACTTCTTACAGAAACCGCTCTCCCAGAGTCCCATGCGTGCCCCCCTCTGCGCCGTGAAATAAGCCCGATGAAGGATCTTATACTGGAGTTCTTGGAAATCTGCAGATTTAGTATAGGAGTATAGTGTAGCAAAGCAGGCCGCGAATTGCGATTCAGAAATATCCTGCCCCAAATCCCGCGCCCAGGAAGAGCGCACTGTGGTAAGTACCGATATAGCAAGAGAGGACTTAAGAATGCGGTACCAGTGCGCAAGGGAGTTTGTTGCAGGCTGGGTGGCCGAAAAAAGGATATCCAGAGGCCCCTTGTCCCAGGCTCCAGCATCTCCTCTACGTTCCGTCTCCCAGTAGTGACGTACTTGAAAGTAAGAGAACAAATAGCATGAAGGGAGGCCCCACACGTCCCGTATCTGCTGAAAGGATGGGAACCCTGTAGGAGACAAATCAAGTAGGTTTTCCATCATCAGACATCCCTGGGCCGCCCAGTGCTGAAATACAGATCTACCCATGCCCGGTGGAAACCTGGGGTTACCCCCTAAACGCATGAAAGGAGATATGTCCGGGGGCAGTTGCTGTCTACGCCTCCACCAACGCCACGCCAGCCTTAGCGGGCGCAGGAAACGGAAACAAGCGATGTATCGCCTCCCAGGATCTTCTTGTCGATGTATTAGATTCAGAAATTGGAAAGGGGCACTCCAGCTTGCCATCCATCCCTGGGGGGAATAGCGTGGGCACTCTGTGTAGCCCTCGTGGATCCATCGGAGAAGAGAAGCAACGTTATAAAGCCGGATGTCCGGGACATTGAGTCCCCCCAAAGATTTATCCAAGATGAGTTTGGACATTGCTATTCGAGGAGTGCGGGACCTCCATATGAAATGGGAGATAGTAGATTTGAAAACAAGTTCGTCCCTTCTGGTGAGCCAAAGCGGCATGGTCTGTAAAGGATACAAGAGTTTTGGTACCAGAACCATTTTTACCAAGGCCACCCGACCCAGAATCCCCAGCGGTAGTTCCTGCCACGCCTGGCACAGTTTTGCAATAGCCTCGAGTGGTCGGCGAATATTAGCGTTGTACAGTGTAGGTAGATCAGTGCTAAGGTATATTCCAAGGTATCTCATCGGTTTAGTCGTGGGTGCAATGGGTAACACCGCATGCCAGGGCTCCGCCCGACCCCCGGCCAGCAACAATAATTCCGATTTACTACAATTAACTTGTAATCCCGACAGTGTACCAAAAGCACGGATCACCTCCAGAGCTCTGGGCAAATGCAAGGAGACCTGATCCACATAAAGTAAGATGTCATCAGCAAACAAGCTGATTTTACATTCCTGGCCCCGTACCGTAATTCCCTGAATGGTCTCATCCTGCCGAATTTTCGCCGCGAGGGGTTCGATAGCCAAAAGAAAGAGGAGCGGGGAAAGAGGGCACCCCTGTCTCGTACCTCTCTGTAATCCGAAGTCCTCAGTTAAACCCCCATTTATCAGTAAGCGCGCCCTGGGGTTCTGGTATAAAGCTGATGCCCAGGCCAGAAAGTCGCCCTGAAATCCTCCCCGGCGCAGGACCCAGAAAAGATACTCCCAAGAAATGCTATCGAATGCTTTCTCCATGTCCAGGCCCGCCACCGCCTCTTGGCCGCCACTTCCTATCCTATCATGGATCGCCCCCAAGACCTTCAGCAGATTCATAGAGGCATAGCGGCCCGGCACAAACCCAACCTGGTCTGAGTGTATAAGATCGGGGAGAATACCATTCAGACGCCTCGCCAGAGTCGCCGCCAGAAGCTTGATATCCTGATCCAGGAGGGAAATCGGGCGGAACGACCCCACCAGATCTGGGTCCTTACCCGGTTTAGGGAGCAGGACTATGTGCGCCATGTTATCCGGAAAGGATCCCCCCGTCCTCGCCACCTCATTGTACATTGCGCTCAGGGGCTGCGCCACCAAATCCTCGAGGATGCGGTAGTATTCGGGACCGAACCCATCCGGGCCCGGCGCCTTGGCCAGTTTAAGAGACCGAATGGTAACACGGAGTTCAGCCTCGGTTATAGGCAGACTCAAGGATGCGGCCTGATCCTCCTCCAGGCTCGGCAGTGATAGACCCCTGAAAAAGTCCCTAAGAGCAGTCTCATCCAGTGGACGTTTACCGTATAGGGTCTCATAATACCTAACAAATTGTTCAGCAATTTGACTCTCCCCTTCGTGCCGAGTGCCCCCAGCATCGCGGATTGCTGTAATAAGTTGACGTTTCTTATACGGTCTCACTAGGTTTGCCAGAAGTTTCCCTGTCTTGCCCCCCCATCTGTGCATGTTATACCGTTGAAACGCAAGGGTCTGCTCCGCTCGTTGGCGAAGTAAGGTCTCAATGCGATCTCGTATTGTCTTGTATTCCTGTCTCTCCTTGTCCGAGAGGGAAGAAATATGGGCCCTGCGAAAGCCGTGCAATTGTCTTGTGAGGGACAAGAGCTCTGCTCCCCGGGCCTTGCGTTTAGCCGCAGTATATGCGATCACGTGCCCCCTCAGAACTGCCTTGGATGCATACCAGTAGGATATCGGTCCAACGTCAGGGGTGTCATTAGTGGCCTGGTAGTCTGCCCACCGTGCCCTAAGAAACGTCCGGAATTCCTGGTCGTGGTACAGGTACAATGCCATTTTCCAAGAGGAGACCTTACTGCCAGCCGCGAGGGTCAAAGTAAGATCCACAGTAGCATGGTCCGAAATCGTGGAATCCACTATCTCCGACTTGGCAGCCCTAGGTAATAACCTTTGATCTAGTAAAATATAATCCAGGCGAGCGTACACTTTATGGACATGGGAATAAAAGGTAAAATCCGAATCATATGGGTGCAATGCCCGCCAGACGTCCACCAGGCCTAGATGCTGTGTTAGGAAGCCCACCCCCTTGTTGTCATGATCCCTCAAACTTCCCCTGGGAGGTTTGCAGTCCACCCCCGGGTCTGCAGTGATATTCATATCCCCCCCCAGGACCACCTGGTATTCCGGGTAAGCCGATATTAGAGAGAGAACTGTGGAGAAGAATTTATGACAGTAAGAGTTGGGGGCATACAAATTACAGAGTAACAGTTTTAAACCCCAGAGTTCCCCCAACACAAGTACATATCTCCCCTCCCGATCGGTCAATTGTTTATGCAAGACAAAGGGCATTTCTCCGCAATTTAGAGTGTTCAATCTGAGTGAGGTGGGTCTCTTGCAGGAAAGCCACATCCGCGTTCAATTTACGCAGGCTAGTAAGAATACGAGATCTCTTTACTGGGGACCTGATGCCATCGACATTAAAGGTGACAACTCTCAGATCAGCCATAACAGTGAGAGAATAGCTTTGTGCTGCACAGTAACCCTGAGGGAAGCATCCCTCCAAGAGTGAGAGAGGTCATCCATTCTCCACCAGCCAAACAGGAACTAGCCCTGTGCAAAGGGAGCAGATAGGCCCAGACGAAGCCTCCCAGCTAAGCTTCGCTGCCCTCGGTATCGGTGTGCCCCCTAGTCCCATCCCCCATACCCCCATACATCCCCCCCATACACTCATCCCGGACTCAACCACACACTCCCACTCACACCCCGCCCCGCATTCCTCCAGCAACCCACCTCCCCCCACCCTAGCCCCCCATGCTGAGCCCTCCCCACCAGCATACATGCCCAAATATGTATCCCCCAACCTGCCCGGATCCCTCCCCCCCCCACCGAAAAGTCCCCAGTTATACATTCCCTGCTGTTAAGAAGAGAACATAAGTCTAAATACAAACAGTGAACAATGGCAAGATAATACCAACACGTCCATATGAACCCTTCAGAGCAACCGCGTGCTGTTTCAAAGGAGACCCCGTCCGGCTGCAAGAACCAGCACTGAAAAGTCAAGTAGAGTCCTCCCTGATGGGGTATAGCCGGTGGGAGTGCAAAAGGCCGCAGGATAACTCAAGCAGCGAGGCCCCACACCTCCATGTGCGGGTCACCGAGATTGCTCCATCCACCCGGTCCCAGAAGCCGGTTCCCCGCAGAAAGCGTTAGCCCTCCTACTGTAGCAGCTGCTAGGGTCTCGCGGTCCCATGAATCATATATAGGCTGTTCAAGCAGGCGTCCATTCCACCTGCTAGGCTCAGAAGGTCTCCAGCACAACGCCATGAAGGAAACCAGCTTTAGATGCAGGTGAATCGCAAGGCAGCAGCAGCCAGACAGGATAGCATTAGACGGGTAGATTCGCCAGGAACGCCTTGGCCTCCTCCCCGTTGCTGAAAGTGAGAGTCCGACCCTCATGCCAGACTCGAAGTTTCGCTGGATAAACCAGCGCGAATTTAATACCTCTGTTGTGTAAATCAGTGCATGAGGGCGCCATGAGCTTACGTTGGGCTGCCACCCTCATGGAATAATCATTGAATATGAGCACTCGGGCTCCCTTGTAATCCAGGGCCCCCGCCTTTCGGAAAGCCCGGAGAATGAGTTCTTTTTCCCTCCAGTTAGAGAAGCGGGCAATGGCAGTTCTCGCCCTTCCCCCCTCCGTGGGCCGAGTTCCAATACGGTGCGCCCGTTCGCATGCGAAGGTCTCCGTGCCCCCGGTCAGGTTCAGAGTCTCAGGGAGCCAGGTGCTGAATACCTTGTAGAGTTCCTGCTCGCTCACTGTCTCCAGGAGCCCGACCAGCCGCAGGTTATTCCGATGGCTTCTGTTCTCCTGCTCCTCCAAGGCCTCCAGTAACTCCCGGGACGTTTTTTTCAGGTCTTCCACCTGGGTAGTCAGCGTCGCGCACGTGTCCTCCTGGTCGGACACGCGCTGCTCAACCTCCGTCAGGCGCCGGCTATGAGAGTCAAACTTTTCATGCATTTCATCCACCGCCGACTGGATTTTATTCAGTTTGTCCTCCAGCGCCGCCGTGACCGACCGCATGATGTCGGTAATCCAGTCACCAGCGGGGATGGTAAATGTGGCCTGCTCCGCCGCCATCTTGGAGGGGGTGAGAGAGGGCTTATCCCGGGTGCCTTTTGCTTGTTTAACGGGCATACCCCGTGCCGCCGCGATCGCTCCGGGTGGTCAGTAAAAGAGGAGAGTTTTATTCCCTATCTCGCCTGCCTGTATCCGCAGTGGGGACGCAAAAGAGTCGGTAGTATCGCCGGTTTAGTGGGTGGGAGGCAGGAGCTCTCCGTTCGTGCGACCACTCAGGCAGGTTGCATCACGTGACCCCATCATATGAGGTCCTAATATCTGATATCCGCATTATGATATGCCCATCACCATTTTGAAGAGTTGAGATACTCCAAAAATTTACATAAAAAATTAATGAGAAAGAATTGTGATTAGTTTTGGTAGAATGAGAGTCTAGTAATGCTGGAGAAGAAGGAGTCAACATTTAAATAGGTTATAATGACTAGAATATAGGATAATTCAAGTTCTTATTAAAAAGAAAGAGGCCTTTAAGGATTTTCAAAATACAAAATCCTTGAAATCAACCTAACACCATCACTATTCTCAAATTCCTCTGGAAATGGCCAGATATATCTTTATGTAATCCGCCTTGAACCGCAAGGTAACGGTGGAATAGAAATCACTAATGTAATGTAATTCTGGAATCTTGCTACTCTCTGGGGATTCCGCATGGAATTTGGGTTTTGGGAAAAACTGAGCCTCACTAACACATCCAACCCACACATAAACTTGTATAGAAAAAAACAGGTTGTTTATGTGAGTTGTAGGCCTACTAGGAAGCCTAACCTGTCTGTCCAAATTAGATTGTAAGCTCATCAGAGCAGGGACCATTTATTACATGTTAAATGTACGGCGCTGTGTACGCCTTTCAGAAATGATAAATAACAGTAGTAGTAGGAAGAGGGATGTGGTGGTGAAGGCCCTGCCCCCTTCTCACCTACCTGTGGATCACAAATCTTGTCCTAGGTTTACAATCCCTTCCGTCCTCCCCTCCCCCGTGGACCTCAGGGATTTGGCGTCAGTGATGGTATCCTCAGACTGTAAGTCAGGCTGTACTCATAGACTATGCCCTTAAAATTTGGGGAAGGGGGGAAGAGAGAGAGAGAGAGGGGAGGGGAACATAAGATAGATGGATCTGGAGGTCTGAGAATGGGTGTATACTACCGACAGTGTTTGGAGACAGGTGTTAATTGAAATCTGTGACTGGTACTGCATTGAGAGAGAATTCCAGCCGCCAAAGAAAAGTATCATTTCATCCGCCAGTTTCTAATGGATAGCATTGTACTTAGCGGGGTTTGTTCAGACACAGCTTAGACGGACTTCATGCATGCATAAATCCAGCCACAAGTTGGCAGTGAAAATAAACCAGTGGGAATTAGAGAAATGTGTGGTGAACCCCTCCCCATTCCTAACACTTTGTACTTCTGAAATGCTGACCAAGAATAATTCCAAGACAGATGGAAGGCCGTGGAGCAAGAATGACCGAAGGGAGAGATAGAGACAGTGAGCCGGAGGATTGCAAATTTCGCCAGAGCCAGACGCAGAGAATTATAAATAGGATCCTTTCAAATGTCTGTTTGATGTGTTGCCCAGGGCCAGGTGGGATGTCTTTCCACTGCATCGGCCACTAATCACTTTCCCGTCATTTTTCAATAAAGATTCCACGTTTGCCCAGTTCTTTAGCACATTTGGTTCCCATTAGGATACCTTGCGCTGTTTCACTCTGTTATGCTAAATAATTGCTTTAATAACAAACTGAGGAAAGGCTTTTGAACATTTTAGGAAGTCATTTTTTCCTCCTAAGAAAATCTAACAAATACTGACAGTGGGCCTAAGCGGGGAAACCCAAGAAAAGAGCAGACTGCCGTATTTTACCGTATAACAATTGAGCCCTTTCATAAAATGCTGCTTCATATAAGCCGGAAGCTTATTGCGACCCAATTTTCCTCCGACCCGATTCACTAACCTCTGTGCCGATCCGATTCTGATCTGTGCATGCAAATGAGGAGAAGTGGCATGCAAAATAGGCAGGGACGCGATTCACTAAACAGAATAAGGAAGACCGATGGGGCTTGCCAATCTGAAGTGAGGCGAATGCCGAGGACCAGTCGCACACGTCCCTGCCGACTCTCCTGCTCTGTTGCCGCCCTGCACTCCGCCCTGATCTTTCAGCCCTGCTCTCTGCCCTGAGCATCCAACCCTGCTCGGTTCCAAAATGCCATCGCTAAACTCAGCTCACAATCTCCACTTCCCCATGCTCTCTGCCGCCCAGACTGAGCTCTGCTGCCCCGACTCTGGATCTCTGCCCCCTTCCCTACAGTGCGATCCCGTGGGTTTAAAGCGGGGCTCCACTATGGTGTGTTCCAGAACACGCCACAGTACAGCCCCGCTTTAAACCCGTGGGCTCGCACTGCAGGGAAGGCGGCAGAGAGCAGGACATTCGGGGCGGGTTAAGGCCTTGTAGGGTTCACATGTTCTGGCTGATTGACCCGCCCCCCTCCCTGCCTGCAAACGTGTTTTCCTTGTGTGGAGAGAGCATGTGCAGATCATTAACAGGCAAAGAGACGGTCTGCACATGCGTCGGGATCGCTCAGTAGCGATTCCTGTGGTCGGTGGGGGGGGGGGGAGGGGACATTCCTCCAATGGCATCCCATTTAAATATTCTCCCTTCGTGAATTGGTCGGCCTGCTGCGGATCAACCACAGATCGGGCACAGAGAGGCAGGTTAGTGAATCTAGCTTAAGAAGCAGAACTATTGCAGTGTGAAAATACAAACAACGTGATAGTTAAAATCCGTGGCCAGCATTCTTTTTTTTTTTTTAATGCCAGCTGCGATATTTAAACAAATAGGAATATTCCGAGCCATAATTTGGTGGGTGTGCGCAGGTCAAACTCTACCAGTTTGTTCAGTTTTGCGTTTTGTTCTGATGTTTAAAAAATTTCTTGGGGGGGGGGGGTAATGTTTTGAAGAGTGCACACTTTTTCAAAACTATGTGCATGTGCACTTTTACCCCCAATAGTGAGCACACTTCTCAGTGCACATTCTTCTCACTATGACACAGGAAAATAACCTAAAACACAATTTATCTCTTGTAATTTTGTGCTAAAAATGTTTCAAACCATCACCACATCCCTAGTGAATGGGGCTGAATGTCTAGGCACTTTGAATTCTTTGCTGTTCTAAATTTATCGACCACATTTTTGAAGTTCACGTAAGGCGATGCACAGCAAGAATAAGCCAATCATAAGCAATAGACAATTAAAGCAGTAAAAAAAAAACCCCCAAATTCAGATTGCAATACAATCCTGTCACAAGTACCCAGCAGAAACCCAAATAGTAGCAACATTCCGGAATCCTCAGAGTGACAACATTCCGTGGCTTCCCCATGTCTGTCTCAATAGCAGACCGTGGATTTTTCCTCCAGGAACTTGTCTAAACCTAGCTACGCGAACTGCTGTTATGCATCCTCCGGCAACGAGTTTCAGAGCTTAACTCTTCTTCGAGTGGAAACAATATTTCCTCCTGTTTGTTTTTAAAAGTGTCTCCATGTCATTTTATTGAGCGCCCCCCCTGGTTTGTTCTTTTTGAAAGGGTGAAAAATCGATTCATGTTGACCTGTTCTACACCACTCAGGATTTTCTAGACCTCAGTTAGCAGCTCTTACCACTAGGTGGGAGAGAGAGGATATGAAAGAGGTTTAAATATCTCCGTGGCATTAATGTACAGGAGGTGAACCTTTATCAAATGAAGGAAAACTCCAGAATGAGAGGGAATAGGATGAAATTAAGAGGTGATTGGCTCAGGAGTCATCTAATGAATTACTTTTTTTTGCAGATAGGGTGACAGATGTGTGGAATAGTCTGAATTCAAGAAAGCGTGGGACTGGCATATGGGATCTCTTAGGGAGCGGAGGAGATAGTGGATACTGCAGATGGGCAGACTGGATGGGCCTTTTGGCCTTTATCTACCATCATATTTCTATGTTTCTAATAACCAATTTCAAATCCACAATAGAACATGGCCTCCTATCTCATGACTCTCTAATTTTCTCAGGAGCCTCTCATGAGGAACTTTGTCAAAAGCTTTCTGAAAATCTCGCCTTTATCCACTCCTACCTGGCCGAATCCTCCTTGACCATGCCCCCTCCCAGTTCTGGACACCCCGGTGCCACCGACCCCCCTAACCATCCCCCCTTCCCCCCCCCCCCCCAAAAGGCAGGAGGGATACTCACTCTCTCCTGCCACTGGATGCTCCTCCAACCCCAAACCCGCTCCCCGAATGATCCCCCCCATTGGTAGACATTGGGTGCTGGATGAAAGCACAGTCCCTCCAGATCCGAGGCCCGCCTATAGAAAATGACGGGCCTTCTCCTCCTCGGTGCACCATGTGATGCGCGGGAAAAAGCCTAAGGTCCTGATTGGCTCAGATGCCTAAGGCCTCTCCCAAGGTGTCTGAGTCAATCAGGGCCTTAGGCTCCTCCCTCTGTATACCATGTGATGCATGGGAAGGGGCCTCAGGTCCTGATTTGCTCAGCCATCAGACCTTAGGGCCCCTACCCTACCCTTTATTCACACCTTCAAAGAAGTCAAGCAAATTGGTGAGGCTGAACCCATACTGATTCTTTCCTATTAAAGCATGTTTGTCTACATTTTCTTTAATTTTATTTTTTTTTTATAATAGTTTCCACTATTTTGTCTGGCACTGAAGTCAGGATTACTGGTCTGTAATTTCCCGAATCACCCCGGAACCCTTTATAAAAATTGGCATAATATTGACCACCCTCCAATCTTCAGGCACTACAGATCTTTATAGTGACAGGTTACAGTTCACTAACAACAGATCAGCAATTTCATGTTTGAGTCTTTCAGTACCCTGGGATGTGTACCATCCGGTCCAGGCGATTTATCACTTTTTATCTTGTTGATTTGGCTCAGTACGTCTTCAAGGTTCATCGAGATTCCTTTCAGTTCCTTTGCATTGTCACCCAGTTCAATTAACTCTCTTACATCTTGCCTAACTTACGGCACCATATGATTGTAGATTCCATACGGAGCGCCTAAAAATTGGCACTGAAAAACACCATTCTATAAACTGGGCTTAAAGTTAGGCACGGTCTATAGAATAGCGATTATGCCCAGGAGCCATGACTAAGGGCTCCTTTTACGAAGCTGCAGTAGCGGTTTGACGTGCGTAATAGTGCATGCTAAATCGCCGGACGCGCTAGCCGCTACCACCTCTTCTTGAGCAGGCGGTAGTTTTTCGCCTAGCGCATTAAAGTCGCTACCGCGGATTCGTAAAAGGAGCCCTAAATTTAGGTACGGTGATTTCCAGCAATGAAATGTGGTGCAAATGTCTGCATCTAAATTTATCCCCGCCCCTTTTCAAATCCCTATGGACGTCAGGGATTACCGCAGCAGAAACCATTACCGCGGCTTTGAGCCCTTAGTTCGCGGAGGCCCTAATTCTGTAATTACGCATGTAATTTAAAGCAACGCCCTGATCTGCTCATAACCTGCCTATTTCCATGTCCCCTTTTTTGACTCGCATGTAAAATTTAGGCACAAATCCTGCTCCTGAATTTACATACATAAGGTACATGACCAACACCGTGTGGACAAATTTCGGCACTTTTTATAGGATTAGGGGTCAGGTGTATTTTTTTTTTTTTTTAAACTAAGCACATAAATTCAATTTCCTCCCCTATGGTACACTCTGAAATGCCAAGTTTCCAAGTTAATTAGTTATTTCTATGTTGCCTATCAACGGAGGTTTTTACATTCAAGTACTCAAGCATTTTCCCTATCTGTCCCATCAGGTTCATAGACAACCCCGCGAAAGACAAAAGCGCGCGCCGACAACTGAGCGCAAGACGGAGGCGCGTGCCGAAGAAAATTACAGTTTTTAGGGGCTCCGACAGGGGGTTTTGTTGGGGAGCCCCCCCAGTTTGCTTAATAGAGATCGCGCCGGCATTGTGGGGGGTTTGGGGGGTTGTAACCCTCCACATTTTACTGTAAACTTAACTTTTTCCCTAAAAACAGGGAAAAAGTGAAGTTTTCAGTAAAATGTGGGGGGTTACAACCCCCCAAACCCCCCCCAACGCCCCCACAACGCGGCGCGATCTCTATTAAGTAAAGTGGGGGGATTTCTCCCCCCCACGCCCCCCCCCATCGGAGCCCTAAAAACAGTAATTTTCTGCGGCGCGCACCTCCATGCTGCGCTCGCCTTTGTCCCGGCGCGCTTTTGACCTGACACCGTCCCATCATACTCACAATCTACCTTACGAACTTTTCCCAGAGTACAGACTGTATAGGGTTCCCAAACGTCTGGATTTACCTGGACATATTCTCTTTTTGGAGGACTGTATGGGAGTCCGGACAATTTCATGGACTGGAGGGAGTTTGTCCAGGTTTTGGACTCACTCTCTCTAGTCCACCCCCCTCCCCGGAGTCGGGTACGTCTTTTCTTAGTCTCCCCCCTTCTCAGTGCCTTCTCCGGCACCACAGTTTAAAAACTTTGTGCAGGCAGTAGCCGGCAGCATTAGCGGCGTGATCCTCCTGCTGCTGGCCTTCCCCAGAAGCCTTCACTCTGCAACATCCCGCCTACGCTTGAACAGGAAATGCTGCAGAGTGAAGGCTTCTAGGGAAGGCCAACAGCAGGAGGATCGCGCCGCTAATGCTGCCGGCTGCCTGAAGTTTTGAAATTGCAGCACCAGAGGAGGTCCTGTGACGGGGAGACTCACAAAAGCCATATCTGACTCCAGGGTTGCTTGGGATAGGGGCTGGAGAGAGAGAGAGAAGCTGTGCTGGGGTGGGGTTGGGCTTGGGTGGTTTAAGAGCAAGACTACAGGGAGGCAGGAGTGGGGCAGGATGGGGTGGGGCATGGATGGGGCTGGGGTGAGGTCAGATGTCTTCTTTTTTGACTTAGCAAATATGGTAACCCTAAGACTGTATCTGTAACTTTTCCCTATGTGCATATGAGACATGCATTCTCTTTAGGACTTCTTGGTATTAGGGATGCATATTTGTTGGTTAGTATTTGCTTTGGAAAGCACTGAATGAGGTAGGAGTGTCAGTACACCTGATTAGGTTATTCAGATTGCTCTACTACGATCAAGAAGTTACAGTGCGAACCAGGTATGGAGATACAGAATGGTTCAAGAACAAAAAAGGGTACAAGACCCTGTCTCTTTTTCTTTTCAATCTCTATGCAGAAGTAATCATGAGGAAGCTGGACTTAGTTGAATTGAGCATTAGGGTGAAAATAGGCGGAAGAACCATCATAAATCTGAGATACTAGCCTGCTGGCAGAGAGTGAGAAGGACCTCAAGAATTTGATCCTGAAGCTAAAAGAAGGCGGCGAGATGACGGGCCTTCACCTGATCATCAAGAAGCCCAAAATTGTGACTACCGCCAACAAGAAAGTCCACATAAAGATCAACAATGAAGAAATGGAAGTGGTTGACAGCTTCATTTTCCTTGGGTCTCTCATTGATCGCAGTGGCAGTTCGACAGTAGAGATCAAGCGTCGATTAGCACTGGGGCGTGCAGTCATGGTGAGCATGGACCAAATATGGCAGTGCAAGGACCATCACCATCAAACACTGCCATTGTTTTCCCAATTATGACATATGGCTGCGAAACATGGATACTCACGAAAGCAGAGAGAAGAAAAATCGACACCTATGAGCTGTGGCGCAGGAGAAGACTTCTGCGAATCCCACGGATAGTTAGAAACACCAACAAAGATGTTCTTGATTGTATAAACCCAGAATTGTCCCTGGAAGGCAAGATTACCAGACAGAAACTGACCTATTTTGGACAGGTGATGAGGGCAAATTCACTAGAAAAGGAAGTGCTACTCAGGATGGTTAGTGGCGCTACTTGGAATGGTCAATGGTAAAAGGAAACAGGGGAGACCACAGGCCCTTTAGCTGGATACCATCAAGAATGAGACAGGAATGAACATCAAACAAGTGAAAGAAGCTGTGGAAAACAGAGAAGCATGGCGAGGCCTACAGAGCATCCAAAGGTCGGACACAAACTAGAATGGAGAGAGAAAATCAACCATCCACCGACCAACCTGCTGTATTTTACAAAGACTCTGCTAAACCCTGAGCCTTCTGCCTCCTATGACAGTTTTACCCCTAGCAGAAGTACCACAAGACCAGCAATAACATTTCAAACTCGGTGCTGTCAGGGGCAGGAGTGACTCGGTATCGCTTCTGCCCCATAATTCCTAGACACCAGGGATATTATCCGGTAGGCCACCTGGGGGTTATGGGAGGGTGGGAGGACTTGTGGGGAAGGGGGGATATAATGGGGGTGGCTTCATGAGGAGGCTTATGATAAGAGAGCTTCAGGAAGAGGGAGGAGCTTTACCTTTGATTAGGCAACCCCTTTATGATGGACTGTCTCTTCTATGTTTAATGTACAGTGCTGTGTACATCTGGCAGTGTGATAGAAATGATAGAAGAAGCCGTCGTATATTATGTTTTACCATCCCCGTCAGACAATGCTTACCATGCTATCTCCAACCATACTATGTCTGTGAGTGTGGTGTAGGATTTGGTACTGTAACCTTGGCACCTGGGGTTGTGGGTTTGGACCCACACTGCTCCTTGTGACCCTGGCCAGGTCATTCGGTCCCCCAATGCTCCAGGTACATTAGATAGACAGAAACATAGAAACATGATGGCCAAATGGCCCATCTAGTCTGCCCATCCATAGTAACTATTATCTCTTTTTTTCTCTGAGAGATCCCACGTGCCTATCCCAGGCCCTTTTGAATTCAGACACAGTCTCTTCCGGGAAACTGTTCCACGCATTAACCACCCTTTCTGTAAAAAAGTATTTCCTCAGATTCCTCCGGAGTCTATCACCTCTTAACTTCATCCTAAGCCCTCTTATTGCAGTTTCCTTTCAAATCAAAGAGACTCGACTCATGCGCATTTACATTACATAGGTATTTAAACATCTCTATCATATTTCCCCTCTCCTGCCTTTCTTCCAAAGTATACAGATTGAGATCTTTAAGTCTGCCCCCATACGCCTTATCACGAAGACCACACACCATTTTAGTAGCCTTCCTCTGGACCAACTCCATCCTTTTTATATCTTTTTGAAGGTGAGGCCTCCAGAATTGTTCACAATATTCTAAATGAGGTCTCACCGGCGTCTTATAGAGGGGCATCAATACCTCCTTTTTCCTACTGGCCATACCTCTCCCTGTGCAACCTAGCATCCTTCTAGCTTTCGCAGTCACCTTTTCAACCTGTTTGGCCACCTTAAGATCATCAAATTGTGAGTCCTCTGGAACAGACAGGGAAAAATGCTTGAAGTACCTGAATAAATTCATGTAAACCATTCTGAGCTCCCCTGGGAGAAGAGTCTAGAACATTAAATGAATAAGTAGTGTGAAAAGTTTCTGCCAGAGCTAGTATTGTGACATCATAATGCCTCATCCCACCAATAAGAGCCAACCTCATCAGTGATGTCACAATGGCTTGATTGCCCTTTACTTGGCTCACTTTTACTACACTGATTTCTAGAGTGGTGCAGTGGTTAAAGCTACAGCCTCAGCCTAAGTTAGTGGGTTCAAGCCCACACTGCTCCTTGTGACCTTGAGCAAGTCATTTAATCTCCCCAGGTACATTGGATGGATTGTGAGCCCACCAGGACAGACAGGGAAAATGCTTGAGTAGTGAAGACACAGGGGGATTGCGAAGATTTGCAACGTGACATAATCAAGCTTGAGAAATGGGCATTGACATGGCAAATGAGGTTCAAGGTGGATAAGTGTAAAGTGATGCATGTCGGTAACAAAAATCTTATTCACGAATACAGGATGTCTGGGGCGGTACTTGGAGAGACCCCCCCAGGAAAGAGACTTGGGAGATCTGCTCAACAAGTCGATGAAGCCGTCCATGCAATGCGCGGCGGCTGCGGTGAAAAGGGCGAACAGAATGCTAGGAATGATTAAAAAGGGGATCAAGAACAGATCGGAGAAGGTTATCATGCCGCTGTACCGGGCCATGGTGCACCCTCACCTGGAGTAGTGCATACAGTACTGGTCACCGTACATGAAGAAGGACACAGTACTACTCAAAAGGGTTCAGAGAAGAGCGACTAAGATGGTTAAGGGGCTGGAGGAGTTGCCGTACAGTGAGAGATTGGAGAAACTGGGCCTCTTCTCCCTTGAAAAGAGGAGACTGAGAGGGGACATGATCGAAACATTCAAGATAATGAAGGGAATAGGTTTAGTAGATAAAGACAGGTTGTTCACCCTCTCCAACGTAGAGAAAACGAGAGGGCACTCTCTAAAGTTAAAAGGGGATAGATTCCGTACAAACGTAAGGAAGTTCTTATTCACCCAGAGACTAATAGACAACTGGAACGCTCCTCCGGAGGATTCAAGACAAAATTAGACAAGTTCCTGCTAAACCAGAACGTACGAAGGTAAGGCTAGATTCAGTTAGGGCACTGGTCTTTGACCTAAGGGTCACCACGAGAGCGGACTGCTGGGCACGATGGACCGCTGGTCTGACCCAGCAGCCGCAATTCTTATGTTCTTATAACTTAGAGAATGCTCAAGTGCCACATTTAGGAATATGCATTTTCGCCTGAGGTGGTCTGACTGGATTTTCAGATTCTGAAAATCCAGGTAAGACCCAATGAGCAGAACCTATCTGCGTGGAGGTACTCTTAACTGGATAAGGTCCCACTGATTGTCAGGCCTGCATTGTCTAGAAGTAGAGCAAAGAACATAAGAACAACGGTCCTTCAAATCCAGTAGCCCGTTCTCGTGGTGGCCCATCCAGGTCCCTACCACCTGGCCAAAACCCCACGAGTAGCAACATTCCATACAGAATCTCAAAGAATAGCAAGATTCCGGAATCCTAGAGAGTGACAAGATTCTAGAACTCCAAAGAGTATCAACATTCCATGCCACCCATCCAGGGCAAGCAGTGGCTTCCCCCATGTCTTTCTCAATAACAGACTATGGACTTTTCCTCCGGGAAATTGTCCAAACTCTTCTTAAAACCAGCTACGCTATCCGCTCTTACAATAACTTCTGGCAATAGTTAAGCTCTGGAAAGTACTAAGACAAGGTCTAAAACCATTGGGGAAAGCCTGAGAGGCTTCCTAGAATGAATAAGGGCTAATATGCGTAGGAAACTAGATGATGGAGAGATGATGGCTATCTGTCTAATGATGTATGGAAAGTTTTGATAGCACTGAGGGAAGATGACTGAAGTAGGAGGAATGGTAGAGGTGGAAAAGATAGCAGAAGGTAAGTAATCAGACCCAGACAATTTAATAAAAGAACCAGGTCCAAAGTAGTTGGCAGAAACCCAAAGAGTAGCAACATTCTAGAGCTGAGAATGTGATGTCATAATGCCTCATTCCACCAATGCCTAAGAGCCAACCTCATCAGTGATGTCACAATGTCTTGACTATCTTATACTTGGCTCACATATGAATATAAGAATTGGTGTACTGGGACAGGCTGCAGTTCCATCAAGCCCAGTATTCTGTTTCCAACAGTGGCCAACCCAGGACCCATTCTTCAAAGCCCAGTATTCTGTTTCCAACAGTGGCCAACCCAGGACCCATTCTTCAGTGTCCATCTCAACCTCAGTCCTTCATTCTTCAATGCAAGGCTTGAGGGTCAGCGGCTGGGCCCATTCATACTCTGATTCTTCCCCCCTCTCCTTAAAGTAGGACACGGGGATGGTTTCCCGTGGTTAACCGCTGGGACGGGGACATATTCTGTCCCCCATGTCATTCTCCGCAAAGTGGTTCTGTATACTTCTGGCTATGAATGTTCCCAGCTGGTTTATTTTTATTGTGATCCATATTAAACCTTATAGGGAAATGCAAAGTATAAATGGATCTGCCTTGTAATGTCTAAGAAACCCACCATTTTTCTGTTGTGCACAGCGCCAGGGCACACATGATCCATTTCTGTCGACAGCCTCTGCGTCTTTACAACACACACTAAAAGCATGCACGATATCAATGCTGAAGATCTCACCACACACTTTGACAGCGTTTTAAACCCTCCTGGTGTGTTATTGTATATTAACAGCAATATAAAACATCCCACAGACAGTAACCATTTTTCAGGCGCAAAACATTGTGAGGGCAGTTTTCAAAAGCCATTTCTAGAAGTCAATTAGCCTGTCTGAAAATTACAGCCGAGAAACTGCGGCTGCGTAAAGTATGCCGCGGCTTCGACAGGGCACAGATTTTTAGCACAGTTAAAAAGAAGCAGAGGAACGCGTTTTGGTCAGGGGAGTAAATCATTTTTAAAATTACGCACTCGGTTTTCCCTCTTCTTGGCTATCTATAGAAGTACCAGGAGCAATGTACTCAAGTCACGTTTAAGGGCCACAGTATCTGGGTAATTTCTTTTTGAAAACTGGCTAGCCGGTGTGCTTGTTAAGATTACACACATTCTTTGCAACCATGTGTGTTGCTCAGAAATTGCATTTCTGTGGACAGTAAACATTCCGCAGACATCCGGCATCCCAGAGACTGTAAATGTGTCCCAGACAATAAACATTCCAAAAGTAACTTGCTTTCTTAGCAAGTAAACATTCCAAAAGCAATCAAACAGTAGCAAAGTAAACACCTGAAAACATAGAAAAAAAAAAAACCCAACTGCGTTCAGAGCCAGGAGGTAGCCTAGTGGTTAGAGCAGCAAGCCGGGGGTTGAAAACCTGCTTTGCCCTTTGGCATCCCCTTTGATCTTAGATGCCACTGGGGAGAGGGGTTACTTTAGAAATGTATTTTTCAAAATGTATTTTTTGGCTCATTTTATTTAAATTTAATGTTGTTTTAAAGAAGTGTTTGGTTCAGGTATTCTCTTTTCCCCTAGTATGTGTCGAGTTAGCTTAGCGGGGTTTAAAAAGGCTTGGATAAATTCCTAAAAGGGAATTTTGGCCATTATTTGGGTGGCTTGGGAAAATCCTCTGCTTATTCCTAGGATAAGCGGCATAAAATCTCTTTTACTACTAGGTGCTTGGGACCTGGGTTGGCCAGTGTTGGAAACAGGAAACTGGGCTAGATGGACCACTGGTCTGACCCAGTATGGCTGTTCTTATGTAAGCCAAGAATAGGACAATTGGGCCATTGTGACATCACTGATGAGTTTGGCTCTTAGGCACTGCTGGAATGAGGCATTATGACATCACAATTTCAGCTCTGGAATGTTGCTACTCTGTTTGGTACTTGGGACCTGGGTTTGCCACTGTTGGAAACAGGATACTGGGCTTGATGGACCTTTGGTCTGTCCCAGTACACCAATTCTTATATTCATATGTGAGCCAAGTATAGGACAGTCAAGCCATTGTGACATCACTGATGAGTTTGGCTCTTAGGCATTGGTGGAATGAGGCATTATGACATCACAATCTCCGCTCTGGAATGTTGCTACTCTTTGGGTTTCTATCTGGTACTTGGGACCTGGGTTGGCCACTGTTGGAAACAGGAGTCTGTCTCAGTATGGCAATTCTTATGTTCTTGTATCGGGGAGGGGGAGGGGAAGGGGGTCACCTTGTACTGTAACTATGGCAAATTGTAACCTATAAGCCATTTTGAGCTCTTTGGAGTGAATGGGATAGAAAACAAAATGAATCCTCTATAATAAAACCCTAAGCGCACATGCGCACTTACAACGCCGTGATCCCTGACAATGTGATTTGTGACTCTGTGGCCGTGTTCGATTTGCAGCATATGTGGTGTGTGGCGGCATGCGGAGTGTGTGGAAGCGAGAGGAACCGCAAAAGGGTATCCTTCAAGGTGCTGCGAGGTGTCCGGCTGCTACTGCTGCACAGGGAAGTAGAGGGGGAGATGGAAAAGGGGCTGTTTTGGGGGGAGGGGTGTGCTGGGGGGCAGGCAACAATCTCGGTTTGCTCGGGGGGGGGGGCAGAGAGAGATAGGCAGGGAGCCATGGAGAGAGACAGACAGAAAGAAAGACAGACAGACAAGGGGCCAGGGAGAGAGACAGAAAGAAAGACAGACAGACAGGGGCCCAGGGAGAGAGAAAGACAGAAAGAAAGACAGACAGACAAAGGGCCAAAGAGAGAGACAGATAGATAGAATGACAAACAGACAAGGAGCCAGAGAGACAGTGGCCAAGGAGCGAGAAAGAAAGAAAGAAAGACAGACAAGGGGCCAGGGAGAGAGACAGAAAGAAAGACAGACAGACAAGGGGCCAGGGAGATAGACAGAAAGAAAGACAGACAGACAAGGGGCCAGGGAGACAGACAGACAGAAAGAATGACAGACAGACAAAGGGCCAAGGAGAGAGACAGATAGATAGAATGACAAACAGACAAGGAGCCAGAGAGACAGTGGCCAAGGAGCGAGAAAGAAAGAAAGAAAGACAGACAAGGGGCCAGGGAGAGAGACAGAAAGAAAGACAGACAGACAAGGGGCCAGGGAGATAGACAGAAAGAAAGACAGACAGACAAGGGGCCAGGGAGACAGACAGACAGAAAGAATGACAAACAGACAAGGGGCCAGAGAGACAGTGGCCAAGGAGCGAGAAAGAAAGAAAGAAAGACAGACAGACAGGGGGCCAGGGAGAGGCACTATGTAGGTGTGATTCTGGTGCCGTTTTTGAAGGGGCTGGTAGGCGCCACGAACTGCATTTTTCACTTAACTTAGGTGCCGGTTAAAACACCCTTTTTAGAATATGGGCCTAGGTGCCTGTAAATTTCAGCAGAGAGAGCCTCGCAGGTGATTTGAGCAGCCAGGAGTCGTTCCAGCACAAATTAAACCTCTTTGAATATTGAGCCTAAGTTTTTCATCTTAATCTGACATTCTTAGCTCGCTTATTTCATTAGACAGATAACTCGACCACATGAATATGGAAATCAATGGTTGTGAGAAGAAAAGACTTCCCTTGAATATTTGACTGAACAAATATAAGGTGGCAAAGCCTTTCTGAGCCTAATTTTTAAAAGAATGACTTATTTGACCAGGTGCGTGCTGAGAAGGTGTTTCCTTCTCTTACTTAAAAGCATCTGTTGAGAGCGGGGGGCGTAGCCCCGATCAAAGGGTCTCAGGGCTTGACTGACATCTGTTTAAACGTTGTTATTTCTGCGTGTCTTGTTCGTGATTCTTCAAATCTGGAAGGTTTTCGTGGAGCTCAGCTCCCAGCTCTCAGCAGAATCCATGACCAGGCAGGGGGGCTTTCAAAAGCCTCCTTTTTACAGAGCACTTATTTGCAAAGAGAGATTCGTGATGTGGAACAGAGCCCCTCGGATGGTACTGAAGATTATCCAGAGCCATTCCTGCGTGCCATTCTGTCCAACCAAGGATATGGCATCTCCTAACTTAGCTGCCTGTCTTTTATGTCTCTTTCTGTTCTGCATCAGTTTCGCTTACGAATTATATTATTTACTAGGATTTACTTACTGGCTTTTTGAAGGAATTCAGTCAAGAATAAGTCAAACGTAAGCAGTAGACCAGTAGTTCTCAACCCTGTCCTGGAGGACCACCAGCCAGTCGGGTTTTTGGGATAGCCCTAATGAATATGCATGAGCGAGATTTGCATATAATTAGATGGCCCTGGACTAGAGAGTTGCGCGGGGACAGAAATCCCACCCGTCCCCGTGAGGAATCCCTCCGTCCCCACCCGTCCCCGCGAGGAATCCCCTCCGTCTCCACCCGTCCCCGCGAGGAATCCTCTCCGTCACCATCCTTCCCTATAAACTTCAGAAATAGTTATTTTATTTAATTATGCTACTGAATTAAAGGCTCTGGTAGAGACCCATTTACAAATAAGCAAAGAGACTTTATTAATTTGGAAATATTAATTGGGAAGAATACATACTTTGTAAATGGGTTTCTACCAGAACCTCTAATGTAAATATAAAATGTAAATACTCAGCTGATGAGAACCCACAAACTGTCAGCTGAGGACTTCCTTTGCAGTTGGCCTGGGGTCCCTTTTGCCAAGCTTGGCAGGCAGCAGTAGCGTTCCTGAGTCACAGATGCTGGCACCTCAGTGGCTCATGGATGCTGCCAGCGACTGCTGCGCTTGGTGGAGGGGAGTTCTGGCCATCTCTAGAGGAGGTCCTCTGCTGGCGGTGCTTGGGGATCCCCACCAGTCACAGCAAGGGTCAACAAGTACTTCAACACTGTAGAAATAAAACCAGAAATGCATTTCCTTTTCTTTTGAACACAAAACAAAGACATCTGCCATATACATTTCCCAAAGCTAACATATTTTAGTCAATAAATTCCGTTTTTTACCTTCGTTGTCTGCAGACTTATTTTTCCATAAAGTTGGTCCCAGTTTCTTTTTTCTGCTTTCCCATCTTCTGTAAATTCTTCTGTTGCTGTCCATTGGTTCCCCCTACCATGGTCCAGCATTTATCTCTTTCTCATCTTTCGTGCCTGCCCACCAGCCCCATGCCCAACATTTCTCCTTCTATCACCCCTCTCCAACACTATGCCACATCTCTCCCTCCATTCCCTTCACCACTGTCCAATATTCCTCCCTCTTGCATCCCTTTCAATCTGTCCCATTGTTCCCTTGCCACATTTCTCACTCTCATCTTTTTCTTCCCTATCACATTCTGTACCTTCCTCCCTACGACCAAAAATTCTCCTCTTTCTTCCATTTGCCGTGTGTGTGCCGTGAGGGAGGTCTGGTGCCCCAGAGTAAGAGCAGGGGTGCCCACACTTTATGGGCTTGCGAGCTACTTTATAATGACTAAGTCAAAATGATCTACCAACAATAAAATTAAAAAAAACCACAAAGCACAATGAAAGGCAGAGAAAATGTTAATTATTCATATTCCGGGTTTTTTCAAAAAGGTCACGGCAGATGACTCTATGCAATGTCACCTCGGTAACAAAATACAAAAATAGACAAATACACCCCCTCCCTTTTTACTAAACCACAATAGTAGGTTTTAGCACAGGGAGTTACGCTGAATGCCTCGCGCTGCTCTCAATGCTCATAGGCTCCCTGCGCTAAAAAACGATATTGCGGTTTAGTAAAAGGGAGCCATAGTGCAAAATATAGACAGCAGATATAAATTCTCAAAACAGACACATTTTGATCACCAAATTGAAAATAAAATCATTTTTCCTACCTTTGCTGTTTGGTGATTTCATGAGTCTCTGGTTGCACTTTCTTCTTCTGACTGTGCATCCAATCTTTCTTCCTTTCTTTCAGCCTCCTGTATGTTTCCTCTCCTCCAGACCTCATTCTCTCCCCCAACTTTTTCTTTCTGTCTCCCTGTTCTCCCTTCTTTCTGTCTCCCTGTCTGCCCCCTTTCTTTCTTTCTTTCTCCGTGCCCTCCCCCAAGCCACTCAGTTTGCTGCCACCGCCATCGGGGAATAGCCCCCAAGCCACCGCTGTCCCAAGCTTTCCCTGCAGAAGCGTCGCGCTGACCAGCATTCCGCTCCCTGACGTCAATTCTGACGTAGGAGAGGAAGTTCCGGGCCAACAAGGCATTTCTCCTCATTCCATCCAGCCTGAGCCCCATCTCTCCTTGATCCAGCATTTCCCTTCTGTGTCTGTCAGAATTACCATTCCACCTATTTTCCAGCATCACCCTTCTTTGTGTCCATCTCACCTATATCCCTATCTCACCACTTTTTCAGAATCTTCATTTGTCTCTGTCCTTGTCTTTACCCCATGTTCACCATTTGCCCTTTCAATGTCTTTATCTCCCCCCCCCCACTTTTTCAGCATTACTTATATGTCTCTATTTCACCTCCTCTTCATGTCCCTTCTGTATCTCTATCCTTATTCAGTAGGTCCTGCTTACTCTTTCTCTTCTTTGTGTCACTATCTCCATTTTCAGCTTTCCCCCCTTTTCCTTTGTTACTGCACCCGGTAGCCAGAATCTTTCCACCCTCCCTCCACTCCGGCACAGCCCAGTATGAAATATTTCCTTTTGTTTCCCTCCCCTCTCTCTTCTCCTCCCTCACCCACGAGTCCTGCATCTGGCCCTCTCCCTTCTACCTGCACCTGGCAACACCCCCCTGCTCCGCGGTTCTCTTAAGCAACTCGTCAGCAGCGGTGATCAAGACAAGCTGCCGACATCGAGGCCTTCCCTCTCCGAGTCCCGCCTTTGTGGAAAAAGGAAGTTGAAACAAGCGGGACTCACAGAGGGTAGGCCCCGACATCAGAAGCTTGTGTCGATCGCTGCTGCTGAGTTGCCGAAGAGAGCCGCGGAGCAGGGGGTGTGGCCGGAAGCAAGTAGAAGGGAGAGGGAGATAGGAAGGCTGTAGAAGCTCCGGAGCATGACACCGACCCCGGCCAGGATGATTTCTTTTTCAGGCTGCTGCTGCTGCTGCCGCTGCCACCCCCCACCCGAAATGACAAAAACAGCCTAATGCCCGCGTCGGCGTCTTTGACGTCGGGGAGAGGAAGGCTGATAGGCCCGGTAGATCGGGACGGCAACACGAGTCTATCACGGAGCCCGGGATGGGTTCTGCAATCGACTCATGTTGCCTTCCTGAACTACCGGTTGATCGTGATCGACGTGTTGGGCACCCCTGACTTAGAGCCATAGCGCACGAGAGAGACTCCCACGGGGATGAAAACAGCCTACCTAAATTCTGGCGATGCAGGCATGCAGCTTACAAGTCCGGCGTCGCAGCGGGAAATAGCCATGCTGAGCAGTGAGCTCAGCACGTACACAGATGAAAGCCTTGCTTGCTGATTGGTCCGGCGGCAGGGCGGGGCGGGGCCGCCGGACCAATCAGCAAGCAAGGCTTTCATCTGTGTACGTGCTGAGCTCACTGCTCAGCACGGCTATTTCCCGCCGCGACGCCGGACTTGTAAGCTGCACGCCTGCATCGCCAGAATTTAGGTAGGCTGTTTTCATCCCCGTGGGAGTCCCGTGGGCCAGGGGGGGAACCCGCGGGATCCCCGCGATCCCCGTTCCCGTGCAGACCTCTACCCTGGACATATCTTCCTTTAGAGGACATGTCTGGGGATCCGGATGGCTTTTCAAAACCCGACACTTTGTCCAGGTTTTAAAAAGCCTCACTCAAAATCACCATCGGGTAGGAGGGCAACGCAATGATGTCATGCAGATGCATGCCCTCCTGCCCGACCAGAGCACGCAGTAGGTGGCAGGGATGGGGCAGGGCAAGGGTGGGATTGAGGGTGGAACTGGGGTAGGGATGGGTAGAACTATGGGGGCCTGGGAGGGCGGGTCTAAGCGGTCCAGGTTTTCCAAATGTAAAGACTGGTCACCCTACATATAATGGAGGTGACAGGCATGCAAATCTGCCCCATGCATATTCATTAGAGCTATCCCCAAAACCCGACTGACTGGTGGTCCTCCAGGACAGGGTTGGGAACCAGACAATTACAGCCGGTGGGGGCGCCGGCATCCCTCTTCCTCTCTGCCCCACTGCCTCTTCCCACTCAACCCCCTTCCCTTTCCCCGTACCTCTCGTTCATCGCCTCAAGCAACAACTTCAACGTGCTCCTCGCGACCCCGTTGTGTCTCCCGGGCGCCGCGTATAGTAAGTGACGTCAGAGGGAGAGCCAACGGGGATTTGCGTTTTCCTGCCG
Organism: Geotrypetes seraphini; assembly: GCF_902459505.1. NCBI lineage: Eukaryota > Metazoa > Chordata > Amphibia > Gymnophiona > Dermophiidae > Geotrypetes > Geotrypetes seraphini. The sequence goes on along the minus strand of NC_047091.1, from coordinate 185,536,413 downwards.
TCAAGCACCATAGAATTGCCGGATATGTGGAATATAAAATTTTAAAGATTTCTGAGGGAACATTTTATTTGCTAACCTCAACGTCAACAGACATAATCACCTCGGACGTAACAGGACACACATCGAAGGCTTATGGTTTTCCTCAATCATACGTTCGGACTCTTGAAGCAGGCCCCTTTGGACCGAAACACCATCGTGTCGAGTCCTATTGGAAAATAAAAGCGATTGGGCACCTATGTTGTCATTTCTTGAACATGAGCGAGTTGCTAATTCGACCTAGAAGTACACAATACCGAAAGGGGCTCATTTGCAACATACTGAAATATTGCCAAACACTAACAAGTGAATTGTATTCATTTTTCCCCCATATTTCTTTTCTCAAGGATGTGCAAATACTTTTCTCTTTCTCTCGGAGGCATTTATTGAAGGAATCAAACAAATGTACAAGTATACAGAAGTATAATACATAATGTTCTCATAACAATGAATTCATAAAAGTTCCTTATTTTTATTATTCTTTATTTTTGTCAACTTCCATTTGGGTTGGGGGGGTTTAGTTTTTGGATTATTTTATTTCTTTGATAAAAAGTTTATACCTAATTAAGGGGGGTTGGGAAGGGAGAAGGAGGTAATTGAGGAATTAAAAAAGGAGTTTAATTTTGAGAATGTATTAAGGTTTATAGCAGAAAATATATTTTGGAGGAATAATGTTTGACAAATATTCTTATGAATTTAATTGTTATGAGTCAATTTGTATTATAATTTTGTAAACTTGTATATTTGTATAATTCCTTCAATAAAATGTTTTAAATTAAAGTATATATGAAACCGATTTATATTATTCCTCCAAAATACATTTCCATATTATCCACCTCAAACCTCAATATATTTCCAATCTCATTCCCTTTCCATTCCTCTATTCCCTCCTCCCCTTTTCCCTATCCCTCCTTATTTATCTTCAAACATTTTATTAAAGAAATATAGTAACCCATAAACTAATCCCCCTAACCCGGATGAAAGTTGCCAAAAATAAAGAAGAATAAAAATAAAGAACTGGAATGTTAGATAAATAACCATAGCTTCAATGTCAATCATTGAGAATTAATCTTCTTGCTTTAGGTGAAAGATTTTGAATGTATGGATTCCAAATTTCCATAAAAAGTTTTCCTAGACGATCGCCTAACCTCCCGCGTCTCAAAGAACAATAAACGATGAAACGGCCAGAAATTAGGTGTTTCTTTCAATAACCAAAATTGCATTAAAGGGGCTGATTAATTCTCTCGAGGCTTAGACTTTTCCTGGGTGACAGTAACATTTTGAAGAACTTAAACGGCCTTTATCCGTGTCTTTGAAATGAAAGGAAACAGCTTAGTTTAAATAGTCTTACTGAGAAATGGTGCGATTGAAAATCCTTTAATTGAACTTGACTGACGGTTTTTCACCTACTGAAGTTCAATCACACTCTCTGTTGCCAAAATTTCTCTTGAAAAGAGACGGGATAACAACAGCGCTTTAAAGACGGTGGAAATGTTCTCGGTGGCTGCGTCTTGCCGGACTCTGCCATGTGGCATCCTTGCTAGTAATGTCTTGCCCACTGGCGGGGGCTGAGCTCCTGTCTGACCCCCCCAGCTTTCCCTATTCTGCTGTTCCCTCGGCTCCTGGTAATGCATGACCTAGGGGTGTTTTTTGGCAAGACTTTCTAATACCTGTGGAACAGAGGCGTGAGCTGTCTCCACCGCGTCACCGGAGCTGTGTGGAACAAGGAGCTTTGTTACGATAAAGAATGCTCTAATTGTTCTCTCATGTATCAAACAAAATCTTTCTTGAGCCTGATTGAAACCAAAGGGTGGGGGGGGGGGGCAGCATTAGTGCTGTCTATATTGAAACACAATTTTAGGGTCACCAGATGACTCCAGGTCATGCAGAGCAGTCCGAGCCAGTCCTGGATTTACTTCCATTGAACGCAATGGAAGTAAGACCTGGATTGGCTCAATCTGTCCTACGTGACTTGGAAGCCTCTGGTAACGAAGCGAGCATACACACAGGCCACACAATGGCATAGTAAGGGCAGGGGGTGGGACAGACCCGGTGGGAGCGCTGGCATCTCTCTGCCACCCCCTGCTACACTCGCTCCCTCCACCCTACCTCTTGAAATCTTCACCAGCGCGAGCAGTTACTCTGGCCCGCTGCTCACGCCGGCCTCGCTCCTTCTGAAATCACTTCCGGGTTGCAGGGCCAAGAAGTGACATCAGAAGGAGTGGGAAGGGAGGGCGCAAGTGTGGCGTATGGGGCGGGGAAGAAGTGGGAGACAGAGGAGGGCGCGGGAGGAGGGGTTTCACCCCTCTCCCCCCAGGTGCCTCCTACCCTTGCTACGCCACTAAGAACACAGCCGACCTTCCGGAAGTTGATCATCATTAACCATAAACATTCTGAGAGTAATTCTATGACACAGACACTAACCCTCATTTCTACTAAACCGCACTAGCGGTTTTGGCGCGGGGAGCCGCGCTGAATGGCCCGTGCTGCTCCCGACTCTCATAGGAACTCAATGAGCGCGGGCCATTCAGCGCGGCTCCCCGTGGTTTAGTAGAAGAGGGGGTAAGGGATAAATTTTATATATGGCGCCTAAAATATCGGCGCCAAAAATGCACCATTGCATAAACCGTGTTTAAAGTTAGGTGTGGCTTATAGAATAGCACTAATGCCCGGGAAGCGCGCCTACATTTAGGCATGGCCGTTTGCATTGATGAAAATGCGGTGCAAACGCCCACTATTAGATTTAGGTGCAGATGGCCTTATTCCCTAATGACACACCTAACTTTAAAGGAACGCCCCCCCGACCCACCCATGACTCGCCCTGGTCCATATGAATAAGATCTTTTAGGTATACGAGACCATCCTTGCAGAATTCACTCCTTGAAAGTGTTTCGTAAGCTCCTGAAAACCTGGATTTTTCAAAATGTTATTTAATGAGTTCGTTTTTTTTCCTATGAATCATTGCTTGATAATTATTATGGAAATTCATGCAGGTTATTCTTTTTTTTTTTATGCATGTTGTTATTTCATCTTATGTTCTTTAAATTGTGAACTGCTTTAAAACTTTGCTACAAGGTGGTATAATCCAGTCAATAACCCAATTCAATCCAATCTGTTTTACTTTTGAAAACTTCAGAAATCTCTGATCTTGGTTAAGACTCCGTCACAAATGTAAACAGCTTACCAGCCCTCAGAAAAGATTTTGGGGTTTTTTAATTAAGGGCTCCTTTTTACTAAGGATTTTAGCGCGCGCTACACGGCTACAACTAACGCCAGCTCAATGCTGGCGTTAAGGTCTATTGCGCACGGCAGTTCCGGGCGCATTAAAGCCCTAACGCAGCTTTGTTGTAAAAGGAGCCCTAAGTTTTTGCAATAGTAATTCATGGCAGGTGAAATCCAGGTAGCGTAGCCCTTTTTCTGTTTCCAGAGGGCTTGCAATCCAAATTTGGATCTCAAGGTCGAGGTTTTAGCGGGCTCTGGTTTGTAGTTTTCTGCTCTAACCACTAGCCTACTTTTCCACTCAAGTAAGGGCAGGTAGTGAAATGGATGAATCCAGGGAGGCCCCCCAAATACCTTAAGCAAATGAAATAGTCTTTGCAAAGTGGATAAATAATTCTTCTTCTGTTTCGAAGCCATGTCAGGCTGAACGATTTCACATCAACCATCCACGACAACAGCAATGTCCAGGAACTGTGGGTCACAGCACTTTCCGATGTTCTTTTAAATCATTTTCTCCTTAAAGGGCTTTTAGAGAGCTTGTAGAAATCACTTTAAAAGTGGAGGAACTGGAGCCTCAAGTCCGATGCCATTTAATTTCAGAGAAACGTTTCAGCAATCCAGAGCTGTGGAGGAAGCTTCTCACTGCATTCCCAGCAGTCAATGGAGGTTGTAACGTTGCATGTAGCATGAATATTGTGTGCTAACATGAAATCTTTTGGTACAGGTGTATGTAGGTGCATGCATGTGCAAGCGATCATGCTCTAAACATTTACGTTAACATGCCTGTGTGTGTAAGTGCTCATGTTCTAAAGCAAAACAAAAAAGAACCAACAAGACCTTCCGGAAAATGTACAGGGTACAGGAATTTATTAAAATAACAAATAAATTAAGAGAAATCTACAAGCAACATAAAATACATCCAAAGAACTGGTCCTAATGTTTCAAGTTTCAAGTTTATTAGAGTTTTTGATTAATCGCTTAATCATACTTCAAAGCGATGAACATACATAAAAAAAACCTTTAAAATGGGGGGGATCAATGCTAGGGGTCAGTAAGCTGGAAAGAGACCTGGGAGTGATGGTGGACACGACATTGAAGGCGTCGGCACAGTGCGCCACAGCCTCGAGGAAAGCAAACCAAATGCTAGGTATCATTAAGAAGGGTATCTCGACCAGAACGAAGGAAGTCATCCTGCCACTGTACCGGGCTATGGTGCGCCCGCATCTGGAATACTGTGTACAGTACTGGTCACCGTACCTCAAAAAGGACATGGCAATGCTTGAGGGAGTCCAGAGAAGAGCAACTAAACTGATTAAGGGTATGGAAAACCTTACATACACTGACAGACTGAAGAAGCTGGGGCTGTTCTCCCTGGAAAAGCGGAGACTCAGAGGAGATATGATAGAGACCTTCAAGATCCTGAGGGGCATCGAAAAGGTTGACAAGGACAGATTTTTCAATTTGAAAGAAACCACAAGAACAAGGGGACACTCGATGAAATTGAAGGGGGACAGGTTTAGAACAAACGCAAGGAAATTCTTTTTCACACAGAGGGTGGTGGACACATGGAACACCCTTCCGGAGGCCGTGATAGGAAATAGCACAGTACAGGGTTTCAAGGAAGACCTGGATAGGTTCCTGGAGGACAAAGGGATTGAGGGGTAAAGATAAGAGCAGTGGAAGGTTTAGAGATAAGTGTAGAGGTAGGTATAAAATTAGTCAGGGACCGCTGCTCAGGCAATATGCCTGATGGGCCGCCGCGTGAGCGGACCGCTGGGCGGGATGGACCTCTGGTCTGCCCCGGCGGAGGCGACTACTTATGTACTTAATTACAATATTAAAAGTATTACCATATTTAAACATAAACATTAAAATAAACTAGACTACATACAAACTTAACAAACAAGAAAAAAAGAAGGCGAGGGGGATTTGAACTACATATTATTATAGAAAGAGTAGTCGGGGAAAAACATAAGGTCGGGAATTGAAAGTGCATGGTCAAATACAACATTATTAATAAATCCAAGATTAAGAATTATTACTCAAAAGCATCTTTGAAAAGGAATGTTTTTAAATGAGACTTAAATTTATCAATATTAATTTCTTCTCTTAAATAAATTGGAAGAGAATTCCAGAGTTGTGGGGCAGTAACGGAAAAGATAATGTTCACGTGGACCAGACCCGACACGGTCCGTGTTTCAAAGAGACACTTCTTCCTCAGGGGTTCCGTAGTGCTGCGCCTACACAGCTTATTTCCATGCTCATTTTTTTTAAATGTATATATTTTCATCCAATCTAGTTTTCTGATACTCTGATTATCAACAATTGGAACCCCTGAGGAAGAAGTGTTTCTATGAAACACGGACCGTGTCGGGTCCGGTCCACATGAATATCAGGACTAGTTCTTTGGATGTATTTTATGTTGCCTGTAGATTTCTCTTAATTTTTTGTTATTTTAATAACTTCCTGTACATTTTCCTGCAGTTTTGTTTTGTTTTCTCGTAGTCCTCATGTTCTAAACATTTACACGTGTTAACACATGGGTGCACGTGCTCATGCTCTAAGAACATTTGCATGCATTAATGTGCCTGTAAACATGGGTGCATGCATGTGCAAGTATGCATGTGTTTTAACATACCTGTAAACATGGTTGCATGCGTGTGCAAGCGATCATGCTCTAAACATTTATGCATACTAACATGTCTGTAAACACGGGCACATGCTTGTGTAAGTGTTGTGTTCTAAACAGTTACGCATGTTAGCATGCTTGTAAATGTGGGCCCATTCATGTGTAAGTGCTTATGTTCTAAACATGTTGCATGTTAACATGCCTGTAAATGTGGATGCATGTGTGCAAGTGCTCGTGCTTGAAACATTTACACTTGTTATACCTGTACACGTGGGTGCATGCGTGTGCAAGTGTTCATGATCTAAACATTTATACATACTGCTACTATTAATCACTTTTATAATGCAACTAGATGTACAGACACCACATGCAGGTCCCGTCTCTGTCCCTAGTGGGCTCTTAATCTACATGTGTACGTGCTCGTGTTCCAAACGCTTAGAGGCATGTAGGTTGTAATGTGTGTGGCGCAGTGGTTAAAGCTACAGCCTCAGCACCCTGGGGTTGTAGGTTCAAATCCCACGCTGCTCCTTGCGACCCTGGGCAAGTCACTTAATCCTTCCTTTGCCCCAGGTACATTAGGTAGGATGTGAGCCCGCCAGGACAGACAGGGGAAAATGCTTGACTACCTGAATAGATTCATGTAAACCGTTCTGAGTTCTCCTGGGATAACGGTATAGAAAATTGAATAATTAAATAAATATGTGGGGTTGGATTGCAAGCCTGAGAGTTTGCTTTGGGTGCCCGGTATTCTTCCCCTGGACCCGCAGGGGTTTCTTTTGTTTTGCCGTGTCCTCTCCCTGAGTAGAAAGGTGAGACTCTAGTGTGTATTGGCCAACCAGCACCAGATGGAGACTCAGGAAGAGGGAAAGTAGGGTAAAGATCCCGGAGACCTGGATTGCGCATGCTCTGAATTTGATGTTCTTTTTCATTTCACGCCCTGTGGGGGTGTGTGTGTGTGGGGGGGGGGTTTGGTGCCATCGACTCGTGTTCAGTCTTAGCAGCTTAATCAACGTCTACAAGGTTTCGTGGCAGAATACAGAAGTAGATTGCCGGGCCTTTCTTCTGCCCAGCATAAATTTAATGTCGGTACCGTTGTCGCATCGAACGCGATCCTCTGCCTAGGGTTACCAGATTTTCAGTTTGGAAAATTTGGACCCCCTAGACCCGCCCCCCCCAGGTCCGCCCAGTTCCATCCATCCCTGCCCTGTTACGCCCCAGTCCCGCCCCTAATCTCACCCTAGCCATGCCCCCAGCCCTGCCCCCCCACTCTCGCCAGGCAGGAGCGCATCCACGCGTGTGCGGATGTGAGGCGATGACATCATGCGCATGCCTATGTGCGCTCCTGCCTGACAGTGATTTGTTCCATGCTTTTCCAAAACCTGGACAAAGTACTGGGTTTTGAAAAGCCATTCAGAGAAGTTCATGTTTCAAGTTTAATAAATTTTGATTTTACGCAATATCCAATATTTCAATAGAAACATAGAAACATAGAAAATGACAGCAGAAAAGGGCCATAGCCCATCGAGTCTGCCCATACCAATGACCCACTCCCTGATTCTTACTCTCCTAGAAATCCCACATGAATATCCCATTTTCTCTTGAAATCTAACACGCTGCTGGCCTCAATCACCCGCTGAGGCAGCTCATTCCAATGATCTACCACCCTTTCGGTGAAGAAGTACTTCCTAGCATCACCCCGATGCGTATTACATAATTCTAATATACAGTAAAAGCCGGGGATGACAAATATAAATGAGACAAAATTATACCGACTAATCATTATGTTCTATTAATACAAACTGGAACAAATAGGTAAAGGGTAAAAATACAATTTATACAATAAAATAAAATAAATAAATAAAAGGAACATTTAAGGTTTGCACACAAGGATAGGGTCAATTAAGAAAGAATATAAAAAAATTGATTGAAAAAGCTTTAATTATTTTGAAATAATTCAAGAAATAAGATAATGTTAAGAATGATTAATCAGTTTAAATGTAAAAGCCCTTTTGCGTGAAAAAAGTAAAAAAAAAACTGAGATTAATATTAATGACCTTTTAAAAGAAGAGAAAAGTAAGAAGATTAAGATTATAAAAGCACTTATAATTTCCAAAAGGAGGGAAATCCGGACGTCTGGTAACCGCACCTCTGCCTCCAACACAGCCCAGATGGGTAGGCCCATCATAAACCTGACTTCTCCGCCTTGGGTAGGGTAACCAGGTGCCGGATTTGCCTCTTTTTAGAGAATTGTCCAGATGCTTGGATGGATTTTCAAAATGTGGCCGTTTGTCCGGGTTTTGAAAAGCGTTCAGTTCGGGGACGCATCCATAGGGCCTTTACGCATGACATCGCCCATATGCACGCATGGATCGCGCATGCATGTGACATCATCGTGTCACATCCATGGATGCGCAGAGACCCTCCAGACGGGGGTCCTGAAGAGTCCCAGAATGGGGCGGAGCCATGTGTCTTCTCTTTTTGATGCTAAAATATGGTAACCCTAGCCTGCTGTACCGACAGCATAGTTTACAGCTTCTCAGATACACACGAGTCCCAGTGGCATGACAAGCCCATAGGATAACTAGGGTGACGGGATAATCGCACGCCAGGCGCCAGCGCGCCGACAATCCAGCGCAGACAATTCAGCGGAAGACAGAAGCGCACAGGGGAAAAAATAATTTTTAAAGAGCTCCGACTGGGGGTTTGGGGCGGCAACCCCCCCCCCCACTTTATTGGTTAGTGTTTGCGTTGCCGTTGCGGGGGGGGGTATGGGGGTGAACCCCCCCCATTATAAAGAAAACGGAACTTTTCCCAAAAAAATCAGAAAAAGTTCCGTTTTCGCTATAATGGAGGTTTCCAACCCCCCGAACCCCCCCTCCAACAGCAGCGCGAACACTAACCAATAAAGTGGGGGGGTTGCCACCCCAAACCCCCCCGTTGGAGCTCTTTAAAAATTACTTTTTCCCCCGCACGCTTCTGTCTTGCGCCGAATTGTCGGCGCTGGATTGTCAGCGCGCTGATGTCTTGCGGTCCACTGTCTATGAACCGGTAATTAGACATCCGGATATCCCCCTTTTGAGGACATGTCCAGGGGTCTGGACGGCTTTTCAAAACCCAGGTTTTGAAAAGCCTCTTCTCAATCGCCTCAGGCAGGAGGCGGTCTGCGCATGCGCGGGTTACCTCCTGCCCGACCAAAGCAGGCAGCGGGGGCGGGACTGGGGCAGAGATGGGCGAGCCTAGGGGGCGGGTCTAGAGTGTCTGGATTTTACAATCGTACTTAAAATAACATGAATCAAATTTATTAAAAAAACCTCACTTTGGTTTCCAGCGCGTTTAGAAATGAAAGGAGCCCCCTGCGCAGCACGTTTCCTTTTGCTCATAAAAGAATGAATATCTCTTTCTGATACTGGATTACAGGGTTGGAAAACTCACACGGGTTTCCTTCGAGCTTTACACCCCCCACAAGGCCAACCAGAAATCGCAACCTCTTTGCCTACCCGAAGATCAAAGGTTGCAAATTCAGAACCTTCCTGGATAGATCTTTTATGTTTCAAGCCGACAGACAGCAGACCTGGTCGGGCAATTTCATTGATCAAGCCAGGTTGACCTACGGCGCCTTTCGGAAAGAAATCAAGACCGCTCTGTTCAATAGATTTATTTCTTAGCCAGTCGACTCCCCCTTTTTTAAGACCTCACTCGTCATGCTGATACTTCGCACCATCGTTAACGTTTTCCTGTTTTTTTCACAGACAACTCGATGTATTCCTCACCTTCTGTATTCTGTAAATCGCTGACTTTCCAGCCGTTTCGATGTAACTTGTTAAGATTATTTCTGTAACCATTTGTACCCCGTAATCACTGCCTGATCAGTGACTTCTTACCTAATTTTCTCCCTGTAATTCGCTGATTGTACAGCCCTCTTCACTGTGAACCGCCTAGAAGTCGCAAGATTATGGCGGTATAGAAAAAATAAAGTTATTATTATTATTATTCCCCAACCTTCCCCCTTTGGAATTGCTGAAAGAGAAATCCTAGTGAGTTCCTCGGAAAGCCGGGGTAAAAATCTAGCTGTTGTCACCAGCAAGGGTTCATCCCTTCTCCCCACACCTGTATCTGAAATGTCCCTCCAGCTGATGGTGCAGGTGTGGGCCAGGAGCTCTGTTATGATGCCTGCCTGTATGTTCTTAAAGATGACAGACAGCTCTTAAATGTGCCATTTCAACACTTTCCAGTCACCACACCTCATCCTTTACAGGCTTAAAACACGTTCCAAAGTGTTATAAACCCTTCCCTGAGCGCATTCTCCATGTCGAACCCTTCCCTTCTCCCAGGGACAGCAGCTTTTCTTAGCTTCTGCCAGCACAGTGGCACTGCCTACGAGCTTCCTTCCTTTTGGATGGGTGAAATAAGGCGGTGAAGCAGCAGCCAGGGCCAACTTTGGTTAATCCCCCATCGTACTCAAAGCTGACAAAAACTGAACAATGCATTCCAGAGGGTGGTAGGGTTGGCGGCCTTCTCTCAGTTCTGGTTTTTCATGCCTCTGAGGCTTGGGGGCCAGTTCAAAGGACTGAGCTCTGAGGATAAAAACAGGGGATGAGTGAATTAAAGCAGACTGGCATTTGCGAGCCACCAGTTTGCGATCTATCTCACACTGACCTTGAGGGGCTGCTGGAAAGGCCTGTTGGCCCAGTTTGATTGACTCCGGGCCTAATACAGTATGCTACGTAGCAGCCCTGGTCTTTCTTCATTAGTACGGGCTTCCTTGGCCTAAAAATTCACACATTCAGGAGAGGAACAGGGAATCTCGGCAAAAGGGGCTGTGAAGCAAGATCTGAGTTCCCGGAACAGGGATCGCAGTGAGCAGAGGCCTAGGGAAGAGCAACCCTGTTGTTACGAGCAGGCAAGCTTTCACAGGAAAATGTCAGCAAGTCTTAGGGGTTTTTATATGTCAATTATATGTGATGCCAAGAGCAGTGGACTGAATGTGCTTTTGTTGGTTAAGAGGCGACGGTGGGGGTGAGTTTGATTTTTGATTTCTAGAAGTGACCGTCATTTTTTTTATTTTCTACTGAGGTTTTATTGAGGGTTTATTTTCTTCTTTTGTTTTATGGTTTTAGTTTGTAGAAGGGAAAGTGGGGATTGTATTAGTAGCTTTTTATGGATTGTTGATGCTATAACTTGTTCTTTTGCTTTGTGTTTCTGATGGTATGTCTGTTTTCAGCCTATTAGAAACATAGAAACATGACGGCAGATAAAGACTAAATGGCCCATCTGCAGCATCCACCATCTCCTCCTCTCCCTATTGGCTAAGGCTCTTAACATTTGCATCTCCTCTTCCTATAGGCTAAGGCTCTTAACACCTGCATTTGTGATGTCATTGAGCTTTATGGATATTGAAACATAGAAACATGATGGCAGATAAAGGCCAAATAGCTCATCCACAGCATCCACTATCTCCTCCTCTCCCTATTGGCTAAGGCTCTTAACATTTGCATCTCCTCTCCCTATTGGCTAAGGCTCTTAACATTTGCATCTCCTCTCCCTATTGGCTAAGGCTCTTTCCACCTGCATTGTGAGGTCATAGAGCTTTATGGTTATAGTAACATGATGGCAGATAAAGGCCAAATGGCCCATCCACAGCATCCACTATCTCCTCCTCTCCTTATTGGCTAAGGCTCTTAACATTTGCATCTCCTCTTCCCATAGGCTAAGGCTCTTTACACCTGCATTGTGAGGTCATTGAGCTTTATGGATATGGAAACATAGAAACATGATGGCAGATAAAGGCCAAATAGCTGATCCGGTCTACCCATCCACAGTACCCATTATCTCTTCCTCTCTCTAAGAGATCCCATGTGCCTATCCCAGACTTTCTTGAAATCAGACACAGTCTTTATCTCCACCACCTCTTTCGGGAGACTGTTTCACGCATTTACCACCCTTTCTGTAAAAAGTATTTCCTTAGATGACTCCTGAGCCTATCACCTCTTAACTTCATCCTATGCCCTCTCATTCCAGAGTTTCCTTTCAAATGAAAGAGACTCGACTCATGCGCATTTACATTACGTAAGTATTGAAACGTCTCTGTCATATCTCTCCTCTCCCACCTTTCCTCCAAAGTCTACAGATTGAGATCTTTAAGTCTGTCCCCATACACCTCATGATGTTACCCGCTTAGAATTGATGGATATGCGGGCTATACATTTTAAAATAACTAAATAAAGAGGAAAGAGTAGGGTTACCACTGCAATCACAGAGTCAGGGGGCAGCAAAGTTGTAAGACCCTAGAGATCACACACATGGTGTTCCCATATTTTTCTCTGGAAACCCCCCCCCCCCCAACACATAACCCTGGCCTGTTCTGCCTCCAGCCCCACCCCCGCCAAGCCTCCTCTCTTCCTCCAGATGAGCTCCAGCCACGCCTGGAGAGCACGGAGCATGCGCGGACGTCTGTGATGTCATCCACACATGCTCAAAGGCCCTGGGTTTTGGAAAGTCCATCTGGGAGCCCAGACATGTCTGGTAACCCTACACACACAGGTGGTCATTTTAGAAAGCATTTGTTACTTGTAAATATATAAACAGCAGCATTTATAGTAATGGATAGAAATACCTATATTAGAAATCCATTAATAAAACTTGTAGATCCAGAGCTCATTTAGCAGGTTCTTCTTTAAAGGGCAAGCTGAGTGTGAACTCTATAATAGCATCTGGGCTTCCTTACTGCCCAGTATCCTATTTCCAATGGTGGCCAACCCAGGTCACAAGTGCCTGGCAAGGACACAAGGATTAAAGCAGATTTTATGCTGCTTATCCTAGGAATAAGCAGAGGATTTCAATAATGGCCTATGGACTTCTTTTTTAGGAAATGATCCAAACCTTTTTTAAACACTGCTAAGCTGACCTTTTTAAAATCCTGACCTTTTTTTTTAAAACCCTGGTAAGCTAACTGATTTCACCACATTCTCCAGAGTTTAATTACACATTGTATGCAAAAAAAATTTTCACTGGTTCTTTTTAAATCTATTACTTAGCTTCATCACACGCCCCCTAGTCCTAGTATTTTTGGAAAGATTAAACAAGGGATTCTCATCTACCCTTTCCACTCCACTCATTATTTTATAGACCCCTGAGCCGTCTCTTCTCCAAGCTAAAGAGCCCTGGCCGTTTTAGTCTTGTCCCTTTTATCATTTGTGTTGCCCTTCTCTGCACCTTTTCTAATTCCGCTATATCTTTTTTTGAGATTTGGCAACCAGAACTGCACACAGTATTCGAGGTGCGGCCGTACCATAGAGTGATCCAAGGGCATTATAACATTTTCCTCTTTGTTTTCCATTCCTTTCCGGATCATTCCTAACATTCCATTTGCTGTCTTAGCAGCCGCCGCACATTGAACTGAGGGTTTCAACGTAGCCTCAACAATGACTCCTAGATCCTGGATGGTGACCCTGCATCACATAGCCATAGGTCGGGTTCCTCTTTTCCTTTTATACACGCCCCCCCTACGCCATGTCTATGACAGGCACAAATGCATTATCGAAATAAGGCACATATATGACAGCATTCTATAAACTAATTGTTTGACTTGTCCATTCACCTGATCCTGTGAAAGTCCCTGGCGGTTACTCGTTATCCCAAGATTCTATACCTGGTCTACATTTGCACACCAAAATTTGGACATGTCCCTGAGATGCACATGCAAATTAATTAGCTAATGAGCCGTATATTGTAGCAGAGGTGGAATAAGTGCTTCTCAGCAAAAGAAGTGCAATCCACTTACCTCCAAGGCTTGAGGCCTCAGTACAGCAGTGTAGGGTTGAACTCAGGCTAAAAGGAGTAGCCCTACCTTAGGTAGAAAAAAAATAAAGAGCATTTAGTGCCAAACAGGATTTTTTTTCTCTCTCTGTCTGTTTGGAGTTGCAGTGCTCAGGGTGCAACAGAGAGAGGCTGCCTTGGAGCAGTCTGAAAATGCAGTCTAGTGTTTGCTTTGGTTACAGCACAAGCCACGTGTAGCTAGAGAAGCTGGCAAGTTTCAAAGACAAAACGTGATTAGCAATTCTGGAGGCTTCCCCTAATCAAGCACAGAGGGTGCATGTCAATCTATTAGAAATTAGCGGAGAAGCAGATCTGGGAGCAGGGAGTGCTCAACTTGGAAGGGGAAATTAAGAACTGCTGCTTTTGAATTTGGAGCTGGAACGGTAGAGAAACCTGGAGTGGATTTGTTGTTTCAAGCCAGAGCTCCTCTAGAGCAGGAGTGTCGAAGTCCCTCCTCGAGGGCCGCAATCCAGTCAGGTTTTCAGGATTTCCCCAATGAATATGCATGAGATCTATTTGCATGCACTGCTTTCATTGTCTGCTAATAGATCTCATGCATATTCATTGAGGAAATCCTGAAAACCCGACTGGATTGTGGCCCTCGAGGAGGGACTTTGGCACCCCTACTCTACAGACTGGTAGGACCAAGTAGGACTGTGCATTGGAAGCAAGATTCCATGATGGGAATTAGGGAGCGAGAATGGCAGGAGTCCTGAGTAGCCCTACTTGGGAATGGGATGCGCCTGAAGAAAGGAAAAGTTAGTCCAAAGAGAAAAGGAAAAAGAAGCCCAAAGGTTTAGCTGCCAAGGAATCAACTGGGGCAAGCCAGCCAAAGAAGTCTCCAAGAGGGAGCAAGTTAAGTGACCTGTTCAAGGTCAAGGGATATCAGAAGGTTACATCCATTGAAAGGGCCACACAGCAGGTAGCCAGACAAAAGCCAGACTGCACTGCATGCCAAGAGCTGCTGAACTGGTATAGACTGAAATTTTCAAATCTAGGCACATTATTTCCCGTGAAATTAGTACCCATAGAAAAAACGTAGGGCCTGCTCAGCCTCTCTCTCTGGGATGATTTTTAAAGGGAAAACTGGTGCAAAGGCCTTAGTACCAGAAGAGGCATTTTCGAAAAATGCCACCTCAATTTATACTTGTAATTATTCCAAAATTGCCACCCTAAAAGCAGAGATGCAAGCAGAATTCTTCAAGATGTAAAAAGAGCCTGTTTCTTGGCGATGCGCTTCCTCTGTCAGGCCAGGATTCTCAAAAAAATTGCGTTAGAACCCAACGGGGTGCTGTCACAGGCGACCTTGTAGCGAATTCAAAAGCGCGGGTCATCCTCAAAAAAATCACGCCTGTCAGCGAGGTCAGCGGACTGTAGCGATGATTCGCTAAATTTACATGCGTCGAGTCGCCACTGATAGCGATCGGCACATGCGCAGGGAAGAGGCGTGAATGTGCGCATGTGCCGGGAAAGCAACGCAAGAATCACAGCGTGAGCAGTTCGTGTTGCAAAACCCAGCGCGAAAATAAAGCAGGGAAGGAAAGGAGAGGAGGGGAGAAGCGACGTTGGCTTTTAACAAGCGCACACAAAACACGCCTATCTCTCCCCAAAAACTACTATAATTCAGGTAAGTCTTGTAATTTGTAATTTTATCATGAACCACAGCCAGAAACACATAAGACACAGGTATCATACATGCGCTCAAGAAGCGTGAACCGCCTAGAACTCCCTGGGTATGGCGGTATACAAGAATAAAGTTATTATTATTATTTACCTCTCCCGTGAAAAAAAAATAACTACAGTTTATGAGAATCATGTAACTTTCATTTTTTTTCATTAGCCAATGTAAAACACACACCGCAAGATGAACTTTTAACAGTGCTGGCACTGTACCGACACCCCCGGACCAGTCGCTGATTTTTGTCACCAAAAGCCAACGCCGCTCTTAGAAAAATGGTTCCATTTTCAATAATCCACTGGAGTGCTCATTGCAATGTCGAAGAGCCCATTTGCATGTCATCGTCGGAGACTGCTAGAAACCTCTCTAAAACCAGAGATAATCCGTTTTGATAATCCGCCGCTGAAATGCGTGAGGGCTAAACCGTCGGGAAAACAGTTTCGTTATGAGAATCTGGGCCTCGCTTTTATTTATGGCTCGTTGCTCCTTAGTATCTCTCGAGGGGCTGCTGAAAAGCTCTCGGCCCAACCAAGAAAGTTTAGGGCAGTTTCCATCGAGGGCTCTACCCTTAGTCCAGCGATTTTTCGGCTTCTTTTGTTCTGTCGGAAAAATATGGAGCGGGAAAAAAAAGGGAAAAATCGCTGTACTAAATGTGTAGCCCTCGATGGAGACTGCCTCAACTTTGTTGGTTAGGTAGAAAAGTTTTCAGAGGTTCCCCCTAACAGATTCCACTTTTTCTATTGTTAAACTGTTTTGGAAGGAAAAGTAACACTCTTCAAACCAATACTTCCTCCTCTTTAAAATCATATTCTCAGAAATGACAGATAATAATATTTTTACTTCACATTTCACACAGTAGGGTTGGACAACCACACTTGTTTAAAACTATTGTTTGCTGGAGACAGGGCTCGAAATTAATAAATTGGAAGCCCTGAGGTGTTGGGCATTTCGGTAAAGGAGGAGGTAAGAAAAACAAGATGTTCCTTGTGATCCAGACACCAGACTAAACTGAGCGAATTTGGGACGCCTCTCCTATTTTGAACACTCTGATGTGGTTTACCACAAAAGTCACTGGTGTTGCCTTTTGGTAAAGACAGGGATAGTTCGCACGGCCAGTTCAGAACCTCTTTCTTTCTAGTCAAGTGTTGGTTTAAGATAATTGCAGGAACCTGCCACCAGAATAGAGGTGTGCGTTAACTGTGTTATGTTATGTAGCCAGAGAAAGATTTCTCTAGAACTGGATAAAAAAATGAGATCACTCATTTGAGGCTGAACGTACCCACGTAACTCTTGAGCACCCAGGATGTATATCTTTCTCTGTTTTATTTTCAGCTTGGTCTGTCTTCTCTCCAGGGACAATTTACAATAGATTGGCGACACTGGGGAATGACACAACCGTGCCATGAATGCAAGTGTGGCAGACACAGTGCAGTTCTCAAAGACACTTCAACACTTTCTAAGGTCGGAAGGCTGATGCTTCACTGGCCCTCAAGCTTCAAAGAGTAGCATGAGGTCAACAAGGAAAATAATGCACTTTAAAAATTCAGTGATGCCACCGTAACACAGTTGTGCTTTCAAGGGGAAACTATAAAAATGCCTGATGATTTGATTCCTCAGAATTGTGATGGTTCGGCAACCAACCCAATAGATAATAAGGGCGCTGGCGTAGACCACATGTGGCAGTGGTTCGCACCACGAGACCAAAATCAAACTCCCAGTTATAGAAACATGATGGCAGATAAAGGCCAAATGGCTCATTCAGTCTGCTCATCCGCCTAATCATTATCTCTTCTTCTCTCCAAGGGATCCCACGTGCTTATCCCAGGCTTTCTTGAATTCAGACGCAGTCTCTGTCTCCGCCACCTCTTCCAGAAGACTGTTCCACGCATCTACACATTTCCTTAGATGACTCCGGAGCCTATCACCTCTTAACTTCTTCCTATGCCCTCTCATTCCAGAGCTTCCTTTCAAATGAAAGAGACTCAACTCATGCGCATTTATATTATGTAGGTATTTAAACGTCTATCATATCTCCCTTCTCCCGCCTTTCCTACAAACTATACAGATTGAGATCTTTTTTTTATTATTATTATTTATTTATACTTTTGAATACATTTACAATATCCAATTATTTCAAGGAAAAAAAGAAAACATCTCTGAAAGCAATTCCATAATCATTCATTCTTACAAAATTCTTTTAAAGCCCACATTATGGGGATACGTGTTACAAAATCTAATAAACAAATTTAAAGGAAAAGATTAAGGATAAGGATTCTCCGTTCGTCCCAACGAACCTTGAATCTTTCCTTACT
Source organism: Geotrypetes seraphini (assembly GCF_902459505.1). Taxonomy (NCBI): domain Eukaryota; kingdom Metazoa; phylum Chordata; class Amphibia; order Gymnophiona; family Dermophiidae; genus Geotrypetes; species Geotrypetes seraphini. Next base: position 185,518,724 of record NC_047091.1, on the reverse strand, counting down.
AATAGGGATTCTAACTTCTCCTCTTATTCTCTTATGATGAAACAAAAATCATTTCTGTTCTCTTGCTATTAAGAATTGTTGTAATTGTACGGGATCCCAAAAAACATACTCAATGTCTTGTAACTTAACTATACATTTACAAGGAAATTTCAGGTAAAAGGATGCCTCTAGAGCCAAAACTCTAATTTTTAACTTCAAAAATTCTTTTCTTCTGAGTTGACTTGTTCTAGAGACATCCGGAAATATCCTAACTAAATCACCACAAAATTTTGTTAACCTGTTTTTAAAGTAAAGTTTCATTAGTAACATCTTGTCCATTTCACTCATGCATGTTATCACCAGGGTGGATCGACTCTGAATCACATCCTGAGTATCTTCCAAAAATTCAGTCAAATTTACTTCAGTCGTGACCAGGTGGTCCACCTCCTGGGCAGTTTCTATTTTTTTTGAAGGGAATATAATAATAGTTATTTATTGGAAAATTCTCAGCATTAGTCAATCCCAATACTTCCTTAAAAAACTTCCTCAATAGAATTTCAGGTGACAATAAATGAGTTATTGGGAAATTGACTAAACGTAGATTTTTCCCTCTATTCATATTTTCCATTGATTCTATTTTAACATGTATCACCGTAGAATCTTTAACAGCAGATACTGAAACAGCTTGAAGTGTATTACATTGAGTCTCCATAACATTTACTCGTTTATCCAAAAGACTTAAATTGGAATCCACATTTTCTAATTTAAGGGACACTGACTGAGAAAACTCCCCCATTTGTCTCATCGTGGTCCTAAGAAACCCTTCAACTCTAGATATTCCTAGCCATAAGTCTTTAAGGGTAATATCTTGTGTCTCCTCCGTTAGTGGATTATCTTCCTCTCTCGCTGAAAAAATCAGTGGTTTAGGTATTTCGGTATAGACTAGTTTATTAGTATGAGTGGAGGATACCACTAGTCCGTTGGAATTAGTAGGGTTTATATTCCCACTATCACAAGATACTGGGTGAAGGGGAGGAGTCCGTTCGAGGGGGCTCATTGAAGCTCAGATTGAGATCTTTAAGTCTGTCCTCATAAGCCTTATGACGAAGACCACACACCATTTTAGTAGCCTTCCTCTGGACCAGCGGTCTCAAACATGCGGGCTGCATGTGGCTCTCCAGGTTTTATTTGCGGCACGCGGTCTGGAGGCCATCATTCTCTTCCTTTCGGAGCAGCAGCTGGCTCGTTCGCTCAAAGCCACAGGTTGGCGGCTCCTTGCGCTATCCACTCCTGCATCGGAAGCCTCTCTGATATCACAACATCAGAGAGGCTTTAGACGCAGGCGCGGATCTCGCAAGGAGCCGCCACCCGCGGCTTTGAACGAACGAGCCAGCCAGGCACGCTGCTGCTCCAGTGGCGTACCAAGGGGGGGGGGGCGGTCCACTGTTCTCTTCCCTGCAAGGCTGACCAACTCTGGCGGCCCGACGTCAATTCTGACGTCGAGAGGACGTTCTGGCTAGCCAATCGCTGCCTGGCTGCCCGGAACGTCCTTTCCGACGTTAGAATTGACATTGGGCAGCGAGAGTTGGTCGGCCCCGTGCAGAAGAGAAGCAGGGAGATGGCCTGTTCCCAATAGCAGCAGCAGCAGCAGCAGCCTATTCCGCGGCGGCGGTGGCATGGGGGACGGCAGGAAGGAAGGAAGAAAGAAAGAAAGAAGGTTGAGTGGGGACAGGGAGCCAGAAAAAAAAGCAAAAAATGGGGCATGGAGGAAGGAAGAAAGAAGGAGGGGGGACAGGGAACCAGAAACAAAGCAAAAAATGGGGCACGGAATCAGAGAAAGACAGACAGAGAAAGAAAGAAAAAGTTGGTGCGAGGGAATGAGGTCTGGAGGAGAGGAAGCATACAGGAGGCTGAAAGAAGGGAAGAAGTATTGGATGCACAGTCAGAAGAATAAAGTGCAACCAGAGACTGATGAAATTACCAATCAAAGGTAGGATAATGATTTTATTTTCAATTTAGTGATTAAATTTGTGCCAGTTTTGAGAAAGAAAAGATATTGAACTTTAAATGTGAGTGCTGCAGAAAAAAATAGAGTACTTGGAGGGCCGCAGAAAAAATAGTTAATGCCTTATTAAAGAAATGACAATTTTGCATGAGGTAAAACTCTTTATAGTTTATATATCTTTCCTTTTAACTGTTAAAGGAAAGTTTTATAAACTATAAAGAGTTTTACCTCATGCAAAATTGTCATTTCTTTAATAAGGCATTAACTATTTTTTCTGCGGCCCTCCAAGTACCTACAAATCCAAAATGTGGCCCCGCAAAGGGTTTGAGTTTGAGACCACTGCTCTGGACCGACTCTCCTTTTTATAACTTTCTGAAGGTGCGGCCTCCAGAATTGTACACAATATTCTAAATGAGGTCTCACCACAGTCTTACACAGGGGCATCAAAACCTCCTTTTTCCTACTGGCCATACCTCTCCCTAGGCAACCTAGCATCCTTCTAGCTTTCACCGTCACCTTTTCAACCTGTTTGACCACCTTAAGATCATCACATACAATCCCACCCAAGTCCCGCTCTTCCATCGTGCTCATAAGTTCTTCACCCCCTAAACTGTACCGTTCCTTCGGGTTTTTGCAGCCCAAATGCATGACCTTGCATTTCTTAGCATTAAATTTTAGCTGCCAAATTTCAGACCATTCTTCAAGCTTCGCCAGGTCTTTCTTCATGTTATTCACACCATCCGGGGTGTCTAATCTATTGCCGATTTTGGTATCATCCGCAAAGAGGCAAATCTTACCCGACAACCCTTCAGCAATATCGTTTATAAAAAATTTTAAAAGATGGGAGAGTGAATTTTAAGAAAATGTTGAAAACACAATTATCGTCTTTGTCAAGGCCTTCATGGGCTAATGCTATTTGCTGCTGAAGCCTTATCGTCCTGTAAATGTTTTTATGGGATTTTGTCTTTCCATCTTGTTGGATGAATTTGAAAAAAAGGTTTCAATAATGATACTGTTAATGTTTTACTGTGTTCTGTCGAAACATGTTTTAGTATTTTTAATATATATGCATGTAATTTTGTAAACCGTATATTATTTCTGCGGTATATATATTTTAAAATAAATAACAGGCCCAAGAACAGACTCTTGAGGCACACCACTGGTAACATCGCTTTCCTCAGAGCAATCTCCACTGACCACTACCCTCTGTCGCCCTCCACTCAACCAGTTCTTAACCCATCCCGAGGGCACTCAGTTTATTTATTAGACGTCTGTGTGGAACCCTGTCAAAGGCTTTGCTAAAATCTAAATACACCACATCTAGTGCTCTCCCTCTATCCAAATCTCTGGTCATCCAGTCAAAGAAATTGATCAGATTTGTCTGACAAGACCTACCTCTAGTGAATCCATGTTGCCTCCAGTTCTGCAATCCACAGGATTCCAGAAACTCCACCATTCTCTGTTTTAAAAGCGTTGCCATTAATTTGCTAACCACAGAAGTCAGACTTACCGGTCTGTAATTCCCGACTTCTTCCTTATTTCCACTTTTGTGGAGAGGGACCACATCTGCCCTTCTCCAGTCCTTCGGTACCACTTCCGACTCTAGAGATTCATTGAAAAGGTCAGTCAGTGGAGTTACCAGAACTTCCCTAAGTTCCTTCAACACCCTCGGATGTACACCATCCGGCCCCATCGCTTTGTCTATCTTTATTTTAGCTAGCTCCTCACGAACACAACCCTTTGAAAATCAATCAGGGTCTATTACTCCTCAATCCCTATTCGCATTTGTCTTCTGCGGTCTCGCTCCCGGCTCTTCAGCCGTAAACACAGAGCAGAAGTATTTGTTAAGCAATTTGGCCTTTTCTTTATCAGCTTCTACATATTTCTCCCCTTCACCTTTGAGTTTCACAATGTCACTTTTGCACTTCTTCCTATCACTAATATATCTAAAAAAATGTCTTGTCTCCCCGTTTTACCGTCTCAGCTATTTTTTCTTCCATTTGCATCTTTGCTTTCCTGACTATTCTTAACTTTTCCAGATATTTTTGCCCTTCTTCTGCAAACTTTTGTCGTTTATGAAAGCTAACCTCCTATTCCTTACCTTCTCAGCTACTACTTTTGAGAACCAAAGCGACCTTCTTTTCCTCTTACTTTTACTTACTTGCCTCAGAAAAAGGTTTGTCGCCCTTACCATCGCTCCTTTCGGTTTTGCCCACCGCATTTCCACTCCTTCCAGACGTTCACACCCACACAACAATTCCTTGGCGTAAACCCCCATCCGAACAAAGTTAGTTTTTTTAAAAGTCTAGAACCTTTGCTTTTGAATGAGCCTCTCTATACCCATCTTAATATTAAACCGTACCATGCAGTGATCACTGGATGCCAGATGATCACCCACTGTAACATCAGAAACACTTTCCCCGTTTGTAAGCACTAAGTCCAGTATGACCCCACCCTGCGTGGGTTCCGTTACCAACTGCTGGAACAGTTCTCCTTGTAGAGAATCCAGAATCTCCCGACTTCCATTTCTGTTCTACTGTACTTAAATCACACTTTTTCCCGTAATGAAAAGCAGAGAGTGCCAGACTGGGGTGAGCGGAGGGAAGAAGAAGAGGGACTAGCCTGATGGTTAGGACAGTGGTCTGGGAAGCAGGGGAAGGGGGTCCAATTCCTATTGCAGGTCCTTGTGTCCCTTGGCAGGTCACTTATTTATTTATCTTAAATAATAAATGCTAGCCACACATGTGCACTTGCCTCGCGTGTTCCCTGATCCCTTTTCTGTCGGGATGTGGCAAGACAAGTGCGCATGCGCACCCTTCCCTGCTCTCCACCTCACAATCCAGACCACACCACGCCGCCCCTTCACAACGGCTGCCACAAGCATCGACCCCCAAACTGTAAATTCAAGCTCCTGCCGCGGCTCTGCCCCCGAGGACAGCAGCCCTTCATTGACTGCCGGTGACCTGTTCAGCTACTCTCTAGAAACCTTCCCGCGGTCCCGACTCCAGCAGCACTGTACACACTCTGCTTCGGGGCCTTCTACTGCCCTGATTTACTCTGACACAGAAGCAGAGCAAATCAGGGCAGTAGAAGGCCCCGAAGCAGCGTGTGTACAGTGCTGCAGACGCTGCTGGTGTAGCAGGTTTGTCGGGACCGTGGGAAGGGAAGGGGGGGGGGCGGAAAGGGACTAAGGGAGCAACCAGACCGCGGGAAGGGAAAGGGGGGGGTAGGGGAAATGCTGCTACTGCACAGGAAAGTAGTGTGGGGGGAGGGAAATGGAGAGGGAGGGAATGCTGGTAATATACATTAAAAAAAACAAAAAACAAAAACTTACTCTGTGAAACTTCAGTTATTAAAAAAAAAAAAAAAAAAATAGGTGACATATGACACCTCCATATACAAACAGAGAGAGACACACACAGGAAAAATAAACCCTTAAAGACAAGGAGCAATAGAAAAAGATTGAAAGAAAGAAAAAAATAAAAGGAGAGAGAGACACAGAAAAAAAAAAATCCACATACATCAGCCAAAGAGACAAACACCAAAACAAACACAGGGCAGGGAAGCGCCAACAAAAAAGACTTCAGCCGCGAGCCGCTCAGCGAGGGAGGGCAACAGAATTAAAAAAAGGTAACGTGCAGGGAGAAGCTGGGCCTGCCTGCGGGGAACACAATAAGGGAAGGGGGGCCCTTGGAGCAGGCTAGACCGCGGGAATGGAAGGCGGAGGGGCCAAAAGGAGCAGGCCACTTCGTGCTAAGAGTAGGGAAGGGGGTGGGGGAAAATGCTGCTACTGCTGCACAGGGACCTGGAGGGGGAGGGAAATGCGAGCAGGAAGAGGTGATGATGGACAGGGGGGAAAAAAAAGGAAAGGAGGCTTATTGCTGGACAGGGGGAACAGGAAGAGGTGATGATGGACACGGGGGGGGGGGAATGAAGGGAGGCCTACTGCTGGACAGGGGGAGCAGGAAGAGGTGCTGATGGACAGGGGGGAGGTAAAACAAAGAGAGAAGGGCTCCTGCTGGATAAGGGGAGCAGTGAAAGGGTGGTGGTGGACACAGGGGAGGTAAAAAGAAGGGAGAATGGACAGGAAAAAGCAGCTAAGGAGACAGAGAGAGAAAGAAATAAAGACAGACACACACATATATTCTAGCACCCGTTAATGTAATGGGCTATAAAGCTAGTTTAATAATAATAACTTTATTCTTGTATACCATCCCACCACATAGTTCTGGGCGGTTCACACCAAAGAAAACATAAGAACATAAGAAATGCCTTCACTGGATCTGACCTTGGGTCCATCTAGTCTGGCGACCCACACACGCGGTGGCCAATCTAGGTGTTGCCTGTTGAAGACCCTTATCCCGCAATTTGATTTGCAAGAAGGTGTGCATCCAACTTGCCCTTGAACCCCAGAATGGTGGTTTCCATCACAACCTCCTCCGGGAGAGCATTTCAAGCATCCACCACTGGCTGTGTGAAACAGAACTTCCTGACATTTGTCCTGGACCTGTTGCCCCTCAGTTTCAGTCCATGACCTCGTGTCCGAGTCACATTTGACAATGAGAATACCGTTGTATTATGCTCAATTTTGTCGAAACCTTTCAGTATTTTAAAAGTCTCTATCATATCCCCTCGCAGTCTTCTCTTCTCGAGGGTGAACAATCAGTGAAACAGACATATGTTAGGGAAATACAGCAAAAAATAATTGTTACAAATTTAGGGAATTCATTTTTCCTGCATGTCCCCCAAAGAGTGCAGAACGGGTTACAGGTTAAACATACATAATAGCAGTACAAGATTACAATGCAAGTTTTCATCCTGGTTGGCACATATTAGGTGTAGCTATCCTTAAGTGGCACAGACTGGTTCGGGCACCAATATACAATTCTTTGTAGTCCATGGATCAAGGGCAGAGGGGTCAGATGAACTTAACCCTCTCAGGTACAAAATAAGCACCTGCATGTATGTAAACTGCTTTCATTAGAACCCCAGAAAGGCAGCAATATATCCAATCCCATCCCGTTTCCCCAAATGCCCAGGTCAGAGCTGGCATGAGAAATGGCAAAGGCGTAGGCGCTTTCCTTTCAATGAAAAACTGAACGCGGCCCCACATTGGCCCTTCTCCAAGTCCAAGGACCAGCTGAGCTTCTCTTCTTGCATTTTGCAACAAAGCTCTGTGCAGACGGCATTGTATAAACCAGTAATTCCTTTTTTTGCATTTCTCAACAAATTGTAGCAGTGAGTCGTGTGGGTTCTCCGTCTGCTGACGACGTGGTTTGTGCTTTCAGTCGTGCGCCTCTGCGTCTCCTCCGTCAGGAATCAAATGTTTGCTGAAGGAAGCTCGGATTGATTCAGCAGTGTTGATTTTGTACCTTTTTAATCACTTCTGTTTAATTTTTTTTAATGTGTTTTTTTTTGTGTGTTTTTTTTTAAAGTGCCAAGCAAGCAAACACGAGTTTTATAGTTAAATAAACTGCAATCTGGAGGAAGGGAAGGGGCAGAAGAGTAGGTGAGAGAAGAGGAGGAGAGGGTATATTGAAAAATCAGTGCTGTAGTGAGCAGGTAATGGGGACGAGGGAAGCCTGGGATGCTGTATGACAAAGGGTGCTGGTTGGTGCACCTCATGCCAAGAACTCTGTGAATCTAGCTTCCAGGGGGAAGGAAACGGTGTGGAATTTAGCTAATGTCTTTTTCAGTTGTAGCTGAAGGCAGTTCAGTCCTGTAGGCATTTCCTTGTGCCAGAGGGCTTTTCATCTAAGCTTATGACCTAAGACAGTGGAGGGTTAAGCGACTTGCTCAAGGTCGCAAGAGGCTGCGGTGGGATTTGAACTGGGCTTTCCTGGTTATGAGCCCACTGCTAAACTATTAAGCTACTCCTAGCACTTCTGTTGTTGATAAAGGAGTAGGGTTACTAGATGTTGTCCGAAGGAAAATCAGGACCCGTGGCCATGCCCCCAGGCCCGCCACGTTCAGCCTAAGTCACACCCTGTTCACCCCAGCCTCGGCCCCTCCCCCAGCCCCTGCCCCCGTCAACCTGCTCTTGTGCTTGGAGCCACACAGGGAGGGCATCTGCACGTGCGCGTGAAGTCACCGCGATGCATCTGTGCATGCGTGGATACCCCTTCCCAACGCGATGTTGACCGGAAGCTTTTTAAAACCCAGACAAAACCCAGTGCTGGGTTTTGAAAAGCCATCCGGACCCCCGAGGACATGTCTGGGAAAGTCCAGACATCAGGTAACCCTGTGAAGGAGCATTGCCAGAAGCCTCGGGACTGTCGTTAGGGCCACTCATAGTGACTTGATACCTTTTTTTGCTATAGGCTTGGAGGATGTGTTACCCTCCAAACCTGGTCTTGATATTACCCTTCAAAACTATTCTTATGTTCATAAACCTTGGACTGTATCATTCTAATAATAAGAATTCTACCCACGAAGTCCTTGCTCCAAACATAACAGCATGCCTTGAAACACCAATGTACCTCCTATCTGGGAGGCAAAGAGCCAAAACCGACACAGATCCTTGACTAGAAACTACCGCTGGCTACCAAACTACCTCATTACCACCACATTTCAAAACACAGTCAGCCCTCAGCAATCACAAAACAACTGACCACATACGAAACCGAAACTGGCAGACGTGAAGATAGCGAAGTCCCTGAAAGCCAGACCCTGCAGGCAGTGCTATTAACACAGAAATGTAAACAGTAATATGCAAAATACAAAACAATAACTGTGCCTCCCATCAAATGTAGAGTACTTCCTTCATAAGAATAAGACGGCAAAACTTATGTAACTCTGGGGAAATAGGAATAAAAACAGGTATTATAAAAGTGTTTCTCAAGTTCTTCAAACCATGCACCCCCTAAGTCTAACAAATATCAGCCGAGTACACCCGGCCACCAACCGCCCATGCTCCGCCCCCAGACCTGCCGAAGCTCCGCCCCAGATCCCGGCCCATTTTTAATTGTAATGCAATTTATTCCATTCATTTTTCATTTACACACAATATACACAAGAGATATAAATTCTCAAAACTGATATATTTCAATCACTAAATTGAAAATAAAATCATTTTGTTACCTTTGTTGTGTGGTGACTTTATTTTTCTGTGCTCTTAACTGTGTTTCCAGGGCCTTCTTATCCATTAACTGTTTTTCTTGTCTTCTTCACTTTCTGCCCTGCATCAATCTTTGGCATTAACTTTTAACAATCAATTCTTTTCCTTTGTTCTGCTTTCTTCCCAAAATCTACTTTTCCATGTCATACCTTCCCTTTCTATCTATCTCTCCTCCCATGGTCTGGCATCTCTCTCTCTTTCCCTCCCCATTTCTATAGTCTGACATCTCTCTTCTTCCCTCCCTCTTCCTCCCCCACAGTAGTCTGATGTCTCTTTCCTTCCCTCCCTTCTCCCAGTGGTCCGCCATCTCTCTCCTTCCTTTCACCCTTCCCACAGTCTGGCATCTCTCTCCTTTCCTTCCCACAGTCTGGTATCTCTCTCTCCCCTCCTTCCCTTCCATTCCCTGGTCTGGCATCTCTCTCTCCTTCCCTCCCCCTTCTCCTTCCAGTTATGTGACATCTCTCTCTCCTTCCTTCACCCTTCTCTAGATCTGAAATCTCTCCCTTCCTTGAGTCATCTCCCTTCTAGTGTAACATTTTTCTCTCCCTTCCTTCCTGCCCCTCAGTCCCAACTAACATTCTCTCTTCTCATGTCCATTTCATCCTCTCTCATAACTCTCACTCTCACTCCTCCTGCAACAATATTCCTTCCTTCCTTTCCTCCCCCCAACCCCACTCACTAATATGCTCTCTCCCCTCCCCTTCTTCTTCAGGTGCATAAGCATTTTTCCTTTCCCCGTCTGCCAGGTCCAGTGGTACCTCTTCTCCTTTACCCTCTTCCCTCCTCCCCTATCCAGCAGCACCTCTCCCTTCCCCATGTCCAGCACTACCTCTTCTCCCTTCCTTTCTCTTTACGTCTCTTCTGGTCGCCATTTTACCTTCTCAATGAAGGTAATGAACACAGCTTCTATGTGGGAATGAGGCACCAGTTTTTGAGTGTTTTGTTGGCTCCGCTGGGATTCTGTAATGTTGGTTCATCACTTTTTGCACCGCAATTTTTAGTTACGGGTGCGCGGTTCTTCCGTGTTCGTTTCATTCATGCTTTGGTAAAATTCTGTTCAGATACATCTACAGCTCATTTGGCGTAAGAGTTAATCATTTAGACCCAAACTGCACGCTCACTCAAGCTTCCCTTCTGTACATTAGATGGCAAATCGTTTAGACTTTTGTTTAACCTTTTAATCACAGCCTATCTGAATTATAGTTTTGCTGTTTGTTGGACTAGTTGATTTCTAATTTATTGACAACATTAAGGTGTGTCTATAACATACGGACTTCTCTCAAGGTGTTAGAATTGTGAACAATATCTCTTTCTCGTATTCATTCAGCTCAAATGATACATATGTGTTTTTAGTCCTTTACAGATAATGGGCTCCTTTTACAAAGGTGCATTATGGCCTTAACACGTGGAATAGCGTGCACTAAAATGCCGTATGTGCTAGCCGCTCCCACCTCCTCATGAGCAGGCAGTAGTTTTTCAGGTGGCGCGCACTAATCCGGTGCGTGTGCTAAAAACGCTATATGTCTTTTAGCATTTACTGTATTACTATTATTATAGAATTGGCTTCATTGATATATTCTTTGATTTTATGAATACCGTATTTGCCGGCGTATAAGACGACTTTTTAGTACCTTAAAATCCTCCCCAAAGTCGGGGGTCGTCTTATACGCCGGGTACAGTTTACATGCCCTTACTTGCGGGGCTGGATGTACTCAGTCGCGCGGCTCTTCTTCTCCCTACCTTCTCTGCTTGCAGCACAGAGCCGAACGGAAGTCTTCCCGACGTCAGCGCTGACGTCGGGAAGACTTCCGTTCGGCTCTGTGCTGCAGGCATGGCAGGTAAGGAGAAGGAGAGTAGCCTCGCGGTTCGAGTGGCTACCAAGAGAGAGGGGCGGCCGCCCCGCCCCGGTTGCAGCACAGCCGGCCAGGTTCCCTTACTTTTGTGGCACTTCCCCGACCGACCGATAACAGCCCGGGTCCGACAATCCTCCCTGCCCTGTAGCCGCGAATCTAAACACCTTCTTACAGCAGCTGTAAGAAGGTAATTTAGATTTGCGGTTAAGGGCAGGGAGGTTTGTCGGACCGGGGCTGTTGTCGGTCGGTCGGGGAAGTGCCACAAAAGTAAGGGAACCTGGCCGGCTGTGCTGCAACCGGGGTGGTAGAGAAGGGGTCGTCTTATACGGCGAGTATAACACAAAACTCTATTTTTTAACTAAAAGTTGGGGGGTCGTCTTATACGCCCAGTCATCCTATACGCCGGCAAATACGGTACTTGTTTTAAATCATTTATGTCAATATTTCAGGTTTTTAAATTTATTTATATTGTTTTAATGTTTTGAACTTATATTTAATATTATTTACTGTTGTTCACAGTTTATATTTCTGTCATTTTAAGGTCCCCTGAGGAAGGCATTTTCATGCCGAAACTAGGATCCTTGTTGGGACCGTTTGTCATACAATAAAATCGTTGTTTCGTTGGATTGGACATCGTGCTTGCCTCTTTTTGGTGCTTTGTGTTTAACTGTAAGGCAAGTCACTTCTCTCCTTTTTTTTTTTTGGGGGGGGGGCTTTCAGAAAAAGTAGGACAGATTGAGACATCCGGGTTTTACTTCCAATGCTTTCAGTGGAAGTGAAAACCCGGATGTCTAAGTCCGTCCTCATTTTTCTGGAGCCATATGGTAACCCTACAAATGAGGGCAGCTTTGTTTCCCGTACTTTGAAATGAAAAGAATGGGTGTGGATCCACTTTCAACCAAATTTTTATTAATCTACTTGTCTTCAGCAAATGACGTGGGCAGACTTGCACGGTCATAAGAACATAAGAATAGCCTTACTAGGTCAGACCAATGGTCCATCAAGCCCAGTTTAACCTGTTCTCATGGTGGCCAATCCAGGTCACTAGTACCTGGCCAAAACCCAAGGAGTAGCAAGATTCCGGAATCCCTTAGAGCAGTGGTCTCAACCTCAAACCCTTTGCAGGGCCACATTTTGGATTTGTAGGAACTTGGAGGGCCTCAGAAAAAAAAGAGTTAATGTCTTATTAAAGAAATGACAATTTTGCATGAGGTAAAACTCTTTATAGTTTATAAATCTTTCCTTTTAGCTAAGTCTTAATAATAATATTGTAATTTATAGCTAAAGAGACATATGATCAAGAAACTTTTATTTTACTTTTGTGATAATGATAAACATACCGAAGGCCTCAAAATAGTCCCTGGAGGGCTGCATGTGGCCCCCGGGCCGCAAGTTTGAGACCACTGCCTTAGAGCAACAAGGTTCTGGAACCCAAAGAGTAGCAACATTCCATGTTACCGATCCAGGGCAAGCAGTGGCTTCCCCCTTGTCTTTCTCAATAACAGACTATGGACTTTTCCTCCAGGAACTTGTCCAAATCTTTCTTAAAACCAGCTACGCTATCTGCTTTTATCACAACCTCTGGCAACGCATTCCAGAGCTTAACTATTCTCTGAGTGAAAAAATTTTTCCTCCTATTAGTTTTAAGAGTATTTTCCTGTAACTTCATCGAGTGTTCCCTAGTCTTTATAATTTTTGATGGAGTGAAAAATCGATCCACTTGTACCCGTTCTACTCCACTCAGGAGTTTGTAGACTTCAATCCTATCTCCCCTCAGCCGTCTCTTTTCCAAGCTGAAGGAGTAGGAGAACAGACAAACTGGAAGTATTCTGGAAGGAAAAAGAAGACGCACAAGGTACTTCTCCAATCATATTGAAATATATTTATTTATTATTTATTTAAAAGGTGGTTTTACCAAAAAAAAAAAAAAAACCCAACAAACTCATATATAAAACATACAGCACATGTTATACAAACAATAAATACAGCAATTCCTTTATGTCAACCATAATTTACGGCACTCAACAACGTATCAATACAGGAACATTCCTAACCCAGGAAAGACATTTCTTGAAATGCTTCTACAAATAATGTCGTTTTTAGGAGTGTCTTAAACTTCTGAAAATCTACAAGAGCTATTAGGGGTCCAGTCAACTTATTCCACAGCGTTACTCCCATGAAAGAGATAGCGGAAGACCTCGTACTGTCATAGTGCGCTGCTGAGAAGCCTGTCAGCGACAATCGTACACCCCCTCAGATTGCAATGCTCTGGGTGGCCTATAAAATGCCATAGCCTGTGACAGATAACATGGGATCCCTTGGTAAATGACCCTAAATGCAAAAACTATTGTCTTTAAAAAAATAATACGTGATTGTACAGGCAGCCGGTGAAGTTTTTTCAACCACGGTGCTATATGGTCGAATTTTCTCAGACCACAAGACAACCGTGCAGCAGCTAAACAAGCCTATCCCTGTCACCTTTTCCTCATATGGCTAATGCTGGCATTAGTAGCATAGTAAATGACAGCAGATAAAGATCCGAATGGTCCATTCAGTCTCCCCAACCATACATGCTCTATAAATTAATGATTTAATTTAAATTGTCCTTTTTCTTAGATATTTCTGGGCCAGAAAGCCGGAGCTCTGCCCGGTACTATACTTAATTTCTATCTACTGGAGTCTCCGTCAAACTTCGGTTGAGCCCATCTAAACCATCCCAACTGTCGAAGCCCTCCCCAGCCCATCCTCAGTCAAATGGCCATATACGGACACAGACCGTGCAAGTCTTCAATATAAACGATTATTTTCTGATTGGAGATCCTCTGTGTTCATCCCATGCTTCTTTTTTTTAAACTCTGTCACTGTTTTCCTCTCTACCACCTCCCTCGGGAGCGCATTCCAGGCATCAACCACCCTCTCCGTAAAGAAGAATTCCCTAACATTATTCTTGGGTCTACCAGCCCTCAACCGCATCCATTGTACAGCTCTAGTAAGCAGGCTTGGGGTGTAGCTGCCAAAGAGATTGACAACATTTTTGAGGACATCATCCCACACATTAAGAACCTGACTAGGAAAGTGAAAGAAAGCTCCAGCACAGCCTCATTCTTTATCTTGTATTCAGAAGAAGGGGCTTGCTTGAAAAAAAAAAACAGACCATTCCTCAACAACATAGACACAGATTTACTCAGACATGTCCTCTTTTTTAGAGGACTGTTCTGGCATCCAGACGGCTTTTCAAAACCTGGCACTTTGGGTTTTGAAAAACTGTTGCGATTGGAGCCAAGTCTGGAGTGCGTCTGCAACATCTTCGCATGCGTGCAACATCATCGCATCTGCGCATGCACAAATACACTCCAGACTCGGCCCGAAGAGACAAGGTTTGCCAGGGGCTGGGTTGGGGAGCAGAATGGGGCGGGGCCGGGGATAAAACGGGGCAGACCCAGGGGGTGGGGGACACATCTCTTTTTCCACATATAAAATCTGGTAACTCTAAGAATGTAGAACATTAAGAAATGAAAGGGAAAGAGTAGGGCTCCCATACGGCTTCAGGAAAAGGTGGACGGTTTGAGACATCGGTTGCTTTCAGTGAAAGTAAAACCCAGATACCTCAATCCATCCTCCTTTTTCTGGAGCCTTATGGGAGCCCTAGGAAAGCAGAGCTGAGAAAGGAGCGTAGAAAGAGGAAAACAGGAGTGACAAAAAAGGAGAAGCAGAGAGCATAAGAACATAAGAATTGCCGCTGCTGGGTCAGACCAGTGGTCCATCGTGCCCAGCAGTCCGCTCACGTGGTGATCCTAGGTCAAAGACCAGCGCCCTAACTGAGACTAGCCTTACCTGCGTACGTTCTGGTTCAACAGGAACTTGTCTAACTTTGTCTTGAATCCCTGGAGGGTGTTTCTCCCTATAGCAGCCTCCGGAAGAGCGTTCCAGTTTTCCACCACTCTCTGGGTGAAGAAGAACTTCCTTATGTTTGTATGGAATCTATCCCCTAATTAAGGCCTTTATCACAACAAGAAGATATGCTAGACTAAGCTGACAGTCAAGAGAAACGAGTGAAAAAAGCCCCAGGCTTTGAGGCCTTAGCATATCAGAGCACTGCAAAGAAGGAGGAAATGATGTTTGGGATGTGTACAGTTTTATTACTGCTCTCATTTGTTAACTCTTCCTTGTCATGAGGAACCATAGAATATTCTATGAGGGGGTGCTGAAAAGTTCTCAGCCCAACCAAGAAGAGAATGACGTGGATATGGTTCAATCAATGATCTGAAACAATGTCAAAAAGATAGCATTTTGTTTCTGCAAATTGTAACTTAACGAAATAAGATACCACTCTTCAGCTACAGTGGAAAAAAAATAACGCTCAGGATTTAGGAAGTTAATTGGTTGGGCTGAGAACTTTTCAACACCCCCGTAGTGTGGTAACCAGAGCTGAGATTGTGATGTCATAATGCCTCCTTCCACCAATAAGAGCCAACCTCATCAGTGATGTCACAATGGCTTGATTGTCCTATGCTTGGCGCGTTTGTATTACATACCAGGGGGTGCTGAAAAGTTCTCAGCCAAGCCAAGAAGAGAATGACGTGGATATGGTTCAATCAATGATCTCAAACAATGTCAAAACACAGAATTTGATTTCTGCAAATTGGCACTTAACGAAAACGATAACACTCTTTTCAGCTACCGTGGCAAAATAACGCTCAGAATTTAGAGAAGTTGGTTGGTTGGGCAGAGAACTTTTCAGCACCCCCTCGTATATGTCTAATAGAAATCAGCCAAGTTACCCACTTACAGAAGGGAGAAGTATAGTCATTCCTGCTTTTTTGACAACAAGAAGGCCAATTTTCTTGTAGATTCCCAATGGACATGAACTGGTTCTGGAAGTACCAGCCTGTGGTCATTTATGGAACACAGACATCCAGTTAGAACATATGGACTAGTTAGTGAAACCAAATAGTCTGGCTTATATGTGTGGAGAGGTTTATAGATAATGTGACCATACGTCCCGTTTTGAAAGGGACCGTCCCATTTTTAGATCCCCTATCCCGTTGTCCCTATGTACAGCTTCGGGACGACGAAATATCCCGCTTTCAGAGACGGCATCCTGAAGCTGTGTGTGGGGACAGTGGGACAGGCGATCGCGGAGAATAGCCTCTCCCTGCTTCCCTGCTCGCCGCTGCAACTATAGGAAAGGAAGGTCAAGGCGCCGGCCCAGAAGCCTTCTCCCCGATGTCAATTCTGACGTTGGAGAGGAAGTTCTGGGCCAGCCAATTGATGTTACATAGAAACATAGAAATAGACGGCAGATAAGGGCTACGGCCCATCAAGTCTGCCCACCCCAATAACCCTCCCCTACTTTTCTCTGTGAAGAGATCCCACGTGACGATCCTATTTTGTCTTAAAATCAGGCACGCTGCTGGCCTCGACCACCTGCAGTGGAAGATTATTCCAGCGATCAACCACCCTTTCGGTGAAGAAGCATTTCCTGGTGTCACCGTGTAGTTTCCCGCCCCTGATTTTCCACGTATGCCCTCTTGTTGCCGTGGGGCCTTTGAAGAAGAAGATGTCCTCTTCCACCTCAATACGGCCCGTGAGATACTTGAACGTCTCGATCATGTCTCCCCTCTCTTTGCGTTCCTCGAGTGAGTATAGCTTCAATTTTTTCACCCTTTCCTCATATGGGAGATTCTTGAGTCCCGAGACCATCCGGGTGGCCATTCGCTGGACCGACTCAAGTCTCAGCACATCTTTGCGGTAATGCGGCCTCCAGAATTGTACACAGTATTCCAGATGGGGTCTCACCATCGATCTATACAATGGCATAATGACTTCGGGCTTACGGCTGACGAAACTCCTAAGTATACAACCTATGATTTGTCTAGCCTTAGATGAAGCTTTCTCCACTTGCTTGGCAGTCTTCATGTCCTTACTGATGATCACCCCTAAGTCACGTTCTGCTACAGTCCTCGCTACAGGATCCTGCTACAGGATCTTACCATTAAGGGTGTAAGTCTTGCATGGATTTTGGCTGCCAAGGTGCATGACTTTACATTTTTCGGTATTGAAACTTAGTTGCCAGGTCCTGGACCAGCGCTCTAGTAGGAGTAGGTCGTGCACCATACTGTCGGGCATTGAGTTTCCATCCGGCACTGTGCTTTTGTCTGTTGTGTTCTTGCTTACTACATTGCATAATTTGGCATCATCGGCGAATAGCGCTATTTTACCGCCAAGTCCCTTATGAAAATGTTGAATAGGATCGGGCCCAAGACCGAGCCCTGCGGCACTCCACTGATCACCTCCATCGTTTCGGAGGGGGTGCCATTTACCACCACTCTCTGAAGCCTACCACCAAGCCAGTCCCCAACCCATGCTGTCAACGTGTCTCCCAATCCTATAGAGCTCATCTTGTTCAACAACCTGCGGTGTGGTACGCTATCGAATGCTTTGCTGAAATCCAAGTATACGATGTCTAGGGACTCCCCAACATCCAGCTTCCCCGTCACTCAGTTAAAGAAGCTGATTAGATTGGATTGGCAGGACCTCTCCTTAGTGAATCCATGTTGACGCGTATCTCGTAGATTCTCCTCGTTCAGGATCGTATCCAATTGGCGTTTGATTAGAGTTTCAATTAGCTTGCTCACTATTGATGTGAGACTCACCGGTCTGTAGTTAGCAGCCTCCGTCCTGCATCCTTTTTTGTGGAGTGGAATGACGTTAGCCGTTTTCCAGTCCAATGGGACTTTACCTGTACTAAGGGAGAAATTGAAGAGCGCGGATAGCGGTTCCGCTAAGATGTCACTTAACTCCCTGAGTACCTTGGGGTGTAGGTTGTCTGGCAACAAAACAAAGGAGAAAGTCCAACTTTGTCTGCAGAAAAAACCAAGCAGGAGAAGCAAACAAAACTGCAGACTGTGTACAAGATGCAGGCAAAAATTTATTGTACCAAAATTAAAATAAAACCCTTTTACCAATCAAGGGACCCGACACGGTCCGTGTTTCGGACAAACCTTCGTCAGGGGTCCTAATGAATACAAATACAATACAGAAAACATTAAAAACTCTTGTAAACTCTTATAAAAAACGAGAAGTAACAAGATGGTGTTATTATGCCATGCTACTAAGGCTTGTGGTCAAGTGACGTGAATGACAAGAAAGAGGGTATGTGAAATAATAAGGAAACATGCAAAATAAGATAACATCAAGGTAAGTTAAAAAAGAATATAAGGAAAATGATAACATCAAACAATAAAACACTATAAGAAATTAGTGACACAAAATGGAAAAGTGAGAAATTACAGGAATAAGGGCAGCGATTCAGGGCACAGCAGCGATTCAGGGCACAGCAGGCAGGAGAGATCCGGGGAAGAGCATTGGGGTGGCAGGCAAGAAAGATTCGGGGCAGCAGAGAGCAGGGTTTCCATGGAGCTGGAGAGTCGGAAAGCCCTTTGCGACTGGTCCCCAGCAGTCGTTTCTTGGGCTGATTGGCCAGCCCAGTTGGTTTAAAAAAATTTGGTTGGTGAATCGTGTCCCTGTCTACTTTGCATGCATTTCTCCTCATTTGCATGCACGGATTGGAAGCGGATCGCAGGAGAGGTTAGCGAATGGGGCCGGAGGGAAATCTGGTCCCAAAGGGGTCACAATCGATTTGCTTTGTGAATCTAGCCCTAAGTCCTTCGAGCACGCTGTCTGTTTCCTTGCTATGTTGCCTTTTGATCTGCTTCTTCTGCTCTTAATGCCCCTCTCCTTCACTCCCTGCCTGGCCTGTGAGGTTTTGAGGAAAATTATGCGCTTGAAAAAGAGCTGTGCCCTTGGCATGTTTTCCTTTTCCATTTGTCATCCCTCCCTCGTTTCTTCTTTTCTTATGTGTTAGAACACACGGCTGGCAGAAACTACAAACTGAATTAGATGTTAAATCAATTTGGCCTCCCCAAGGGGCGAGCCAGAGAGACCGGAGACAAACGCTTGTCTGAGGCAGCAAACTTGATTATTCTATCAAAAAGGGAACAACAGTCAAGTTCATTTTGTAAAGACTTTTTGCATTGAATCCAGGAAAGGCAGGAACTCCCCACTCCCTCCTGTAGTTTTGAAATGGATCTCTCCTCCCCACTCCTCTGGAGGACAAGAAAGCATGACTTCCCTCCCAACTCTTATTCAATTGTCCCTTGCCCCCACTATTAAATCAGAGGCTTTAGAAAGGGAAAGGCCGGTTTCAGAATTGCCTTGAGCCTCTCTCCGAAGAGATACTAAACAGGCCTGTGTCTCATTTTAATGCAAATGATTCCAAGACACTGACTCTTGATATCCGAAACGGCTTGATGCATCCGATGAAAACGCTAATGGATAAAAATATGAGGCAATAAAATAATTCCGTTTCAGTACACTGTGTAGTTTGCTGACTCCAGCACAGACTTACTCCACCCCGAGTGTCCCAGGTTGGGAGAATGTGGTATAGTCCTGTTAAGGAGTTCGGCACCATTCACTTGCGTAAAAAGCTGATTTATTGGCAAATGGTCTTTTGTATGTGTGAAAAGCAATTTCAGTAAAACCACTGCTTGATGTGAAAGGATCTTATTTTGGATGTGGTTTGGGCAGACCTTAAAAGTGTTCATATTCAAAATGGGTTAACCAACAAGAGACCTCTGCCTGGCTAAACCTAGAGAATGACAAGGGGACAAATTTGTCCCTGTCCCCACAGGAACTCAGTTTCCTCATCCCGTCCTCGCGGGTTTTGTTGCTGTCCCTGCCCCATTCCTGTAAGCTCTGCATTAACCTAACAAACCTCGAACACTTATGATTTTAAAGGGTTTGAGGCTTGTGCAGACGAAGACGGAGCTTAGGCATTGGTGGATTGAGGCATTATGACATCACAATCTGAGCTCTAGAATGTTGCTACTTAGGATTTTAAAGGGTTTGAGGCTTGTGCAGATGAGGACGGAGCTTAGGCATTGGTGGAATGAGGCATTATGACATCACAGTCTGAGCTCTAGAATGTTGCTACTTAGGATTTTAAAGGGTTTGAGGCTTGTGCAGATGAGGACGGAGCTTAGGCATTGGTGGAATGAGGCATTATGACATCACAGTCTGAGCTCTAGAATGTTGCTACTTAGGATTTTAAAGGGTTTGAGGCTTGTGCAGATGAGGACGGAGCTTAGGCATTGGTGGATTGAGGCATTATGACATCACAATCTGAGCTCTAGAATGTTGCTACTTAGGATTTTAAAGGGTTTGAGGCTTGTGCAGATGAGGACGGAGCTTAGGCATTGGTGGAATGAGGCATTATGACATCACAGTCTGAGCTCTAGAATGTTGCTACTTAGGATTTTAAAGGGTTTGAGGCTTGTGCAGACGAGGACGGAGCTTAGGCATTGGTGGATTGAGGCATTATGACATCACAATCTGAGCTCTAGAATGTTGCTACTTAGGATTTTAAAGGGTTTGAGGCTTGTGCAGACGAGGACTGAGCTTAGGCATTGGTGGAATGAGGCATTATGACATCACAATCTGAGCTCTAGAATGTTGCTACTTAGGATTTTAAAGTGTTTGAGGCTTGCGCGGATGAGGACGGAGCATAGGCATTGGTGGAATGAGGCATTATGACATCACAATCTGAGATCTAGAATGTTGCTACTCAGGATTTTAAAGTGTTTGAGGCTTGCGCGGATGAGGACGGAGCATAGGCATTGGTGGAATGAGGCATTATGACATCACAATCTGAGCTCTAGAATGTTGCTACTTAGGATTTTAAAGTGTTTGAGGCTTGTGCGGATGAGGACGGAGCTTAGGCATTGGTGGAATGAGGCATTATGACATCACAATCTGAGCTCTAGAATGTTGCTACTTAGGATTTTAAAGTGTTTGAGGCTTGCGCGGATGAGGACGGAGCATAGGCATTGGTGGAATGAGGCATTATGACATCACAATCTGAGCTCTAGAATGTTGCTACTTAGGATTTTAAAGTGTTTGAGGCTTGCGCGGATGAGGACGGAGCTTAGGCATTGGTGGAATGAGGCATTATGACATCACAATCTGAGCTCTAGAATGTTGCTACTTAGGATTTTAAAGTGTTTGAGGCTTGCGCGGATGAGGACGGAGCATAGGCATTGGTGGAATGAGGCATTATGACATCACAATCTGAGCTCTAGAATGTTGCTACTTAGGATTTTAAAGTGTTTGAGGCTTGCGCGGATGAGGACGGAGCATAGGCATTGGTGGAATGAAGCATTATGACATCACAATCTGAGCTCTAGAATGTTGCTACTTAGGATTTTAAAGTGTTTGAGGCTTGTGCGGATGAGGACGGAGCTTGCAGGAATGGGGCAGGGACTGGAAATGAACTCATGGGGATGGGATGGGAAAATGAGTTCCTGCGGGGACAGGGAAAAATTTGTTCCCGTGTCATTCTCTAGCTAAACCTGCTTGAACCAGCCCTCACATTCAGCAGCAGTTAACCAGTTAATGGCACTGAATATCACTAATAACTGGCCATCCCTTAACCAGATAGGTTAGCGGTTGACTGGGCATTGAAATCAGGGAGCGGCAGCAACTTAGCGGGCGTAAAGTTAGCATAGCAAAACAGCTGTTCTAACTTTATGTGCCGAGTTAACCAAGCACTGGTTTGTATATTGGTTTGTGCCTGTTAATGCCTGTCATACCTGGATATCGAGGGTCAGGACCCACACGTGCCCTGTCATTGAATATCCAGGAGATAGCTTAGCGTATGGCTAGCCGCTTACCACCTCGGACTGAATATCATCCCCTGACTGCCAAGTCACACAAGTTTGTTTCATTTGTGATTGTATTAAGTGGGAACTTGTTACCATTGCCTATGCAGTAGTGATTCACCTTTTAAATCTGCCCATGCCAGATACATTGACATAGAAGCAGCACCTCCGAGGTCAATAAAGTCGTCTCAGGGAGTATCCGCAACCACTCCCTCTCCAAAGAACGTCACACGACGTGATCTCCGCCAGCGAGCCTTCTCCGGAGTAGCCCCCACACTCTGGAATGCACTTTCTGAACGGCTTGGCTTAGCCCAAGACTCTCGTTTGCTTCAGGAAGCGGGTGAAAGCTTGACTCTTCAACCAGGCCTTTAATGGAAGAAGTAACTAACTTGCTAGTCACAAAGGAGGAGCCCCGGCTGCGCATTCTATAAGCAAGACTTGTTTATTCACTCGAGCATCATTTGTAGCTCATCTGCAATGTCTTTACACGAGTTCCCTGATTTTCTAATCTATCTATATGCTCCATCTTTGCTTACACTCTATACTTTCTATTCAAATGTTTCACCTTGTATGGTGTCGACATTGTAATGTATCTTACTATGCCATACTTTGTAATTGGAATATTTTTACTGCTCTAATGGTCTATTGCTTATGTTTGACTTATTCTTCATGTACACCGCCTTGAGTAAATTCCTTGAAAAATGTGGTAAATAAATCCTAAAAAATCAATAAATACCCCCCTTTTGCTAAACTGCGATAGCGATTATAAGCGCAGGGAGCAGAAATGAATGCTCCGCGCTGCTCCCGATGCTCATAGAGTTCCTATCGCTGTATAGTAAAAAGGGGGGCGTGAGGTAAATAACTAAGATCACTAGTTCTACACATAAGCTCATTTACATATGAGTTCAATCCCAGCCTGCGCCATCCGTTTCTGGGTAGGATACGTAATCCCTCCATTGCCCCGTGCATCATAATCATTTGAAAGGAAACTCTGGAATGAGAGAGCGTAGGATGAAGTTAAGAGGTGAGAGGCTCCGGAGTAATCTGAGGAAATACTTTTTTACAGAAAGGGTGGTAGATGTGTGGAACAGTCTCCCAGAGAGGTGGTGGAGACAGAGACTGTATCTGAACTCAAGAGAGTATGGGATAGGCATGTGGGATCTCTCAGAGAGAGGAAGAGATAATGGTTACTGCGGATGGGCCATTTGGCTTTTATCTGCCATTGCGTTTCTATAATCAGAAAGTTCTATGACATCACAATGCAGGTGTAAAGAGCCTTAGCCTATGGGAAGAGGAGATGCAAATGTTAAGAGCCTTAGCCAATAGGGAGAGGAGGAGACAATGGATGCTGCAGATGGGCCATTTGGCCTTTATCTGCCATCATGTTTCTATGTTTATAACCATAAATCTCTATGACATCACAATGCAGGTGTAAGGAGCCTTAGCCTATAGGAAGAGGAGATGCAAATGTTAAGAGCCTTAGCCAATAGGGAGAGGAGGAGATAGTGGATGCTGCGGATGGGCCATTTGGCCTGTATCTGCCATCATGTTTCTATAACCATAAAGCTCTATGACCTCACAATGCAGGTGTAAGGAGCCTTAGCCTATAGGAAGAGGAGATGCAAATGTTAAGAGCCTTAGCCAATAGGGAGAGGAGGAGATAGTGGATGCTGCGGATGGGCCATTTGGCCTGTATCTGCCATCATGTTTCTATAACCATAAAGCTCTATGACCTCACAATGCAGGTGTAAGGAGCCTTAGCCTATAGGAAGAGGAGATGCAAATGTTAAGAGCCTTAGCCAATAGGGAGAGGAGGAGATAGTGGATGCTGCGGATGGGCCATTTGGCCTGTATCTGCCATCATGTTTCTATAACCATAAAGCTCTATGACCTCACAATGCAGGTGTAAGGAGCCTTAGCCTATAGGAAGAGGAGATGCAAATGTTAAGAGCCTTAGCCAATAGGGAGAGGAGGAGATAGTGGATGCTGCGGATGGGCCATTTGGCCTGTATCTGCCATCATGTTTCTATAACCATAAAGCTCTATGACCTCACAATGCAGGTGTAAGGAGCCTTAGCCTATAGGAAGAGGAGATGCAAATGTTAAGAGCCTTAGCCAATAGGGAGAGGAGGAGATAGTGGATGCTGCGGATGGGCCATTTGGCCTGTATCTGCCATCATGTTTCTATAACCATAAAGCTCTATGACCTCACAATGCAGGTGTAAGGAGCCTTAGCCTATAGGAAGAGGAGATGCAAATGTTAAGAGCCTTAGCCAATAGGGAGAGGAGGAGATAGTGGATGCTGCGGATGGGCCATTTGGCCTGTATCTGCCATCATGTTTCTATAACCATAAAGCTCTATGACCTCACAATGCAGGTGTAAGGAGTCTTAGCCTATAGGAAGAGGAGATGCAAATGTTAAGAGCCTTAGCCAATAGGGAGAGGAGGAGATAGTGGATGCTGCGGATGGGCCATGTAGCCTTTATCTGCCATCATGTTTCTATAACCATAAAGCTCTATGACCTCACAATGCAGGTGTAAGGAGCCTTAGCCTATAGGAAGAGGAGATGCAAATGTTAAGAGCCTTAGCCAATAGGGAGAGGAGGAGATAGTGGATGCTGCGGATGGGCCATGTAGCCTTTATCTGCCATCATGTTTCTATAACCATAAAGCTCTATGACCTCACAATGCAGGTGTAAGGAGCCTTAGCCTATAGGAAGAGGAGATGCAAATGTTAAGAGCCTTAGCCAATAGGGAGAGGAGGAGATAGTGGATGCTGCGGATGGGCCATTTGGCCTGTATCTGCCATCATGTTTCTATAACCATAAAGCTCTATGACCTCACAATGCAGGTGTAAGGAGTCTTAGCCTATAGGAAGAGGAGATGCAAATGTTAAGAGCCTTAGCCAATAGGGAGAGGAGGAGATAGTGGATGCTGCGGATGGGCCATGTAGCCTTTATCTGCCATCATGTTTCTATAACCATAAAGCTCTATGACCTCACAATGCAGGTGTAAGGAGCCTTAGCCTATAGGAAGAGGAGATGCAAATGTTAAGAGCCTTAGCCAATAGGGAGAGGAGGAGATAGTGGATGCTGCGGATGGGCCATTTGGCCTGTATCTGCCATCATGTTTCTATAACCATAAAGCTCTATGACCTCACAATGCAGGTGTAAGGAGCCTTAGCCTATAGGAAGAGGAGATGCAAATGTTAAGAGCCTTAGCCAATAGGGAGAGGAGGAGATAGTGGATGCTGCGGATGGGCCATGTAGCCTTTATCTGCCGTCATGTTGCTATAACCATAAAGCCCTGTGACATCACAATGCAGGTGTAAAGAGCCTTAGCCTATAGGAAGAGGAGATGCAAATGTTAAGAGCCTTAGCCAATAGGGAGAGGAGGAGATAGTGGATGCTGCGGATGGGCCATGTAGCCTTTATCTGCCATCATGTTTCTATAACCATAAAGCTCTATGACCTCACAATGCAGGTGTAAGGAGTCTTAGCCTATAGGAAGAGGAGATGCAAATGTTAAGAGCCTTAGCCAATAGGGAGAGGAGGAGATAGTGGATGCTGCGGATGGGCCATGTAGCCTTTATCTGCCATCATGTTTCTATGGTGAGCGTGCCCGAGCAGATATGGAAATTACTTAAGAGTACCTGATTACTAGTCAATGAATTGTAAATTGCTCTGGATGAAACTCTTCATGAAAACGGTGGCTAATAAATTCCAATAAAAAAATAAACATGGTGGTTTTTGTTCATTTTACAAACTCTTTGAAAATTGCTTTCTGAATCTGTGTGGAAGTCATCTCTCACCTGTGAGCGACAATCTCTTCCTCGGGTGTCAGCGCTGCGATCTGCCTTTGGTCGGGAGCTGCTCTGTCACTACTTGTTCACGACTTTCTGTCAGCGAGTCCAGGGCCTTGGTCATCCCCTCCTCCCCCACCTCCTCCACAACCATCTTTCACTGCTGTCATGGACAAATAAAGGCAGCGCTGTTTGTAGAGTTTCATATTTTATGCTTTCTGGTCAGCAGTTTGGGAAGGGCTATTAAGCTCACTTTGTTCCCTCTAGTGCAATGATACACAACAGGGAGTTGCATCAAGGAAATGCATTAAGGTGAATCAGCAGGAGACAAAGGTGCCTCTGGGTCGGCTCCCTGCTCCTTAATTATTTACATCTCATAATTTCCAGCAAATCGCAGGCTGTTTATTTGTTCTCATCCATAATTGAAATGTTTCTTCTAGCCCTGGCCAGCTTTTGCTTGGGTTACAGCAGCATTATGAAAACGCAGGGAGAGAAGCCATACTCCCAGGAGTGACTCACTCATCTTTTGAGGATCCCACTGTATTAATTTTTGGTTTCCGCAGGCACAGTGGGATTTGACGATGTGGTTTACCATCTTTAATTGACCTTATCATGGCCCTCGAAGCTCTTTCTTCGATGGCGTAAACCCTAGTTCTCTATATCTGCCTCTCCATTTGCTTAGACAACAAATGTTGTCTGAGCAAATGGAGTCACAGAATGCTACACACCTATGGCACGGTCAGATTTGGGATGGTTGACCCAGATGCATTGGAGCCTGCTCTGTGAATGTCAGTGGGTACTGAGCACCCCCAATATTGAGCAAACTCATTGACTGTGTCAAAGGAAGGATAAGTTCTGTTGTATTTGGCACCCCAATCATTTTGAAATGTTGGTACCTTTGGCCACCCTATCGGTAATAACCAAACAATTGTGTCAACCTATAATTTGCGTCCATCGACTGATCAAACTACTAATATAACTATTAAGTAGGCCTCACAATCCTAACGGATCAATACTCGTAGGGAAGAAAAATACTCCCATTAGAGTCTTGGTTATTGTCATTGGCCCAATGCCGGAAAAAGGCCCGAGAAGAAAAAACTCCCTCTCACGACGTCAGTGATGGCATCTTTATAGACTCGGAGCCATGTTTGCCAGCTTAGAGCAGTTTGTGATAGAGAGACTTCAATTAATACAGAACACTGCAGTTAAACTTATTTTCGGTAAGAGTAAATTTGATCACGTAACCCCTCTGCTCAAGGAATTACATTTGTATTGCATTTAAGATCCTATTTGGCATTTTTGCCACTTTGATTCCTTTAGACTGGAATGTTCATAGATCTCATCTTGCCAGAAGTTCTCAAAAATTAAAACTTTCTCAGTGGTAAAAACAGAACTTTTAAGAGATTTCGTTATTCCTTTGCTTTTAAATTAACCAAATTCTGGAATGCTTTACCGCTTACATTAAGAAGTTTAGGTTCTTTTGTTTTATTCCGGAAAGTTCTGAAAACTTTTTTGGCTGCTAAACATTTTGGAAATTAACTATTTCAGTCTACTTTTTCTTGTCAAATTTATGTATTATGTTTTACATTGTTGTAAACCGAGTCGAGCTCCTCTTGGCTGATGACTCGGTCTATAAAACTAAGTTTTAGTTTAGTTTAGAGAGTATATTCTCCTGATGCAGCAATTTGCGAAACATGGTCTCTTGCTGGGAAATAGTAAATTGAATTTATGCAACAATGAGAGAACTGTGGATTACAATCATCGATTGATTTGCATGGAAATAGCAGATCTCAACGTTGGAACGCTGCTATGAAGCAAAGTGACCTCTTTTTCGAATTCTGCTAAAAAATTTAGCAATTCTCTAAGATAATAAATTTGTGTTCAGTGACTTATGCGAGCTTTTTCATTAGTCTGTTTTTATGGCCAGAGAACTTTTTCTCCCTTGTGAGAGGGAGTTTTTTCTTCTCGGGCCTTTTTCCGGCATTGGGCCGATGACAGTAACCAAGACTCTAATGGGAGTATTTTTCTTCCCTAAGAGTATCGATTCGTTTGGATTTTGTGGCCTACTTGATAATTATATTAGTAGTTCGATCAGTCTCTGGGCACAAATTATAGGCTAACACAATTGTTTGGTAACTATGGCCAGACAGGGCTTGTTTGATATCCCAAGTTTTAACTAACCCAGTTGGAGAGATCTGATCACAGTTAAGAGATGACCCAATCTGAAGTATCTCGGGTGGATACTATGACAGAATTTAAGTATTCTTGAGACAGATATACCACTGCTTGCCCTGTATTGGTAGCATGGAATATTGCTACTCCTTGGATTTTGGCCAGGTACTAGGGACATGGATTGACCACCCTGAGAACGGGCTACTGGGCTTGATGGATCATTGGTTTGACCCACTAAGGCTATTCTTATGTACTACTACTGGTACTATTTATTATTTCTATAGAGCAGGGGTGTCAAAGTCGCAGTCCAGTTGAGTTTTCAGGATTTGCCCAATGAAAATGCATGAGATCTATTTGCATGCACTGCTTTCATTTTATGCTAATAGATCTGGAGAAGAGTGAACGTGGTCCCGTTCCACAAAAGTAAGGAAGATATATAGGACTAGTGTTTAAGCCCGTTACATTAACGGGTGCTGGAATAGATGTGTCTGTCTGTCTTTCTTTCTTTCTGTCTGTCTCTCTCTCTCCTTGGCCGCTGTCTGTCTGTCTTTCTGTCTCTCTCTCTCCTTGGCCGCTGTCTGTCTGTCTTTCTGTCTCTCTCTCTCTCCTTGGCCACTGTCTGTCTGTCTCTCTCCCTAGCCCCCTTTGTCTGTATGTCTTTCTTTCTGTCTGTCTCTCTCCACACATTGTTAAAATTGGTTTTAAAATATAAGCTAAAGTCACCTCTGTTTCGTCATTTCTATGAGGTATTTCTAATGTTTCTTTTTAAATAAAACAGGTAATTGGTGTATCTTTGGATCACATCTTAAAGACGCCTTTCAACCCTAGGCCAGAGGCTGCAATTGCCATAATCAAAGCAGAGGAATGCCTTCCTTCCCCCACGGTTACAGGCAGAACTGCACCTACGATAAGAAGGTGGCCGACAGTCCCACTTGAGCGATCGGGGAAGCGAGCACTGAAAAGCCGGAGCCTTGCAGCAAGGATAGCGGAACTGCGTCCCCGGGCCAGCTGCACTTGGTGGCTCAGCTGTAGTAGCTGACTCTTGCGAGTATCACAGTAGCCGCCTACTAGGGGGGGGGGGGGCACATGGGCTCGTTAACAGGGGGGCCCGGGCTGTGGAATGCGAGGAATGCGCAGCAGATAGGGAACCGCAATTAAAGCGATCTTCTCGCGCCCTTAAATGCTTGATGCAGAGATGTTAGACAGAGTGAGAGTGGGAGGGGGGAGTCGCCGCTGTGGTCGCCGCCTCAGTGCGTCCGTGCTTAAGGTGCCTCCACATGCGCGGTAGAAGGAGCCAGCCGAAGTAGGGCGATAGGGAAACCGCTGCTGGCTCCTTCTACTGCGCATGCGGGGCCGTGTAGCTACGGGTCACGGACGCTAAGGGTTTTATTTTAAGATCGACGATAACCACCAAAAGGATGAAAAACACAGGCTAGGCCAGGGATCACAGAGGGGGCTGAACCAAAACTAAAGACCACCCAATTGACTTGGAGAAGTGATATCCTGCATGCGGTCACAGTTGGAAGATGGCCTTAGCTCTGACAGACACCAGAGTGTGGCGCAGTGGTTAAAGCTACAGCCTCAGCACCCTGAGGTTGTGGGTTCAAACCCACGCTGCTCCTTGTGACCCTGGGCAAGTCACTTAATCCCCCCATTGCCCCAGGTACATTAGATAGATTGTGAGATAGGGAAAAATGCTTGAGTACCTAAATAAATCCAAAATAGTGTGAAAAGTTTCAGCCTCTGATAATCAGAGCTGATACTGTGATGTCACAATGCCTCATTCCACCAATAAGAACCAACCTCATCAGTGATGTCACAATGGCTTGATTGTGCTATACTTGGCTCACTTTACTACACTTTGATTTCTAGAGTGGTGCAGTGGTTAAAGCTACAGCCTCAGCAGCCTGAGGTTGTGGGTTCAAACCCTGGGCAAGTCACTTAATCCCCCCATTGCCCCAGGTACATTAGATAGATTGTGAGATAGGGAAAACTGCTTGAGTACCTGAATAAATTCATGTAAACCGTTCTGAGCTCCCCTGGGAGAATGGTAGAGAAAAATTCAATAAATGAATTATCTGCTATGTTAGTGTCCTCTTTTTTTTTTTTATTTTACGATTACTGGGAGGTAAGATAAAATTTTAAAAGTAGAAGACTGGGGTTTTCAAAAATTCATCTTTTTCACCTGTTTCCAGAAACATCTCTGACACTTTCCCCTGAATTATGTACTTATATATTTCCAACTACCAGCATATATCTTATCAAATATTCAATAATGTCTATAAATATGAAGAGTAAATATAGAGTGCCCTCTGTGCCACTAAGAGAACAAGTTTGGGCCCATCATAACACTCTTCCGTCCCAAAACAAGAAAGTTACTACAACAGCTACTATGGAAAATTGAGAAAAGGTAGCAGGTAACTGATCTTGTTCCTTCATCATAACCAAATGGCGGCCGGCAGGGATTTTTTTTGTTATATAACTTTGCTGTGGTGCTTATAAGTGCGTGCTCATAAAATTGTGCATGAAACAACTATTCAGACCTAAGTTTCACCTGAGGAGGTGAATCAGATTTTCCTGTGGAGCACTGGCTTCTGGTTTCTGAATCCTTTGCTGCATAGGTCTGCTTCTCTCAGAGGACTCAGGAACTCTGGGGGTTTGTGGCTTATATATGTCTAGCCAGCCCATACACAGTCCAAGGTGGGTCACAAACAACATATGAAATATTCAAAACACTAATCTTTAAGCCCGTTACATTATATGTCTGTCTGTCTTTCTTTCTTTCTGTCTCTCTCCTTGCCCCTGTCTCTTTCTTCCTTTCTTTCTGTCTCTCTCCCTCCCGCTGCCTATATGTCTTTCTTTCTGTCTGTCTCTCTCCCTGGCCCCCTGTCTGTCTCTCTCCCTGCCCGCTGTCTTTCGTTCTCATGCGCTGCCTGCTCCATGGCCCCCTGCCTGCCTGCCTTTCTTTGTCTTTCTCCATGGCCCCCTTCTGTCTCCCCCCCAAAGCAAACTAAGATTGCTCCCTGGCCCCCCAGCACACCCCTCCCCCAAAGCAAAGCAAGTTCGCTCCCTGGCCCCCCTTTCCCTCCTCCCCCCACTTCCCTGTGCAGCAGCAGCATTTCCCTCCCACCCTTCCCTGTGCAGCAGTAGCATTTCCCTCCCCCCCACTTCCCTGTGCAGCAGCAGCAGCAGCATTTCCCTCCCCCTCCACTTCCCTGTGCAGCAGCATTTCTGTTTGTTTCTGGCCGGCTCCCTTACAGTCTCTTGCTGAAGTTATTTTTGAGTTTAAAACTGCCGCCGCGGCTCCTCTCACGATCCGCGCCTGCGTCGGAAGCCTTCTCACTGACGTAACGTCAGAGAGGTTTCCGACGCAGTTGCGGCTCGTGAGAGGAGCGGCGGCGGCGGCTTTGAACTTAAAAATAACTTTGGGAAGGGACTGTAAGGGAGCCGGCCAGACCGCAGGCCGCGCTGTGTTAGACAGAGTGAGGGCGGGATGGGGGAGTCGCCTCCATGCGTCCCTGCTTAAGGTGCCTCTGCATGCACAGAAGAAACCACCACTGACTCCTTCTACTGCGCATGCAAAGCCATGGAGCTACAGAGCATGGATCACGAAGGTAGCAGTACGCATACTCGCTTAGGATTTTATTATTAGCGATAAGCAGAAATCTATACAAACAGACCAAAATCATTAAAATGATTAGAAAGACAAACAATACACTCACCCATTAGAACTTGCAAACTTACACCAGATCCTCAACAGACATGATGAGTTCACCCAAGTCAGGAGCATAGCCAGAAGTCCATTTGGGGGCTTCCCAAATGGACTGAGGGGCACCAGTCCATTTAGCAATGGGGGCAAATGGGAATGAGGGGCACCAATATTCCCTCCCCCTTCTTCCTCCCACCCACAGTCACCACCACTGCCACATTCATTAAATATTACCTTTGCTGGTGGGGATGCCAAGCCCCACCAGCGAAGATGTCTCCTACATGAATCCCACTTGTGCTGAATGAGCACTTCAGCTAATAATGGTGGCTCTCCCATGCATGCAAATGGAAGGGACAGGGGAGGCATGTTACAGACATTTAAATACTTGAATGGTGTTAATATAGAATCAAAAAATGATCGAGACGTTCAAATATCTCATGGGCCGTATCGAGGTGGAAGAGGACATCTTCTTTTTCAAAGGCCCCACAACAACAAGAGGGCATCCGTGGAAAATCAGGGGCGGGAAACTACACGGTGACACCAGGAAATACTTCTTCACCGAGAGGGTGGTTGATCACTGGAATGATCTTCCACTGAAGGTGGTCGAGGCCAGGAACGTGCCTGATTTTAAGTCAAAATGGGATCGCCAGTGGGATCTTTTCACAGAGAGAGGTAGGGGAGGGTTATTGGGGTGGGCAGACTTGGTGGGCCATGGCCCTTATCTGCCGTCTATTTCTATGTTTCTATGTTTCTAAAACTGTTCCAGAGAAGAGAAAATGGTAAAACTAGAGGGCAAAATTTGAGGTGCTGGGGAAGAAGACTCGGGAGCAATGTTAGGAAATTCTGTTTCACGGAGGAAAGTGGTGGAGAGGAAAACGGTGATGGAATTTAAAAAAAAAGTGGGATAAACATAAAAAAATCTCTAAGTAGAAAATGAAGGATGTAAATTAAAGAACTAAGGCCGGTACTGGACAGACTTGCACAGTCTGTGTCCAATTCGGCTGGGGAGGGCATCAATGGGAACTCCACTAACTTGGAACACTGCGGCTAAGCTGATTTTTGCTAAACGCAAATATGACCACGTCTCCCCTCTACTTACCAATCTTCACTGGCTTCCAGTACTTTCCAGAATTCATTTCAAATGCTCCTGCCTGGCTTTCAAGATCATTCACGGCATCCTTCCGCCCCTAATCCCTCTATCCTTCCTCGCCCCGACACCAACTACCACCAGATCTGCCCACAGACATAAACTATCCTTCCCCTCTCTACACGGCATCCTCCACGCAGGTAAACTGGGCAGATCCCTCCTCTCCAAAATCACCGGCCTCTGGAACGACCTCACTGTCCCGCTGCGGAACCTGGACTCCCTCCAACTATTCCGAAAACAACTGAAAACCTGGCTTTTCTCTAGCATATAATAATCTCTTCTCCTGATTACATCCCCTCTTTTTATGTTTTGTAAACTCTTTCTCTTCTCTCTTCCCATATTTTTTAAACTCTGTAAACCGTGTCGAGCTCCACTTCCGTTTAGGATGTTACTGGCCAGACTTTACGGTAGATATCCTGCAAACAACGGGATGGTTGGAGAGGCTGGAGTGACCTTGGACGGCAACTTCAGCATTTGGAACCTAAGACAACACCAGGTGGACTTTACAGTCTACGGCCCAGAAATAGCAAAGAAGAGACAAGTTAATTTAATCATGTATTTTTAATGGGCAGACTGGATGGAGCGTTCCGGTCTTTATCTGCCGTCATGCACTATGTTACTATGTTACCTGGTAGAAACCCAAAGAGTAGCAACATTCCAGAGCTGAGATTGTGATGTCATAATGCCTCATTCCACCAATGCCTAAGAGCCACCTCAGCAGTGATGTCACAATGGCTTGATTAGATGACAACTTCAGCATTTGGAACCTAAGACAACACCAGGTGGACTTTACAGTCTATGACCCAGAAATAGTAAAGAAGAGACAAGTTAATTTAATCATGTATTTTTAATGAGTATAACTAATGGGCAGACTGGATGGACCGTCTTTATCTGCCATCATTTACTATGTTAGATAGCTGACACGGTAAAATGGGGAGACAAGACATTTTTTAGATATGTTAGTGATGGGAGAAAGTGGAAAAGTGGCATTGTCAGACTCAAAGGTGAAGGAGGAATGCATAGAAGCTGATAAAGATAAGCTGAATGGCGTAACAAATATGTCTGTTCTGTGTTCACAGATGAAGCGAAGAATCGTAATGCCGTTTTGACAGGAAGAGGCGGTCGGAGCATACCGCGAGTGATTTTGCACCTGCCGGCACCCCAGCTGCTCTCTCCTAGTCCCAGTTTTTCAAAATTTGCGGGGGTTCCTGGAACGGAACCCCCGCGAATTTCAGGGGAGTACCAAAACGCCAGAATAAACTTCTGGCAAGAATAACCAGAATAAAACTTAGGGCTCCTTTTACAAAACCGCGGACCGGCGAATTAAATGCACCGACTCTTATAAGAATTCTTTGAGCGTTGGAGCATTTACCTCTGAAGCTGAGAGGGGACACGGCCAAAACAAACGTCAGAAAGTTCTACTTCACACAGCGAGTGGTGAACACCTGGAACTCTCTCCCGAAAGAGCTGGTGGAGGAAACCACCGTTCTAGGATTTAAGGGAAAATTGGACGCACATCTTCTTGCAGAAGACATTGAGGGATACGAGTGACATTGTATTCGCCAGGGTGTGACTGGCTGGACCTCCGCGTGTGCGGAACGCCGGACTAGATGGACCCCGGGTCTGATCCAGTGCAGGCATTTCTTATGTTCTTATGTTACCTCACCGGCCCGCAGTAGAAACTTTTAGTGCAGCTTTGTCAGCTTCTTGATCAAATCTGTGAAACAGAAACATCTTTCAATTTGTCTATAACGAAGATAAGAGTCACAGTTCTTGACAGGACCAGGAAGATTAGTCCAAGGCAAAGCCACTCTGTATGCAGTGGTGTAGTCAGGTGGGGGTGCAGGGAGTGAGGTCTGCCCCGGGCGCAGTCTTCCTAAGAGTGTGGTGGCACCTCTCGTTTGTCCACCTGCTCGCTCGCTCCCCGCTCCTCTCCTTGCCATGCGCTCCCTTTGCCTTCCCCTGTGCCTTTTTGGCGCTCTCTGATGTCACTCCGGGACCCATACCTAGAAAGTGACGTCAAAGGGAGCCGACACCGACATGCTACTCACGCTGGAGTCTAAACAGTATGGGGAAAGGGAAGGTGGCGCATGCACGTCAGGGGGGTGGGGGAGGGGTGCCACCGCCCCGGGGGCCGCTCATACGTACTATGCCACTGTCTGTATGAAAAGATTACTGAGTCTAGAACAGGGATGTCAAAGTCCCTCCTCGAGGGCCGCAATCCAGTCGGGTTTTCAGGATTTCCCCAGTGAATATGCATGAGATCTATTCGCATACAATGAAAGCAGTGCATGCAAATAGATCTCATCTATATTCATTGGGGAAATCCTGAAAACCCAACTGGATTGAGGCCCTCGAGGAGGGACTTTGACACCCCTGGTCTAGAACGTTCTTAAAATGGATAGTTTAGATCAGTGGTTCCCAACTCTGTCCTGGGGACCCCCAGGCCAGTCGGGTTTTCAGAATAGCCCTAATGAATATGCATGGAGCGGATTTGCATGCCTGGCACCTCCAGTATATGCAGATCTCTCTCATGCATATTCATTAGGGCTATCCTGAAAACCCGACTGGCCTGGGGGGTCCTCCAGGACAGGATTGGGAACCACTGGTTTAGATTAATTTGTCATCTCAAATTTATCTCATCTATATATATAAAATC
Organism: Geotrypetes seraphini; assembly: GCF_902459505.1. Lineage (NCBI taxonomy): Eukaryota > Metazoa > Chordata > Amphibia > Gymnophiona > Dermophiidae > Geotrypetes > Geotrypetes seraphini. Next base: position 185,483,563 of record NC_047091.1, on the reverse strand, counting down.
GGAGGTATGTGTGTATGTATGTGTGTGTGTATGTATGTGCTGCGATCACGCAAAAACGGCTTGACCGATTTGAACGAAACTTGGTATGCAGATCCCTCACTACCTGGGGTGATATGTTCTGGGGGTCTCGCGGCCCACCTGCACATGTGGGCGGAGCTACAAACAGAAAATCTGATTTCACCCATTCATGTCAATGGAAAAAATGTAAAAAGCTGCCATTCTCACAGTAATTCCAACTATAAAACACTTTTTATGACACTATAACCACTAGGGACATCGTTACTATTCTACCACGGACACCATACATATAGAGTTTGTATGTTCTAACTGTGTTTGTAACTGTTTCCTTCATGCACCCCAGTTCATAATGTTATTACATTACATGAGTACTCACATATGCTGAACTAGGAACACAGGTTCCATTCTGAACCGGGAAAAACCTGCATGGAGTTTCTTTTCAACCTGAGTTTCCACATATTTAGTTGTTTAAATCAATACTGAAACTTTTGTTCGGGACAGGGACAAGGTGAAACCATATTTATCCCGCGGATACCACTTATTCCAACACATCTTCCTTTTCAGTTTAAGAGATTGCAAATTCCAGTGAGACTTGCATTCTCTATCACAATCAACAAATCACAGGGACAGACTATTACATACTGTGGAGTGGATTTAAGATCCCCCTGTTTTTCCCATGGACAACTCTATGTTGCTTGCTCAAGGGTGGGTTCACCCAAGAATTTATATGTTCTTGCTCCTGGAGGTGAAACTAAAAATGTTGTTTATAATCAAGTTTTGTGTTAGTTGTATTGTATTCATTTTGTCAAATATTTCACATTATATTTTGAATATTGTACTTTTTATAAAGCTGTAAAAAAATAATTTCATTCACCACTATAAAGTATCTTTATTTGAATCCATTTACAGTGTTATTGCTATAATTAAATACCCGTGCAACGCCGGGCCATCAGCTAGTATATATATAAAAGGAGGGATAGAAGGATCGCAGCCCCTGTTCTAAAATGCTTTGATCTTTTTGAAATGGAGTGGAGAATAAATTTGCTCCTATTGAGTTAGAGTGATAATAAATATTGCTTTTAACAGTCATTTTTTTCCCATCCAGCTCACACAACATCCATTACCATGGAGGAAACGAAATGAGACCACATTACTTCTTTTTTTTTTTTTATCTGGGTAAACATAAATATTCACACCATTAGCTGCTGACAGTCAGTTGCATCAAAAGAGCCGAGCAGCATTTCGCTCTCTCCCGCGACATGGCAAATGAGGTTTAACGTGGATAAGTGTAAGGTGATGCATGTCGGTAAATAAAAATCTTATACACGATTACAGGATGTCCGGTGCAGTACTCGGAGAGACCCCCCCCCCACCAGGAAAGAGACTTGGGAGCACACCCTAAGACCCCAATGCCCTACCATGGCCCCTTCTATCTCACCATGTCCTGTTCCCCATTAAACTGCTTCCCTTTAAACCGTATCTTCACCCGCTGTCTGCACCCCCTGTTTTTTACCTACATGCCCGCTTCCACGGTACCCCTTTGTTATACCTACATCCTTGGATTGATCCTTTACGCAGATTGTCCTTCTTCTCTGTACCATTTTTTGCCCTGATTGTACCTATCTTTGCTGATTGTACCATTTTTCACCGATTGTACCACTGTTCGCTGATTGTTCCTATTTTCTCTGTTTGTACCATTTTTCTCTGCCACCTATTTTCTCCGATTGTACCATTGTACCATTTTCGCTGATTGTCCAGCCCTTCTTCGTTGTAAACCGCTTCGAACTACTATGGCTTTGGCGATATATAAGAAATAAAATTATTATTATTATTACTGGTAGACAAGTTGATGAAGCCGTCCTCGCATTTTGCGGTGGCGGCGAAAAGGGCGAACAGAAAGCTAGGAATGATTAAGAAGGGGATCACGAACAGATTGGAGAAGGTTACCATGCCGCTATACCAAGCCATGGTGCAGCCTCACCTGGAATACTGCATCCAGAACTGGTCACCATACATGAAGAAGGGCATGGTACTACTCGAAAGGGTCCAGAGAAGAGCGACTAAAATGGTTAAGGGGTTGGAGGAGCTGCTGTACAGCGAGAGATTAGAGAAACTGAGCCTATTTTCCCTTGAAAAGAGGAGACTGAGAGGGGACATGATCAAAACATTCAAGATAATGAAGGGAAGACTTAATAGATAAAGACAGGTTGTTCACCCTCTCCAAGGTAGGGAGAACGAGAGGGCATTCTCTAAAGTTGAAAGGGGATAGATTCCGTACAAACGTAAGGAAGTTCTTCTTCACCCAGAAACTAATAGACAACTGGAACACTCTTCCGGTGGCTGTTATAGGGGGAAACACCATCCAGGGATTCAAGATAAAGTTAGACAAGTTCCTGCTGAACCGGAACGTACACAGGTAGGGCTGGTCTCAGTTAGGGCACTGGTCTTTGACCTAGGGGCTGCCACAGGAACAGACTGCTGGCCACGATGGACCACTGGCCTGACCCAGCAGCAGTAATTCTTATGTTCTTTGCGCAACCTATGCTGCCTCTTCGTTTGCATCCCGGTGCTTCCGCTTTGGCCAATGAAACTGCTTCTTTGCTTGCACAAATGGGCCAAGACCCTGCTAGGGACAAATCACTCCAGTTCCTTTTGTCCTCTTACTCAATCTGAACATGGATTCTTGGTCACCCTTTGATTGACTCCACAGAGAAGTTATTCCAATGTGATGCTGTTACGTACAGGCAACTAAACGCTCAAAGTCTTCCACGCACTGAAAATGATAACCTATACATTTATATTTGCAACTTAGCACATAATTCAGAATTATTCTCTCATACTTTTACATTTTTTTTGTATGGATCTTCAGAACGCCGTTGGAGAAGAAAAGCTATCGACTGCATTGGTCTTCATCGATCCAACTACTGCACCTATAATATTGCCTATAACTGTGTTTTTTCTTTTTAATTCATTTTCAATTTCTATTTTCCAGACTACTTTATTGATCATTTCGAATTTTCGGAAACTAAACGCTCCGCACACCAATGTTCTTTGTTCTTTTTTCCTTCGATAAAAGGTTGTACATCAAAAATATTTCTAGAAAAGACACTTTCATTTCAGGCAGGGAAATGGAATAAATGTTTTGGTGATTTGATAACAATGTCTTCATCTTATCAGACCTTCAGGAGATTATTGAAAACTTATCCCTTTGACAAATATGTATAAATGGCACTTTTCATGTTGATATTTTGATGTAATATTCATTGTCTATTTTATAGTTTTCTCTTATTGTAAACCGCATTGTACTGTGAGGTAAGAACATAAGAATAGCCTTACTGGGTCAGGTCAATGGTCCATCAAGCCCAGTAGCCCTTTGTCACGGTGGACAATCCAGGTCACTAATACCTGGCCAAAACCCAAGGAGTAGCAATATTCCATGCTACCGATACAGGGCAAGCAGTAGCTTCCCCCATGTCTTTTCCTCCAGGTATTGTGGCATAAAAATAAAGCTTTTATTGTTATTATTACATAGAAACCTAGTAAATGACGGCAGATAAGACCTGAACGGTCCATCCAATCTGCCCATTGGTTATACCCATTAAAATTACATGATTACATTAACTTGTCTCTTCTTTGCTATTTCAGGGTCATAGACTGTAAAGTCCACCTGGTATTGTCTTAGGTTCCAAATGTTCAAGTTGCCATCCGAGCTCACTCCAGCCTTTCCAGTCATCCCATTGTTTGCAGGATATCTACCGTAAAGTCTGGCCAGTAATTTCCTCGTGTTCCAAATTAATGGAGTTCCCATTGAGGTCCTCCCCAGTCCATCCTACACCAAATCACCATATATGGGACACAGACTGCGTAGGTTTATCCAATACCAGCCTTAGAGGGGCATAATCGAAAGGGACGTCCAAGTCTGTTTAGGTCCATCTCGCAAGTCGTCCAAAGTTAAAAAGAGCCTAAGACACATTTTCGAAAGATACGTCCAACTTTTTTTTACTTTCGAAAATCGTCTAATTATACGTCCTGCCGATCTGATCGTCCAAGCCACTAAATTGTCTATCTTTATACCACGTTTCCATCCAACACTCCGTCCAAGTCCAAAACGCCTAGAACAAGCCCTGTTGGACGTGGGAGGGGTCTGCAAAGTGATGGACTGCACACCCAGACATGCCACTTAAATAGTGGTGTACCTTAAAGGGTGCCATGGCTTCTCCTTCCTACAGCTCCCTTATAGGTGACGGTGAGCCCCCCCAAACCACCTCCAGAATCCCCTAGACCCACATCCCGCCCAACTCCCGCCCTCGACACGCCTCCCGAAACGCCCCGTTTAGCTTTGGTCGTTCAGCGGCACTATGAAGGCCTAGGTCGTTTAGAAATCCGTCCAAAACCCGATTTTATTATCGGCACTTGTACGTTTTTAAGGAAATGTTCGTCCAAGTGCTGACTTAGGCCGGTTTTTGGACATTTTTCTCTTTCGATTATGAGCCCCATATTGTTTACTGTCATACATGTGACGTTTGTTGGGTACTGATAGCCTTATGGAAGAAATATATCATAGAAAGATGACGGCAGATAAGGGCTATAGCCCATCAAGCCTGCCCACTCTATTGACCCACTGCCCTAGACCAGTGTTTTTCTTCCTTTTTATACCTATGGACCGGCGGAAATAAAAGAATTATTTTGTGGACCTGCAAACTACTAAGACTGAAATAAAAAAACCCTGTCTCCACTCCATCCCAGTGAACTCGGTCCCCGTCTCCATCCCGTGTACAGGGAGTGGGGAAAGAGAGAGAGAGAGATCCATGGTGCATCTCTCCCACTCCTTCTACTGTCATATCCAACATTTTTCCCTCTTGCCCACCAGCCCCATGCCCACCATTTCTCCTTCTAGCACCCCTCTCCAGCACCATGCCTCACCTCTCCCTCCATCACTATGTCCAATATTCCTCCCCCTTGCATCCCCTTCAATCTGTCCTTCTTTCCCTTTCCACCACCATATCCAACATTTCTCCCTCTCATCCTTCTCTTCCCCAAGTATCTCTCTCTCTATGCCCAACAAATTTCCTCGTTCTTCCTTTCCCCATGTTCACCGTCTTTCCCTCTCACTTACACACTCATCCCCAACAATTCTCCCTTTCTATTCTCTCCCTTGTGTCCCAAGTTCATGCCTCCTCCCTTCCTTCTGTGTCCTGAGTTAGTGCTCCCCCCTCCCTGCCTTCCAACCTCTGTCCCAAATTCGTGCCCCTCCCATTTCCCAACGTGCTCCTCTTCCCCCCTCTTTTTTTCCCTTTGTCCCACGTTGTCCCTTCTCTCCCTTACTTGTTCAGGGCCATGCCCCCCCCCTCTGCTGAAGCCGGATCAGCACTGGCAGCTCCCCTGGGGCTTGCAGTTGCCCATGAGTCCAGCAGGCACCCTCCTTCCCTATCACCTGCAAGTCCAGCAGTCCCTCACCCTCGCACCAGGGCCCCCTCTGCCGAAGCCGACTGGAGGGCTTCCCTCCGATGTCAGAGCTGACATCAGAGGGAAGCCTTCCCGGTCAGCCAGGGATCCCAGGCAGTTACCTCGACCGTCGGACACCATCTTCCTTCCAGCTTGGCTGCTCCTTATCTTCAGTGCCAGCTGCACTTGTTTGCCGGGACAGCTCGCAGCGTCTCTTGCACGCTGCATGCTGCTGACCCAGGGACACGAATTCTTCACGGACTGGCAGGAAATTTATGCGGGCCGGCGGTTGAAGAACATTGCCTTAGACCAGTGGTCTCCAACTCAAACCCTTTGCAGGGCCACATTTTGGATTTGTAGGTACTTGGAGGGCCGCAGAAAAAAATAGTTAATGTCTTATTAAAGAAATGACAACTTTGCACGAGGTAAAACTCATTAGTTTTTCACTTTCTGCATGTTGCACTGCTTTCATCTGTGTATAGCTGAAATTATCAGAAGCAATTAAGGAAAGATTTATAAACTATAACGAGTTACCTCATGCAAAAAAGTGATTTAGATTGCAAAGTATCAACCGCAAGAGGCAAAATTTTGGTGTAGTCTTCTAGGCTTTTTTGTAGAAGGGAGAATCAATATCCGACTTGTGCCTAGAAAACTTGTGTCTTAAGTGTCTGGTGGCCACATCCGCAGCCGCCTTCAGCTCTCACCTCCTCCAGCACCGGACACGACCACCATTACATCAAGCAGTCACTGCCAGGAGTGGTGCCTAATTTTACGAGAGTTCATGAAATTACGTACACATGCACAAGCTGCACTGCCTCCAATGGTTACCCGACATTCTGGAACGTTGCCCGCCTCACGCAAGCGCTTTCCTGCGTCTGTACGCGACTATCCTCTTTACTCCACCTCACAATCGCCTACAGACGCAGGAAAGCGCTTGTGTGAGGTTACAGCAGTGAGGAGGGTAACATTCCAGAACAATGGTAACATACCGAGGGCCTCAAAAGAGTACCTGGCGGGCCGCATGTGGCCCCCGGGCCGCGAGTTTGAGACCACTGCCTTAGACAATGTGTTAGGAAGTTATGTAGGGACAGCTGATATCCAGGGGCACTGCCTGGTTCATTACCAGTGAATATCCCCTCCCAGTCCACTCAGCATGGTTTAACCAGGCAGGAGTAGCTCCTGTCTGGTTAAACCCTTTTGAATATTGGGTCCTGAATACATACGAGGGGGTGCGTTTGATTGTTTGTAGCATTGTTTGTAATTTGTTTTTAATGTACATTTTTATTATACTCTGTTTTTATATTATGTAAAACCGCTTTGAATTTTTAATAAGGCGGTATATCAAATTTTTAAATAAACCTGAAACCTGAAACCTAAAAGTTCTCAGCCCAACCAACTTCTTAAATTCTGAGGGTTATTTTACCATTATAGCTGAAAAGAGCATTATCTTATTTGTTTCAGATTATTGATTGAACCATATCCAGGTCATGCTCTTCTTGGTTGGGCAGAGCTGAGATTATGATGTCATAATGCCTCATTCCACCAATAAGAGCCAATCTCATCAGTGATGTCACAAGGGCTCGATTGTCCTAACTTGGTTCATATAACAACATAAGAAGAGCCATACTGGGTCAGACCAAGGGTCCATCTAGCCCAGTTTCCTGTCTCCAACCATGGCCAATCCAGAAACCCAAATAGTACGAGGGGGTGATGAAAAGTTCTCGATTCTAAGCTTTTTTATGCCACTGTAGCTGAAAAAAGCATTATCTTATTCGTTAGGTGCCAATTTGCAGAAACATATCCACGTCATTCTCTGCTTGGATGGGCTGAAAACATTTCAGCGCCCCCTCGTAAAAGAGCTAAGAAACCCCAACAATGGCTTTGAAATCGAGACAGAGCCAAAGCTTTAGAGATTAGCCGAGTATGGTCCGTTAGCTGTCACCAGAAAGATGGTCTCTGGGCTTAGAAAAAAAAAGTGAAAAGTCAGGCAGAAGGCTGCTCCCAGCTAATGGACACAGTTTTTCTGCCATCCGGGTCGATTCAAATTGATTCCCGTACTGCTGAGCACGAGCAGTCCTTCCGAGTTTATTCTGCTGTCAATTTTTATCGTTCGCCTGCCCCTGATCAATAGGAACACATAGGCATTAAGGGAAAGTTTGCGAAAAGTGAATCATTCAATATGAGTTTTATGAATGGGCTGAAGCTCTAACCATTTGGATCTAAGTGAGACCTTTAATCAGCCGAGTGACAGAAACACGTCAATAGGGGCCTTTTTCATTCCGCTCTGTAGCCCAGACATATGACTGGGAAGGGCGGAGGATAGGCTGTAAGATGTAAAACACTGCTATTTATTTAAAAAAAATAATCTAGTTCTTTCTCTCCTGGGTTTTGGTTTTATTTTCTCCTTTACATATAAATAAAGGCACAAGTGAAATGATGAAAAGTGCATCAAAGTGAACCTGCTACATTCTGGTAGAATACACATATATGAGGGGGTGCGGAAAAGTCCTCAGCCCAACCAAACAGAAAATCAGTGATCTGAAACAATGTCAAAACACAGAATTTTGTTTCTGCACATTGGCACTTAACAAAATAACACTCTTTTCAGCTACGGTGAAAAAAAATAACGCTCCGGATTTAGGAAGTCGGTTGGTTGGGCTGAGAACTTTTCAGCACCCCCCTGGTATGTAATAAAATTGAGCCAAGCATAGGACAATCAAGCTATTGTGACATCACTGATGAAGTCGGCTCTTATTGGTGGAACGAGGCGTTATGACGTCACAATCTCAGCTCTGGTTACCAGAGACTGAAATTCTTCTCACCACCAGGAGGGGCTGAAAAGTTCTCAGGCCAACCAAGATGAGAATGACGTGGATAGAGTTCGATCAAATGATCTGAAACAATGTTAAGAAAACAAAGAATTTTGTTTCTGCAAATTGGCATTTAAGGAAATAACCCTCTTTTCAGCTCCAGTGGCAAAATAAGACTCTGGTTGGTTGGGCTGAGAACTTTTCAGCACCCCCTTGTACTTTCTCCTTGACAATTACTCATCATATGTTCATCTGTGTTTTGTATGGGTAAAATCTCGATGTAAATAACAAACACACATTTGAAAATACAGTCTAAACCTCTACCCAAAACATGCCCCTATGAAGGTCTTCCTTACAGATCTAGAAAGCATGAAAATAGTACTTTAATCGACTAAAATGAGGGGAATTTCCCTGACAGTTAATTTATCCAGGAAAATAGCCCTTTGCTTGGAAAGATGGGGTGCAATTGAGGTTCCTGTGCTGATATCAGTCATCAATAAAACATGTTCTTTTTGTGAGCCCTGGTGCGGGGCAGGCAAATCCCCCAACCCTGAAGAGCTGGCCGGAGCTCTGTGCTGTGGTGGGATGGGCAGGGTTACCATAGAGTTACTCTTCTCCCTCCAAATTTGTGGGCTTAGGACTCATGACTTCGGTTATTCACAAGTTTCTAAACCCTGAGCCACCCCAACTCCCTCAGGCCTCCTGGATCTCTCCACACCTTACCTGTGATCTAGCGGTGAAGTTGGGCAGGAGCGATCTTCCTACGCTCCTGCCCCTTGCAGAGCTATCAACGAAACTGGCTGCCGTGAGTTCACATGGTCTCATGAGACTGCAGCGGGAACTCACAGCAGCTATTTTTGTTGACGGAAGATCGCTCCTGCCCCGCTTCACCATTAGACCACCAGGTAACGTGTGGAGAGATCCGGGTGGTGGGGGGTGGGTCAGAGTCGGCCCTAAAGTTATTTGCGATTTTTCCATATTCGCGGGCTGGCTCTGCCCCTAACCCCCGCAAATTTGGAGGGGAAGCATAAAGTAGTCCTGTTCAGTAATCACTGTTGGACATATTGATTTTGGGCCCAAAACATGCGCCCAGCATGACCCCTTGATATTTGGACATGCTGCAGTGTTGCCTGTCCCTTTGCTGCCTTTGCAAAATCAGGATTTGGACATTTCAAGCACATGGACGTCTAACTGGGCATTTTGAGACATCCATACGGTTTGAAAATAAGCTCTAGTGGCAGAGTAGATGATGGCAGAAAAAACTTGCATGGTCCATCCAGTCTGCTAACAAGACAAACTTCACGCGGTTTACAATAAAAAGTTTTTGTTTACTCAGAAATTGTTGTAATTGCAGAGGATCCCAGAATATGAATTCTTTTTGGTGAAATTTAATAATACATTTACATGGAAACTTTAAAAAGAAAGGGGTTTGATAATGATTGCGGATCTTCGCTGGGAGTTAAATATAGCCACAAATGAGTTTTTGCCCATAAGGGCTATATTTTCTTTGTAATATTATGGCAAATTTTCAAGGACTCCTCCAATGTTAATGGGCTAGAAAGATATGTAATGAGGGGTGTTTTTATTTGAATGATTATGACTTTGTTATCTTTATTCTTTTACTGTTCTGCTTGAACTGTAAAGATGGAAAATTATAAAAATAAAAGTTTTTGAGGGGTTGTGTGAGTTTTCAATTGTAAAATGGGCTTTTGGCGGTCTGCCTGGGAATGGTCCTAGTTGTGCTGTGGTTGGCATTATTGGACTGTTTTGTTTCGCTTTGCTGGTATTCGGATTCTTACTTTTGTATTGTGCTTTGACAATGACCTGTTCCTATGTTATGATGGTGTGGAAGCTCTAATAAAGATATTATTAAAAAAAAAAATAAAGAAATTAAATAGGGTAAGAACAAGAGGAAGACAAAACGTAAAGGAAAACAATTGAGAACCTGGGCAAAGAGGGAATCGGGGATTGCAATCGAAATAAAAAGGTTGGGAAAAGGCGGGAACAATGCGCAAGATGCAAGAGCCAGTGAGATGAGGCAGAGCTCGGGCAAGTTTCACGCGAAGAAGCCACGCTCTGCCCGAATTCATCCTAGCAACAGCCACCCTCCTTTTTTGGCAGGATGCCTGATGCTGATTGGCTTACGGGACTTTTGCATTATAGATTGGTGCGGGCTGCATTTTTAACGCGAAATTCACAGTTGACATCCTTCCTGTAGCAGTAATGAAAAATGATATAAACCATGAACTCAAACCCATTTTTCATACAGGCTGATAATGGAAGACCCTACTTTTCAAGAAATTCCAGCAAACGACTTAATAATACCGCTTGCTCCTTCCCACTTCCCAATACCTTTCCGATTCCCCAAAGCAACCTCATCTACTCTTTATCTTCCTCTTGTAATACGTTTTTTTTGTAATTCTTTTGTAATCCGCCTTGAACCGCAAGGCAATGGCGGAATAGAAATCTCTAATGTAACGTAATGTAATATACAGCAGTTTGCTGTGAAATACAGCATGTCTCCTACCAGGCTGAGAAAGGGCTAGCAAACGAGGATGCAAGCCAGTGCTGGAATGCCCTTTAGAAAGCCTGGGCTCTGCCTTACACAGCGTCATCTAAATCATCCTTAATTATTACTAGCAGAAGCTCTGTACTCACCTCGAAAGCCTTTTTAATAGGTTTGCATTTAGCACAATCTTCTGGCAGCTTCTGTGGAAACAGCTTACATCAAGGTCCAAATGAGCTAACCGCTGTGAATAAGTATATTGATGAGCCCAGGCTTTGATTGAAGGCAGGCCCTCCTTTCACTCCACGGATTACGGATTGCAAATACCTACCTAGAAAGAGTTATCGGATAGTTACAGGACTGGTTGGTGAGCAGGAAGTACCTTTCAACCGGGAAAGAGCTTTCTGATTGGTAGGCCCAGGTGGTAATGGCCCATCGGATTTGCTGTTTTGTTATTCCAACTCTACTTTGAAGGAAGAGAAAAAAAATCATTATGGTAGACGAGATCAGTATTAGAAAATTGAACATGGAGCAATCAATAGAAACATTGTAACAAGGAGGCAGATGAAGGCCAAATGGCCCACGCAGCATCCACCCTCTCCTCCTCTCACTATTGGCTAAGGCTCTTAAATTTGCATCTCCTCTTCCTATAGGCTAAGACTCTTTACAGCTGCATTGTGATGTCATAGAGCTTTAAGGTTATAGAAACATGACGGCAGATAAAGGCCAAATGGCCCATCCGCAGCATCCACCCTCTCCTCCTCACCCTATTGGCTAAGGCTCTTAAATTTGCATCTCCTCTTCCTATAGGCTAAGACACTTTACAGCTGCATTGTGATGTCATAGAGCTTTAAGGTTATAGAAACATGACGGCAGATAAAGGCCAAATGGCCCATCCGCAGCATCCACCCTCTCCTCCTCACCCTATTGGCTAAGGCTCTTAACATTTGCATCTCCTCTTCCTATAGGCTAAGACTCTTTACAGCTGCATTGTGATGTCATAGAGCTTTAAGGTTATAGAAACATGACGGCAGATAAAGGCCAAATGGCCCATCCGCAGCATCCACCCTCTCCTCCTCACCCTATTGGCTAAGGCTCTTAAATTTGCATCTCCTCTTCCTATAGGCTAAGACTCTTTACAGCTGCATTGTGATGTCATAGAGCTTTAAGGTTATAGAAACATGACGGCAGATAAAGGCCAAATGGCCCATCCGCAGCATCCACCCTCTCCTCCTCACCCTATTGGCTAAGGCTCTTAACATTTGCATCTCCTCTTCCTATAGGCTAAGACTCTTTACAGCTGCATTGTGATGTCATAGAGCTTTAAGGTTATAGAAACATGATGGCAGATAAAGGCCAAATGGCCATCCCCATCATCCATTATCTCCTCCTCTGCCTAAGAGATGCTATGTGCCCATCCCAGGCTTTTTTGAAATCAAACAGTTTCTGTCTCTACCAATTCTACCAGGAGACTATTTCACTCATCTAATCTAATATTTGTGTGTCGTGCACACCTAAACAGGCTCTAGGTGACTTGAAGAAGGAAAGGGAAGCGAGGGTAAAGAGGGCAGATGGAGAGGAAGGGGAACAGGAAAAGAAGATCCTAAACATATTATGTAAAAGGACAGGTGTACATGGCAATTTTTGAAGAATTTCCTTGGATTACTCCTGAGCCTATCACCTCTTAATGTCATCCTGAATCGGAGCTTCCTTTCAAATGCAAGAGACTCGTCTCATGTGTATTTATGCTACATAGGTATTTAAAAGTATCATATCTCCCTTCCGCCTTCTCTCCAAAGTCTACATATTGAGATCTTTAAGATTATCACCTTTTGATGAAGACCACGCACCTTTTTAGTACATAAGAACATAAGAATTGCCGCTGCTGGGTCAGACCCGTGGTCCATCGTGACCAGCAGTCCGCTCACACGGCGGCCCTTAGGTCAAAGACCAGTGCCCTAACTGAGACTAGCCTTACCTGTGTACATTCTGGTTCAGCAGGAACTTGTCTAACTTTGTCTTGAATCCCTGGAGGGTGTTTTCCCCTATTTGAATCCCTGGAGGGTGTTTTCCCCTACGACAGACTCCAGAAGAGCGTTCCAGTTTTCCACCACTCTCTGTGTGAAGAAGAATTTCCATACGTTTGTACGGAATCTATCCCCTTTTAACTGTAGAGAGTGCTCTCTCGTTCTCCCTACCTTGGAGAGGGTGAACAACCTGTCTTTATCTACTAAGTCTATTCCCTTCATTATCTTGAATGTTTCGATCATGTCCCCTCTCAGCCTCCTCTTTTCAAGGGAGAAGAGGCCCAGTTTCTCTATTCTCTCACTGTACGGCAACTCCTCCAGCCTCTTAACCATCTTAGTCGCTCTTCTCTGGACCCTTTCGAGTAGCCTTCCTCTGGACTGACTCCCATCCTTTTTATATCTTTCTATTTGTTCTCATTTGGCATTTTGTTGTCATGGGAGCAAAGCTGTTGAGTGCTCTGTTTGCAAAGAATGTGCACTCTTTCCTGACAGTGCACTCATGTGCAGTTGTTGGTGCATAGGTGATGATTTGCGGGCGTTCAATGATTCAAATTGGGTGCACTAATTGGGAAAACAGCGGCCCCTCTTTGCAAACAGAGCGCTGTCTTTCAAAAGAGGGAGCAGTATTATCAGAAATTAGAAACCACGACATGCTTTTTTTTTTTTCTGCACATTGCCATTGAGTGAAAGACATGCAGTGACATTTCCCATGTCACTGCAAACAGCCCGTCCCTTGTTTTTACGCTGAACAAATATGACATATGAATCCTGTCAACAGATCTGGTGCCACAATTCAGGCTTTGCAGTATTTTACTGATGGAACATTAGCAATGGAGAAGAAAAAACATGAAGCCCAACGAGCAGTGGCTGAAGCCCTTTGCGACTGCCCTGCCTTCTGCAGCCCTGCTCTCTGCCCCGAACCCGAACACCCTGCCTGCCTGCCTGCCCCAACTCTCCCACCCTTGCTCGCACTGCAAGCCCATGGTTTTAACCCGCAGGCTTAAGCCTCCAAATAAGCAAACTCTACCAAATAACCAAACTCTCCTCCCCCCAATCTCTCCTTTCCTCCCCCTCAATCCAATACTTCCATCCTTCTTACTTACCCCTCCCCTCTCGGCACCCTCCCGAAATTGATACTGGTTGCATTTTTCTTGTCATTCACCACTCTATATCCTCGCTATATAGGTAACTATCTTTCCATAGTAAACTGCTACAACCACATTATACAGTCTCTTGCATTATATCTTACTCTATAAGTCTCTCGCACCGTATTTTCACTATATAAATATCTCGGCTGAATATCTACAGTCCCCTGCATTGTAAACTGCTCTCAACTGCATAGTACATTCCCTTATATTGTATCTTCGCTGTATATGTACAGTCTCTTACATTGTAAACCGCTCTGAACTGTTTGTGGTATTGCGATATACAAAAATAAAGTTGTTATTATTATTATTATAAGCGGGTTAAAAGCACGGGCTCCCAAAAGTTCCTCGATTGTCTATTACAAAAAATCTATGCCAGCCCTGAGGTCCAGCACTTTTCAGGTTCCCTGGCTGTGCTCAGTGTAAAAAAAATAGAAGAAGAACCCCCCCCTCCCCCCAAAAAACAAAATTCCGATGGCCTGGAGGTCCCGCGCATGCTCAGACCATCTACAGATGGTCTGCGCATGTGCGGGGATCGCTAAAGCGCGATCCATGCCTGCAGATGGGAGGCATTCCTCCAATCGCCCTCATCTGCGTGTTGGCGTTTGCTGAATTTGTCAGACCTGCCCGGGTCGATCGGGCAGGTTAGTGAATCCCGGCCTTAGTGCTTTGTGCAATGAACTGATCTCAAAGTGGGCTGTCGGAAGCAGCTCATTCATCTGCTTTTCTCTTCCCTCTCTTATGCGGCATAACAGAGGGAAGAGAAAAGCAGATGCGTCCGTTAATTGCCCAAAGCACCAATCCATCCTATGCCCAGCTCAGCCCATCTGCAAGCGAAGTGAGAAGGATGGGAAGAAACCCAACGCTTCCTAGGTGTGTTCTGCACTCATTCATCACACTCTCCCTCAATAAGCTAATAGCCCTAATGTGTGAAAATTGATTTCTGGAGTGAACGCAGAGCCCGGGTGATTTACACTCTTCTATTTCCTATTGATGAGGCCCAATTGATTCCAACATGCACTAAAATTTACTGCCGGGGCAGAAGGCGGGAGCTGGGCTTTGCAGAAACATCTCAGCGGTGCTTTTAAAATGCAGTCAAACCTGCGGACAAAGCCATCAGCAAATGAACCAGGACTCAAATGAAGGAAACAAACAAACAACAGAACTGGAGAGAGAGAGACAGAGACAGAGATGGATAGAGTGAGAGAGAAAGAGTGTGGGTGAGAAGGAGAGAAAGTGTGTGTGTGTGAGACACAGAGAGAATGAGAGAGATGAAGAGAGAGAGAGAGAGAGAGAGAGACATGGATAGAGAGTGTGTTTGTGAGAGAGGGAGAGAGAGATTGAGCGTATGAGAGAGAAAGATAGTGTGTGAGAGAGAGAGGTGGAGAGAGTATGTAAGAGGGAGAGAGAGATGAAGAGAGAGAGAGAGAGAGAGAGAGAGCGAGACATGGATAGAGAGTGTGTTTGTGAGAGAGGGAGAGAGAGATTGAGTGTATGAGAGAGAAAGATAGTGTGTGAGAGAGAGAGGTGGAGAGAGTATGTAAGAGGGAGAGAGAGATGGAGAGAGGGAGGGAGAGAGATTGTGTATGTGTGTGTGAGAGAGAGAGAGAGAGACATGGATAGAGAGTGTGTTTGTGAGAGAGGGAGAGAGAGATTGAGTGTATGAGAGAGAAAGATAGTGTGTGAGAGAGAGAGGTGGAGAGAGTATGTAAGAGGGAGAGAGAGATGGAGAGAGGGAGGGAGAGAGATTGTGTGTGTGTGTGTGTGAGAGAGAGAGAGAGACATGGATAGAGAGTGTGTTTGTGAGAGAGGGAGAGAGAGATTGAGTGTATAAGAGAGAAAGATAGTGTGTGAGAGAGAGAGGTGGAGAGAGTATGTAAGAGGGAGAGAGAGATGAAGAGAGAGAGAGAGAGAGAGAGCGAGACATGGATAGAGAGTGTGTTTGTGAGAGAGGGAGAGAGAGATTGAGTGTATAAGAGAGAAAGATAGTGTGTGAGAGAGAGAGGTGGAGAGAGTATGTAAGAGGGAGAGAGAGATGAAGAGAGAGAGAGAGAGAGAGAGAGAGCGAGACATGGATAGAGAGTGTGTTTGTGAGAGAGGGAGAGAGAGATTGAGCGTATGAGAGAGAAAGATAGTGTGTGAGAGAGAGAGGTGGAGAGAGTATGTAAGAGGGAGAGAGAGATGAAGAGAGAGAGAGAGAGAGAGAGAGAGCGAGACATGGATAGAGAGTGTGTTTGTGAGAGAGGGAGAGAGAGATTGAGTGTATAAGAGAGAAAGATAGTGTGTGAGAGAGAGAGGTGGAGAGAGTATGTAAGAGGGAGAGAGAGATGGAGAGAGGGAGGGAGAGAGATTGTGTGTGTGTGTTTGTGAGAGAGAGAGAGTTTGCTAAGAGGTAAAAGAAGTGAAGAGGGAGGAGAGAAGATTGTAGGGGCAACTACTTTCCAAGGAAAGTTGCAAAGAGGGCGCTGCCTTCAGCAATGAAGCGATCTCCAGCCCCTGGAAAGCCTTCTGTGGGGTGCCTCAAGGCTCTCCACTTTCCTCCATCCTGTTTAACCTCTTCATGAGCTCCCTCAAAGCCATCAAATTTGACGATGAAAGCATAATGTCCTTAAGAGGAAGGGACAGTACAGTGGGCAGACTTGATGGGCTATAGCCCTTTTCTGCCGTCATCTTCTATGTTTCTATGTTTCTATGTTTACGCAGATGACATTCTGCTCCTCATCCCCATAACCAACAACCAATCAGATGTCACCAATAAAGTCTCAATCAACATCAAAAGAATCCAAAATTGGACAACAATCTAAAACTAAACCAAACCAAAACCAAAATCTTATACTTCCACACAGCCCAACAGACAGCACCGACAAGCATCACTCTCCATTCAGGCCACACCTTTGCTGTCAATCAAACCTCCAAAATCCTAGGCTGCATTCTTGATTCCACACTAACCATGGAAGCTCAAATGTACCTGGAGGACAAAGGGATTGAGGGGTACAGATAGGAGTGGAGGTAGGTTTAGGGTTAGGATTAGAGGTAAGTTACAAAATTAGTCTGGGACCACTGTTCAGGCAGTGGGACTGATGGGCCGCCGTGGGAGCGGACCGCTGGGCAGGATGGACCTCTGGTCTGCCTCAGCGGAGGAACTTCTTATGTTCTTATGTCTAAAATTTGGAAAAAGTCCCTCTTCACCATGAAGCAACTAAGACTCATCAGACCATACTTTCATCAACATCACTTTGCTCTGATTGTGCAATCAATGATCCTACCACAGCTGGACTACTGTAACTCCGCCTACTTGGGAATCAACAGCGCACTGATCCATAAAATGCAACTCATATAAAACACAGCTGTAAGACTAATTTTCAACCTGAAAAAATACAACTCGATATCAGCCTTCATCAGGCAACTTTAAAACTTCATACATCTTATATCAAATAATTCACGGAAACTCAGCAGCTCCACTCATCCAACTCTTCTCAAGAGCATGGTCTACCTCCCACAGAACCCATAACAGGATACTACTAAGACTTCCCTCAACAAAGAATCTCCAATACAAGCAAATCATTCACTCCATGCTTGCCTTTCTAGGAGTGAAAATCTGGAATGACCTCACTGAAACGACCAGAACAGAACGCAAGTACACCACATTCTGGAAAAAAACTGAAAACCAACCTCTTTGACATTTGAACTTCTCAGATCACCCCCTGCCCAAATATTCCCCCTTTTTCTCCTCCCCTTTCACTCCCCTTCCCTCTCCATTCCTCTCTCTTCTCTTCGTAAGTCGCCTTGAGCCTGCCTAAGTATGTGCGACGCAGACATAGAAGATTAGATTAGATTAGAAATCAATGCAGGGTCCACCTGGAACAGAGATGAGCTATATGGTGAGCCTGCAGTGCTGAGTGTGGCCCATGTGCCACACAAAATCATTAAGGTTAATATCAGAAGCATATGGATGAATAGCAAACCTTGTTAGCTTTGGAGAATCCTATTTGGGGCCAAGAGTTCTGAAGGGGTTTCCCCCCATTCTGCCTGCAGGGAAAGAATGGCATATTTAGTGTAGCACCGGTCGGCTCATACAGAGGGGCATTGCCATCAAAAAGAAGTTGTATGTGGTTTTCAGCAAACAGTAGAACCTCTGGTCACGAACGCTTCCGTACAAAAACAAATCAGTTCCCGACTGTGTTCCCTCTAAGCGGGCGGGTGTTGTGAGCAAACTTTTTTCACCGTGAGCCAAAAATATCGGGCGCCAGCAAGTTATGAGCCAACTCGCCCGATTCTCCTCTCGCCGCCCTGCCATCTGCCGTACGCCTCTTCCGATCGTGCGCTGTGACGAGAAACGTGTGCGCTGCGATGTAATATTTTGTGCGCCAGCGCACGCCAGCGCAGCTTAGCGGGAACACTGGTTCAAATGGTTTTATTTATTTCCCCAAATTTATTTTTGTTATACGCATTGAAAATATTTGATATTGCGTTTAAATCAAAATCTCAATAAACTTGAAACGAGTGCCCGTGAGATTGTGGGAGGGTTAAATACTCAAAACTTAGAAGTTTTTGCTACGCCAGCTTTCTGGTATCTTTACATACAGTGGCGTACCTAGCATATGTAACATCCGGGGCCCATCATTTTTTGGCACCCCCCCCCCCATCTGTAAGAAAAACATGATTTTTAGTAACAAACCACACGTCACACATGAGTACCTAGGAAAAGGCAGCATCTTACATATTGCAGTGAGCAGTACATCAAAACACCCATTGTAAAACTAAACAAGCCAGACCAGCACAGATCAATCCTACACCGTCAATCCTAACAGAAAACCATGTCTTTCGAACACACAGAACACAGAAAACACCTTCGCCTAGTAAGGAATATGTAATCACAAACTAACCCCTCCCTCTTTTACAAAACTGTAGTGTGGATTTTAGCTACGGAGGTAACAGCTCTGATGCTCATAAAATTCTGAGCATCAGAGCTGCTACCACCAAGGCTGGTGCTAAAAACGCTTCACAGTTTTGTAAAAGGGGGGATAAAATAAAAATACATAGACAAAGGTTAAATTGAACCAGCAAGAAGCTGGACTCTGCATACAATGCTTCACAGAAACAGTGACACATGTCTCCTAAAGCAATAAATAAATAGAAATTTTTTTCTACCTTTGTCTTCTGTGGTTTCTCCTTTCCTCATCTTCTTGTAACTCTCTTCCTTCCATTCACTGTCTGCCGTCTCTCTTCCCCTATATGGCATCTTCTCTCCTTCTATGCCCCTTCCAGAAACTGTATGCCTCCCCCTTCCATCTCTCCTTTCACCCCATTGGTCTGGCATCTCTCTCCTCGCCTTCCCTCTCCCACACCTCTCCTCATAGTCTGGTATCTCCCCTTCCCTGATTCTCTGGCATCTCTCTCCTTTCCTTTTCTTCCATCTTTCGTTCCCCCTCCATGCTCTCACATCTCCCCCTTCCTTTTCCCTTAGACTGGCATACCTTCCTCCTATGCTCCAAGCCCTGGCATCTCCTTTAATTCCCTCCCTCATCTTCCTTCTCCCTCCAGCTGGGTACCGCAACACTCTTCCCTGCAGCTCTGCACTTCCCCACAATTGCCATGCTTCGGTTCCTCTTCTTCCTTCCTTCCTCCCCCCCCCCCCCGCGGGACCCTGCGGCACCATCAACTCTTACTCCCTCTAATGTCGGCCCTGCAGCTCCAGACTTCCTCGCACCTTCTCCCCTCCCCCTTTGGATCGCTATTATTTTAAATGTTATAGCCGCGGAGCTGTATCCATCAGTGGAGATGTCTAACCTCGGCCTGCCCCGGAACTCTTACTGCAGCAGCCGCCCGTCTAGGCAGGAACAGGAAGTCACTGTTGCAGTAAGAGTTCCGGGGCAGGCCGAGGTTAGACATCTCCACTGATGGATACAGCTCCGCGGCTATAACATTTAAAATAATAGCGATCCAAAGGGGGAGGGGAGAAGGTGCGAGGAAGTCTGGAGCTGCAGGGCCGACATTAGAGGGAGTAAGAGTTGATGGTGCCGCAGGGTCCCGCGGGGGGGGGGGGGAGGAAGGAAGGAAGAAGAGGAACCGAAGCATGGCAATTGTGGGGAAGTGCAATCCCCCCAATGCGTCCCCTTACCTTACCTCCCCTTACCTTTGCGACGCGTGTGTGCGCTGTGAAGAGAAACTTTGCGCTGCGATGTAATATTTTGTGCGCGCGCGCAGGCCAGCGCATCTTAGCGGGAACACTGGTTCCCGACCCAAAATTTTGCCAAAGTTTTGCGCCCGGTCACGACCATTACATTACATTACATTACATTAGTGATTTCTATTCCGCCTGTGCCTTGCGGTTCTAGGCGGATTACAAATTATAAGAGATCTGGCCATTACCGAGAGAATTGCGTAACAAAGATTATCTAGAGAAATTACATAACAGTGATTCATGTACTTTACATGGTGTGGTAGAGGATTCAATTATAAGAATTACATTTAAGAGAATCAAGTGATAACAGGATATAGTGGAGAATATCAGTATATACGGGTTACAGACGAGAAGTTACCTAACAATGACGTAAGAAGTTTGTTGGATAGTGAGGTAAATGCTTATTTAGGAATCTGAGTATTTTTGGAAGGAAAGGTTCTAGGAGTTGACTAATGTGTTATTCAAGAGAGGGAGAGCTTGTGCGAAAGGGGAGGAGATTAGTTAGTAGGGACGTGTTTTTTGAATAGAAATGTTTTGATTTCTTTTCGAAACACTTTGATGTCTGTTGTGTTGATCATTAGTTTGGTGATGGTGGGGTCAATTTTCGCTGCCTGTGTCGCTAGAAGGCTGTCGTATAGTTTCTTACGTCGGGTACCATTATGAGGGGGGAAGGTGAATAGGTTTTGAGTTCTCCTTGATCTGGATGAGTGGTAGCGGTATAGGCGGTTGTTTAGGTAACAGGGGGCAGTTCCATGGGTTACTTTAAATAGAAGACAATAGAACTTGAATTGAGTTCTTGCTTTTATCGGAAGCCAGTGAGAGTCTACATAGGCGGGGGTGATGTGGTCAAATTTGCTGAGACAGTAGATGAGTCTGATGGCTGTGTTCTGAACGGTCTGTAGTTGTTTTATCATGTTGTTTGGGCATGGTAGGTAGAGGCTGTTGCAGTAATCCAAGGTACTGAGTGTGAGGGATTGTACAATGATCTTGTAGTGTTCTTTGGTAAAGAACTTTCTTATTTTTCTTAGGTTTCGCATGGTGAAGAATGCCTTCTGTATGACTTTGTGTATCTGTGTCTGCATAGTGCAGCGTCTGTCTAATTGTATTCCTAGAATTTTGAGAGTGCTCTGTATAGGATATTTGATTGCGTTTACTTCCAGTTCTGTTAGTGATGGTTTTTGTTCCTTCTCTAGTAGTAGGAATTTGGTTTTCTCCGCATTCAGTTTCAGCTTATGGTTCGTCATCCATTTTTCTACAGTTTCCAGTGTTGTTTTCAGGCGTCCCTTGGAGATGGGGTCTTGGATGTCAAATGGGAGAATGATGGTTATGTCATCTGCGTAGCTGAAAGAAGTTATATTTAGGGCATCTAGGGCAGTGCCTAAGGAAGCTATGAAGAGGTTGAATAGTATGGGCGATAGTGGGGATCCTTGTGGTACTCCGCAGGGGTTTGTCCAGGGGTCGGATAAAAGATCTTTTGACTTAACTCTATATGATCTTGTTTGAAGGAATCCTTGGAACCAGTTGTGAACTTTACCAGTTATTCCTATGGCATCTAGTATCTGGAGAAGTATTGGATGATCTACTAAGTCGAATGCTGCTGAAAGGTCGAGTTGGATGATTAGTAACTTGTTTCCTTTGCTGAGGTGCTGTCGGGCTATATCTAGTAAAGATACCAGTAATGTTTCTGTACTGTGATTAGCTCTGAAACCAGATTGAGTTGGATGCAGAATGTGGTGGTCTTCTAGGTAGTTGGATAAATATTGTGCTACTAGACCCTCTATGAGTTTGATGTATAGTGGGATAGAAGCGATTGGTCTGTAATTTGTTGGGTTGTCTATTGGGCCTTTGGGGTCTTTTAGTATGGGAGTGATTATGATTTCGCCAAGTTCCGGAGGGAACTGACCTTCCCTGAGACCACACAATCGGCTGCCAAACAAACACAACCCCGGCCATTTTCCCCTTCCACCTCGTACGCGCCAATGGTTTCCCATTTTCTGTTGTTTGCGTATATGTTCTTCGACTCATGCAAGGTTAGTTTTCTGGGTTGCTTATGGTAGTTGTTTGTTTGGTTTTTTTAATATATATCTTTATTAGATTTTCTAACTACAATTCTGCAACAAGTAATTCAATACATAAAATATCACAAGACAAGCACAATAAACTTTCAGACATTAATATACTGTACTTATCTGTGTATAATCAGTAAGAAACTTCAAATGTGGAGAAGTCCTTGCTCAACAGAGCTCCGTTTCACAGATACGTACAGACTGTTGGGCTTCTTTTCAAAGAAATCTATGCTAACCTATTTTGAAGCAGTAGATGTTGTTCTCATCGGATATTTTTGCAAATGACTATTGCACATTGGGAGTGATTGTGGTGCCTACTTTCTTTAAAATGAATTAATATAAAAAAAGAACAAACGCAATTTGAGCACATTTGCACTGGAATTTACACAGTTGTTGTAAGTCCAAGGATACTTCACATTTGAGTGCCCTGTTGGGTAACATTTGCTCACAAAGAATGACACGGTACTGCTCGAAAGGGTCCAGAGAAGAGCGACTAAAATGATTGAGGGGCTGGAGGAGTTGCTGTACAATGAGAGGTTAGAGAAACTGGGCCTCTTCTCCCTTGAAAAGAGGAGACTGAGAGGGGTCATCATAGAAACATTCAAGATAATGAAGGGAATAGACATAGTAGATAAGGACAGGTTGTTCACCCTCTCCAAGGTAGAGAGAACGAGAAGGCACTCTCTAAAGTTAAAAGGGGATAGATTCCGTACAAACGTAAAGAAGTTCTTCTTCACCTAGAGAGTGGTGGAAAACTGGAACGCTCTTCCGGAGGCTGTTATAGGGGAAAACACCCTCCAGGGATTCAAATAGGGGAAAACCCCTCCAGGGATTCAAATAGGGGAAAACCCCTCCAGGGATTCAAGACAAAGTTGGACAAGTTCCTGCTTAACCAGAACGTACACAGATAGGGCTAGTCTCAGTTAGGGCACTGGTCTTTGACCTAAGGGCCGCCACATGAGCGGACTGCTGGGCACGATGGACCACTGGTCTGACCCAGCAGCCGTAATTCTTATGTTCTTATTAGAGAATGACACGGTGACGGTTTACCCGCGGCCACCGCATTTAAGCCGCGGGTCACCGCCGAAAACGGGGAAGAAAACTAGCAGTCGCTGCGGTGACGGGGACAAGGCCATTCACCGACCGCGGAAACGGTGAACAGGTTTGTCCCCGCGGACCAATGTACCCCCTTCTAGGAACCGCTATTTACCGCCCGACGCCCGATTCACCCCCCCAGCAGGACCGCTCGCACCCCCACCCCGAACGACCGCTCGCACGCGCTCCCACCCGCACCCGCGATCGGAGCAAGAGGGAGCCCAAGCCCTCTTGCCCGGCCGACTCCCCGACGTCCGATACATCCCCCCCCCGGCAGGACCACTCGCACCCCCACCCCGAAGGACCGCCGACTTCCCGACAATATCGGGCCAGAAGGGAGCCCAAACCCTCCTGGCCACGGCGACCCCCTAACCCCACCCCGCACTACATTACGGGCAGGAGGGATCCCAGGCCCTCCTGCCCTCGACGCAAACCCCCCTCCCCCCCAACGACCGCCCCCCCAAGAACCTCCGACCGCTCCCCCAGCCGACCCGCGACCCCCCTGGCGACCCCCACGACCCCCCCACCCCCCTTCCCCGTACCTTTGGTAGTTGGCCGGACAGACGGGAGCCAAACCCGCCTGTCCGGCAGGCAGCCAACGAAGGAATGAGGCCGGATTGGCCCATCCATCCTAAAGCTCCGCCTACTGGTGGGGCCTAAGGCGCGTGGGCCAATCAGAATAGGCCCTGGAGCCTTAGGTCCCACCTGGGGGCGCGGCCTGAGGCACATGGGCCCAACCCGACCATGTGCCTTAGGCCGCGCCCCCAGGTGGGACCTAAGGCTCCAGGGCCTATTCTGATTGGCCCACGCGCCTTAGGCCCCACCAGTAGGCGGAGCTTTAGGATGGATGGACCAATCCGGCCTCATTCCTTCGTTGGCTGCCTGCCGGACAGGCGGTTTTGGCTCCCGTCTGTCCGGCCAACTACCAAAGGTACGGGGAAGGGGGGTGGGGGGGTCGTGGGGGTCGCCAGGGGGGTCGCGGGTCGGCTGGGGGGGGCGGTCGTTGGGGGGAGGGGGGTTTGCGTCGAGGGCAGGAGGGCTGCAGTGCAGAACATAAGCCTTTCATTAAGACAATCCTGGTTCGCTTTTCCAAGTTAAAACAATTAGAAAAATATTTCTGGAGTGCTGTAATAAATTAAAATTAATAGTGCTCAGAACCCCCAAGGTAACTTCAGGCATCATTTTGAAGCTGGGGGGGGCGGTCGTTGGGGGGAGGGGGGTTGGCAGACCTTCAAGGGGGGACAGTGCAGGGAAGTCAGGGAATTTATATTAATTAATTTTTTCTCTGCGTGTTTTGTTTTTGTATAGTTATTAACTAATATTTAACTAAGTTTTAAAGTTTTAAAGAATGTTTCCTTTATACGTAAATAAAGAAAAGTGAATGGGATTGCAGTGGCGGTGACGGGGCGGTGAATGGGGTGGCAGTGGCGGTGACGGGGCGGTGAAGAGGATGGTGAGACGGGGACGGGGCGGTGACGGGGATGGTGAGACGGGGACGGGGCGGTGACGGGGATGGTGAGACGGGGACGGGGCGGTGACGGGGACCAATTTTTTCACCGTGTCATTCTCTAGTTCTTATATTCATATGACTCTTATTACAGGCTTGTCCTGATTAAAGAGGAGTAAATACTAAGGACTTATACAACTTACAATTTAAAATTTAAAATTCTTGATTGCTATTGTGGTCCAGTTCTTCTTGCAATAGTGTCTTTAGGTGCGTTGGGTCCTTCCAAGTGACAATATTTGTTATAAGAAGTTTTGGGTTTTTTTTAGTCCATTATTCTTTAGCAACACGTGCAATTTTTCGGAACTTCCCTATGTCCATGCTCCTCTCATGGCCACAGTCCCTTTTGCGCACTGCGGGATTTGGGCGCGGAGCACTACAGAAGAGTGCGCTATCATATACAGTAAGCATCCTAATTGGTGCCAAGTATGGTCAATCAGTGAAGGGCTCATTTCCAAAACCCGCTGTCCATATTTGTTGCATTGGACTTAGAATGGCCGATATCCATCTGATGTTGGCCAACGTTTTTATGTTTCCTGCAAGGTTGTATTCCGGATATTCAATGCTGGGTATGTCCAGGCACCAGCATTGAATATTCAGCTCTAGGTTGGCCGTATAAGCTCACATTGAAGAGTGTCGCATAGGCAAGATGTTATAAATGATCTTTGTATTTACCTATTGGATTTTGACACTTCTTTGATACAATTGGGATACTTCATGGCGCATTCAGATTATGTGACCCCTTGGCAATCATGGTCCTGTGTCCTCCTCGGGGGGGGGGAGGGGGGAAGGGCAGGTAACCTCAAGCCTCAGTCTTCAACTTTTATACTATATGAATCCACACATTGAGCTCTGCCTACCTTATGGATTCAAAAAGTGAAAGCCCACTGTAGAAAAATAAAGAGACAATTAACAGCAACGATTCTTCGAAAATACAGTGAAAGTAGGTAGCAGCCAACCAACAAAGGTGTGTGACCACGATAGTATAAGCAAAAAGGGATATAGAGGGTGACCTCAGTTGTCACAACTACATGGCGATGACATAAGACAGAGCTGCCACTTACCTTGTGGATTCTGCATATGGAATAAGGGCTGTGACCTGCGCAACTAATAATGCCAATAGCATCAATTATAGTCAATGATTGCTTGTTAATTTAATTACATATGTATATCCTGCTTAACCACAAAGTTCCAAGCGGGTTACAATAATGATTGTTTTTTTTTGAATTATTTGTGTATTTAAAGTGTGTTCTGTGTAGTGTTTATGTTTATATTCATTGTATGGCACTGTTAATGTTTGAAAATTAATAAAGATTAAAAATAAAAAAAAGAAAACACAGGTATGAGCTTTTCCGTCCATGCCAAGCTGATCACCATAAAACTAAATAAGATCGGTTTTGCCAATAGCAGTTGTATTTCTATTTCTTTATTTATACACTAGTGTTTAAGCCCGTTACATTAACGGGTGCTAGAATAGATGCTAGCCATTAACCAGTCAACAGGATCACTATTAGAGTCTCTTTTTTTTGGTATGCATTCTCGATACAGGTAGAATTACGATATTCGTGAAGATAAAAAAGAGGACACATAACCTCAGCCTGACCCCATCCATGGCCCGCCTCTACCATGCCCGGACCCTGCCTCCCACTGATCCCAGTCCTACCACCTCTACTTTCACCATTTCCTTAGTCCTCTGTACCCTTATTGTGCGCTGAGACGCTTCCCTGCTCGCCGGTTTTATTGTACTGCGCATGCGAAGGCACGGAGTTTCAATCCTAGTGCGCATGCGCTAACTAAGGGTTTTATTATTATAGATGCCTTTCCCAAGGTGGGACACAATAGAAAACATACGCAAACAGAATCACATACAGTACAAGAAATCGAACATGAATAAAACATAATCGTGATCATGTAACATCTCCTAAAATTACAAAGAGGCTACCAGCGCCTCGCATCACAAAACTATAGATCGAGTCCCATATTTCGTCTTACAGAAGAGGAGTTTCTTCAACATTTTCTTAAAACTATTTGCTGTCGTAAATATCCCAGAAGCTTATTCCACTCCGGAGGACCCACACACGAAAACATAAAGTTCTTGGGAAGAGCATAAGCCCCTGTTATCAAATCCATCAGATAACCTGGACATAACCCATATCATTTCTGTTAAAATAGAAAACAAGCTTTCAAATTCCAATTCTTGCCTCAATTGGCAACCAATGCAGTTCTCGTCGGAATGGGGCAGCACACCCAAATCTGTTTCCCCCAATATAAGTTTAGCAGCAACATTTTGTAAAATCTGCGATACAAATGATCCAATTAACAGCTCATTATGCAATTAAGGTATGTGTTTGCTAAATGTTGCGGACTTAGGGGGTCTTTTACTAAGGCGTGCTAGCCGAGTTAAACTAAACTAACCCTTAAGTTTATATACCCATCCTCTCCATAAAGATAGAGCTCGGCATGGTTTACAGGAACTTTAATATAAGGAAGGGAAAACATAGTAAGAATTAGTGATTATAAAGAGGGTAGTGAGATTTACATTTTTGAGAACAGTCAAGTTTTCAGATGCTTTCGGAATAATTGGAAGGAGCCCAGATTCCGCAGCAGGGCAGGAAGGTTATTCCAAAGCTCAGTGATTTTGAAGAAAAGAGATTTCCCTAATTTTCTCGCATAGATGACGCTTTTTAACGAGGGGAAAGATAGTTTAAGTTTATGGGTGGATCTGGTAATGTCACATCTCGTAGAATTCCAAGATAGTGGAATTGGTGGGGGAAGGGGGAGGAAGAATGCCATGCAAGATCTTGAATGTTAGGCAGGCGCATTTAAAGTGAACCCTAGAAATTACTGGAAGCCAGTGACGTTTTGACAGAAGCGGGGAAGCATGATCAAATTTACTTTTTGCGAAGATCAACCTAGCCGCAGTATTCTGGATCTGCTGATGACTTTGAAGACTTTTCTTGGTTAGACTTAGATAGATGGAATTACAAAAGTCCAGTCTGGAAAGAACGATTGATTTTACAAGGACAGCAAAATGTTATTGGTGGAAGCAGGATCTCACTTTTCTCAACATGTAAAGACTAAAAAAAATTTTTTTTACCAGAGAGTTGAGATGGTCATTAAATGAAAGTGTAGAGTCAATAATGATGCTCAAAACTTTGCTTGAGAATTTGATCTACAGTGTGGGACCAGAAGGTAGTGGAATGAGCGTGGGTAACTGATCTAATTTTGGGCCAAGCTAGAGTAGTTTCATTTTGGACTCATTCAGCTTCATTTGTACAGTGAGGGCCCAGGATTGGAGTTTCGTTATGCACGCTGTTATATTCTCAGTGAGGTTAGTAAGGTTCGAATCTATCTTGCAGGAAGAGTTAGTAACTCCTGGAAACACCCTTCGGGGGTACCCCAAGGTTCCCCGCTATCACCCACATTGTTCAACATTTACATCTCATCCTTAGGACATCTATTGCAAAAGTTAAATCTAAACTATTATATATATGCTGATGATATTTCTATTTTAATTCCTTTGAATAGCATAACTAATGAAACTTTAGAACACTTTTCTTATTTTATGATATTTTATGACTGAAATAGAACATTGGACAATCAATTTTAAATTGAAATTAAATACAGAAAAGACAAAAGTTTCCTTAGCAAGCCCAAAGGATAAAATTACTAGAACATCGTTACATCTAAACGATCATGATTACCCGATTTCCAAAACTGTAAAAATATTAGGAGTCACATTAGACACACATCTGACTATGGTTGAACACACGAATATAGTGGTGAAGAAGTGCTTTTTTGCACTATGGAAATTAAAGACCATTAAAAAATATTATGACCCTTTATCTTTTAGACTATTGGTGCAGTCTTTGGTTCTATCTATATTAGACTACTGCAATATCATTTACTTGGGTGTACCTACAAAAACAGTGAGGAAATTAAGAATAGTACAGAGCACAGCTGTCCACCTAATATTTGGATTGAAAAAAAAAGCGACCATAGACTACTGCACTGGTTGCCAATGGAGGCACGAATAATGTTTAAGTTTTCTTGCATTTGTTTTAAGCTGGTGTGGGGACTAGCTCCTACCTATCTTTTACCTCATTTTGTGCTATATAACCCTACAAGGACAACCAGAAATTGTAGTTTATTTGCATACCCAAGGATCACTGGTTGCAAATACAAATCCTTTTTGGATAGATCTTTCATGTTTCAAGCAAGTAAACAGCAGTCATGGTTAGGTAACTCCATCAATGGAGCCAGGCTGACCTACGGCGCCTTTCGGAAAGAAATTAAAACTGTATTGTTTGACAGATTTATCTCTTAAACAGAAGTCACACTAAATTTAATAATCTCATTCTGTCTATTCTTGAGTACATATGTTGTACTTTTATTATTTGCACTTTGTAGTTCGCTGATTGTCCAGCTCTCTTCAGTGTGAACCGCCTAGAAGTCGTTTGATCATGGCAGTATAGAAGAATAAAGTTATGTTATGTTATATCTCAAGAAGGACAAGGATGTCATCTGCATATGTAAATAATGTTTCAAAGGGAGATAGATGGAAGAGTTTCAAAGTAGACATATAGATGTTGAAAAGAATAGGGCACATTAGCATTTAGCTGACCTTAGTAAAAGCCCCCCCCCCTAAGCATTGTTTCT
The DNA here is from genome assembly GCF_902459505.1 of Geotrypetes seraphini. Lineage (NCBI taxonomy): Eukaryota > Metazoa > Chordata > Amphibia > Gymnophiona > Dermophiidae > Geotrypetes > Geotrypetes seraphini. The sequence goes on along the minus strand of NC_047091.1, from coordinate 185,454,104 downwards.
TACATGCGTGATGTACAGCGCTGAGTTCGTCTGGCAGCACTATAGTGACAGTAAATTGTGTGTCTAGAATCAGGGAATAGCACATCAGTTATAGAATAATCAGCGCCACTGGCTGTATCTACAGTGACGCTGGATATATGTGAATGATTTAAGCACCCTGGCCTGCATTTTACAGAAATGCTGACCACAGAGTTGAAATATTGACCCGATAATGTACTGGATGAATCTGCAGAGCAAACAATTCATCTGTTACATTCACAGACACTTAACAAGAAAAAAAACTCACAGTGCAAAATACAAAAAGACGCCGGAGGGGAGGCCTAATATTGAAAGCAAGTTACACATAAGTGGCCTATCTATGGACTCTCAGCCCTCATTCCATCGTGAAGCTGACATTATCTGTAGACTAAGGGGTCCAGGTTGGAGTAGAGAGAGGATAAACTTCCAAATTACCTGGACAGTGGGATTTTCGGCCATTATCCGGATAATTTTACATTTGACCTATAGTGGAGGCAAGCTCATGGCATAATGAGAGAGTGACGCGGGGACTAAGATTAATCCCTGTCCCCTCACTGTGTCCACATTTTTCATCCCTGTCCGCTTACCATACCCATAGTCTTAATTTTTTTCACAGCTCCCGACTCAAAGCAGAAATATTATTTTATGCAGTTTTATGGTCCTAAGGCATTGCAAATAAACATTTTAAGCCGTATCATACTTTTTATTTATTTATTAGGTATTTATATACTGCCTATTAAGGTTATCTAAGCAGTTTCTAATCAGGTCCTCAAGCATTTTCCCCTGTCTGTCCTGGTGGGCTCACAATCTATCTAATGTACCTGGGGCATTGGGGGGATTAAGCGACTTTTCCAGGGAGCAACGTGGAGTTTGAATCTACAACCTCAGGGTGCTGAGGCTGTAGCTTTAACCACTGCGTCACTCTGGAAATAAAAATATGTTAGAAGTGAGCCAAGTAAAGGACTATGAAGCCATTGTGACATCACTGATGAGGTTGGCTCTTATTGGTGGAATGAGGCATTATGACATCACAATACCAGCTCTGGTTATCAGAGGCTGAAACTTTTCACACTACTCATTTATTCAGTGTTCTATACTGTTCTCTCATGGGAGCTCAGAACGGTATACATGAGTTTATTCTGATACTCAAACATTTTCCCCTGTCTGTCCTGGTGGGCTCACAATCTTTCTAATGTACCTGGGGCAATGGGGGAATTAAGTGACTTGCCCAAGGTCACAAGGAGCAGTGCTGGATTTGAACCCAAAACCTCAGGATGCTGAGGCTGTACCTCTAACCACTAGGCCACTCCTTGCATACAAAACACGACAATCTAATTAATTTTCAATCTGAAAAAAATCAGATCATGTCACTCCTTATTACCAAAGACTACATTGGTTACTACCGTGTTTCCCCGATGATAAGGCAGGGCCATCAAATAAGACAGCCCCCCCTTTTTAGAAAAAATTGTAAAATAAGGCACCCCCCCCCCCCGCAAATAAGCCACCCACCGATACCTGCGCTTACCCGAATCGGGTGGTACGGTGGGTGACTCCGTGTGGTCCCTCCGTCTACCGCAGGGGTCGGCAACCCGCGGCTCCAGAGCCGCATGCGGCTCTTTTCCACCTTTGCCGTGGCTCCGGTAGTGTGTCACGCAGGCATGCAACTTACAAGTCCGGCGTCGCGGCGGGAAATAGCCATGCTGAGCAGTGAGCTCAGCACATACACAGATGAAAACCTTGCTTGCTGATTGGTCCGGCGGCCCCGCCCCGCCGTGCCGCCGGACCAATCAGCAAGCAAGGCTTTCATCTGTGTAGTGCTGAGCTCACTGCTCAGCATGGCTATTTCCCGCCGCGACGCCGGACTTGTAAGATGCACGCCTGAAAAAGAAATCATCCTGGCCGGGGTCGGTGTCATGCTCCGGAGATCTACAGCCTTCCTATCTCCCTCTCCCTTCTACCTGCTTCCGGCCACATCCCCTGCTCCGCGGCTCTCTTCGGCAACTCAGCAGCAGCGATCGACACAAGCTTCTGACATCGGGGCCTACCCTCTGCGAGTCCCGCTTGTTTCAACTTCCTTTTTCCACAAAGGCGGGACTCGTAGAGGGAAGGCCTCGATGTCGGCAGCTTGTCTTGATCACCGCTGCTGACAAGTTGCTGAAGAGAGCCGCGGAGCAGGGGGGTGTTGCCAGGTGCAGGTAGAAGGGAGAGGGCCAGATGCAGGACTCGTGGGTGAGGGAGCAGAAGAGAGAGAGAAAGAGAGAGGGGAGGGAAACAAAAGGAAATATTTCATACTGGGCTGGGCCGGAGTGGAGGGAGGGTGGAAAGATTCTAGCTACAGGGTGCAGTAACAAAGGAAAAGGGGGGGAAAGCTGAAAATGGAGATAGTGACACAAAGAAGAGAAAGGGTAAGCAGGACCTACTGAATAAGGATAGAGATACAGAGGGGACATGAAAGGGTAAATAAGGCATCCCCCCGAAAATAAGCCCTAGAGCATATTTTGGCCTTCCAAAAAAAATAAGACAGTGTCTTACCATCGGGGAAACACGGTAGTCGAGGCTGGAGTCATATTTAAGTTTGCTTGTATATGCTATAAAGTCTTACATGGTTTAGTGCCTGAGTATCTTCTGGATCATTTTTTAAACATTAATTCACAACACCCTAGACGTAATTGTAATTTGTTGGCTTTTCCATCTTTTCAGGCAGCTTCTTGTGATAAAGAGTACTTTGAAGTTACAAAGCTCGGCAGCCATCTTGAAATTCCTCAGAGCAGTGGTGGTGGCAGCTATAGCGGAGGCAGGGGGCAGGAAAGAGCTGGGTTCTTTCCTGCTACCTGAAGAGGCCACTAGTCCACCAGGGATGTTAAAAAGGTAGGCTTAGGGAGGGTTGCATCATGTCCCCATTGCCGTGGTCCATGGCACTACTGAGGAATGGTCTACCGCCACCAAAGTAATACCGGACAAATTGGCCCAGGGCTCCCTGTCCCCACGGTGATTGCCATAGTACCATTGAATTACCATGGTAATCATGGAATTACCGCAGCAACAATTATGGATAGTCACAGCGCCTCTGTCTATGCGTAAGAATTTAGATGCAACATACATGTGTAAGTACTGGTTTTCCATGTGTATCATGAATATGGAATCTAAAGGGAGGTGGAGTTATCAATCTATTTTATGGCTCTGATGGGTGTTATTTGCTCCTTAACACGTTACCGAGATGCTGCTTCTAACATAACATAACAAAATTTCTTCTATACCGCAGCTGCCTTGCGGTTCTGTGCGGTTAACAAAAATTCAAATGCAGGTGGACATGGTATAAGCACAGTTAATTAATCAATATATTTCCCGAATAAAAACAGTCTTCATAGATTTTATAAATGCCAGGTAAGAAGTAGAGAAAGAAAAATACATACTTAAGCCCTCTTTTACAAAGGCGTGCTAAGCGTTTTAGCGCGGATTTAACGAGCACCAAATCAACGCATGTGCTAACCGCTAATGTGTCCATAGGACAACATGTATGTGTTAGCGTTTAGCTAGGAAGTTCTTCTTTACCCAACATGTGGTGGACACCTGGAATGCGCTCCCAGAGGGCGTAATAGGGCAGAGTACGGTACTGGGGTTTAAGAAAGGATTGGACAATTTCCTGCTGGAAAAGGGGATAGAGGGGTATAGATAGAGGATTACTGCACAGGTCCTGGACCTGTTGGGCCGCTGCGTGAGTGGACTGCTGGGCACGATGGACCTCAGGTCTGACCCAGCGGAGGCTTTGCTTATGTTCTTATGAGCATCTGTGTGTGTAAGGATACAACCGCCCAGCCAAGCATCATTCTCTGATGCGATTGGTCCTTGAAAACTAACGGCCAATAATTTTAATTTTTTTACGCAGTCGTTATCCTAACTTGAGCAACAAAGCAATCGAGGCTTTGTTACCATTTGGAACTTCTCATCTTTGCGAACTTTGATTTTCAGCTCTGACAGAAATTTAATTAACAAAAAGAGAACGACTGCCGATGGTGGATGATGAAATGCGTGTATACTTGTTGACTATCGAGCCGCATTTTGAGTTAATTTGCGCTCAGAAACAAGCACATCCATCGCACTGATTAGCAAGTCTAATCTACCTACTTTAGTTTCACCGTTGTTACAATTACCCGTACATAGATTAAAGAACTTTAAATAAATGTCAAATTTAATTTTTTTGTTGGCTTTGCAATTTTATAATTTCAATTGTAATGTGCCACGAGAAACGTTTGCTCCGTTTAGAGTGCCAGAGTTTTAAAAAGTTTGAAAGACACTGGTCTATACACACTTCCTTTAACAGAAGGAAAATCAAAGAGTCGACGATCACGTAGATGTTTTCGATTGGCAGATTAAAAACGATAACCCACTGAGAGCCTTGAAACATAGGCAGCCAAACTTAAAGGTCACTCGTTCCTCTATTTCTGCTAGATGTATGTAGCGCTGACCGTTTTACACGGACCAGCGTTTCCCACGGGAGCCACACATCACGTGGATTTAAGAATGATAGGCTGAATGCTTTCTATTCCGTTTGGTTCTTCTCACACCTGGCACGATTCGCAGCTAGGACCTTGAGGAAGGAGTGCTTCTTCGAAACACGGACCGTGTCGGGCTCCCAGTTTTCTACAAGGGCTATTATTTGGAAAATGATATTAGCTGACTTTCAATGAAATTCCCGATTTCAGTACTAGAGAATGACATTGAAAATTTACCACGGCATGCGTTACTGCTTTCCGCAGCTCAGTAAAAAGACCCCACAGTGTGGTAATGGTTCCAGGTTCATTGCAAGGTACGCTCACCGGTTTCCTCACATTTCAGATCCCTTAAGGATGATGTTTCCACTGGGCATTTAAAGCCGAAAGTCAGAGCACACTGACAGTTAATGTAAGAACATAAGACTAGCCTTATTGGGTCAGACCAATGATCCATCAAGCCCAGTAGCCCGGTCTCACGCTGGCCAATCCAGGTCACTAGTACCTGGCGAAAACCCAAGGAGTAGCAACATTCCATACAAAATCCCAAAGAATAGCAAGATTCCGGAACCCCAAAGAGCAACAAGATTGTAGAATCTTTAGGAGTAGCAACATTCCATACAGAATCTCAAAGAATAGCAAGATTCCAGAATCCCAAAGAGTAACAAGATTCTAGAATCTTAAGGAGTAGCAACATTCCATACAGAATCTCAAAGAATAGCAAGATTCTGGAATCCCAAAGAGTAACATAGAAACATAGAAGATGACGGCAGAAAAGGGCTACAGCCCATCAAGTCTGCCCACTCTGCTTACCCACCCCCTGTCTATGCCCTAATGACCCAATTTCCTTATCTTGACCCTCGTAGGGATCCCACATGGGTATCCCATTTATTCTTAAAGTCTGGCACGCTGTCTGCCTCGATCACCTGCACTGGAAGCTTGTTCCAATATTCAACCACTCTCTCTGTGAAGAAATACTTTCTGGTGTCGCCATGAAATTTTCCGCCCCTGAGTTTGAGCGGGTGCTCTCTTGTGGCCGAGGGTCCCTTGAGAAAGAAAATATCATCTTCCACTTCGACACGTCCCGTGAGGTACTTAAATGTTTCGATCATGTCTCCCCTCTTCCTACGTTCCTCAAGAGTGTAGAGCTGCAATTTGTTCAGTCTCTCTTCGTACGAGAGACCCTTGAGCCCCGAGATCATCCTGGTGGCCGTCCGTTGAACCGATTCAATTCTGCGCACATCTTTACTGTAATGTGGCCTCCAGAATTGCACACAGTACTCCAGATGAGGTCTCACCATGGCCCTGTACAACGGCATTATGACTTCAGGCTTTCGGCTGACGAAACTTCTATTGATACAACCCAATATCTGCCTTGCCTTAGATGAAGCCTTCTCCACTTGATTGGCAGTTTTCATGTCTGCACTGATGATTACTCCTAAATCTTGTTCTGCTGAAGTCCTAGTTAAAGTTTCTCCGTTCAAGAAGTACGTCCTGCATGGATTTCCGCTTCCGAGGTACATTTCTTAGCATTGAAGCCTAGCTGCCAGGTTGAGGACCAACTTTCCAATGTAAGCAGGTCCTGCGCCATATAATTCTGTAAACTGCATTCACTTACTATATTACATAGTTTGGCGTCATCGGCGAATAGTGTTATTTTACCTTGAAGCCCTTGAGTCAGATCCCCTATGAATATGTTGAAAAGGAGTGGACCCAGGACCGAGCCCTGCGGCACTCCACTGGTCACCTCCGATGTTTTAGAGAGGGTACCATTCTAGAATCCCAAAAAGTAGCAACATTCCATACAGAATCCCAAAGAATAGCAAGATTCCAGAATCCCAAAGAGTAACAAGATTCTAAAATCCCAAAGAGTAGCAACATTCCATACAGAATCCCAAAGAATAGCAAGATTCTGGAATCCCAAAGAGCAACAACATTCCATACAGAATCCCAAAGAATAACAAGATTCCGGAATCCCAAAGAGCAACAAGATTCTAGAATCCCATAGAGTAGCAACATTCCATTCAGAATCCCAAAGAATAGCAAGATTCCAGAATCCCAAAGAGCAACAAGATTCTAGAACCCCAAAGAGTAGCAACATTCCATGCTACCGATCCAGGGCAAGCAGAGACTTCCCCCATGTCTTAATAACAGACTGTGGACTTTTCCTCCAGGAATTCGTCCAAATCTTTCTTAAAAACCTAAAAGCTAACTCTTAGTACATGCTCAAAGATGTGTTAACAGCTAATGCAGTTTAGTACAGAGACCCCTTCATAGTAAACAAAACATGACATCCTATTTTAAACCCCAAAAGTGCAGGGAACCTAGATTACTATTCTGGAAATCCTCAGGCCAAATTCTCTCCTTTTAAAAGTGAAACTAGAATTCTTTGGCCTTTAGTCAACGCATTACATATGGAAGTGAACTGGTTCCAGAAATAATTATGCTTCATGACGCTTCACATGTTAACACATGCCTTGGGCATATTTTAATGCACTGAAGTGGAAGGCTGAGAAATTCAATTGCCTAAAAGGTGTTGCTACAGGGGAAAACATCAGCTCTGGTTTTAGTAGAGGTGATATATATTGATTAGGAATGCTGGCAGTCAAGACAGCTTTTAGTTATTCAAACACGGAGCTTAGAGGGTAATTGGGCAAAGGGCGTTTTGGTTGGAAAACAGAGTTCCTATGCCCTGCTCCTTTTGAAAACCCAGATCCATAACACCAGCTGGCTCATTTTTATCCACATGTTTATTCACTCCATCAAAGGAATGCAATCGATTAGCAAGGCAAGATTTTCGTGACTAAATCCATGTTGGCTTTGTGTCATTAAGCCATGCCAATGTGTATGCTCTGTAATTTTGTTCTTTAGAATAGTCTCTTAACAATTTTCCCAGGACCAACATCAGACTCACTGGTCTATAATTTCCCAGATCACCACTAAACCCTTTAAAAAAAAATATTGGCGTTATATTACAATAATCCAATCTTCACGTTATCAGGACATGAACCACTATGACAAGGCCTTGCCTTCTTTACGTATGGGGAAAGACAATGAAGTTGCTCTAGCCGATGACTGTCACTGGCTGAAAGTAATTGGGCTTTTAGACCTGTGGTCCACTTTTAAAACCTGTGCACACCTTGTGGAAGACAAAAGAACTGCATGATATCAAGATGTTTTGATTTCGAGACACGGTATCCCCATTCGCTTGGCGCTTTGTCTTTGAGTAGAGCCACCAAAGGAGCCTAAAGCAAAGAGTGATGGAGATAAAATCAACTTGCAAAGACAGTACAGTGGAAAAAAAATCAGCTTCTAATTACCACTCTGTGCCTCCTAAAAGTGTTTCTGAACTTTTCAGTCTCCTCAGATTTCAGGCCCTGTTTTTCTCTCTCTGTCTCCGCTTTTATTTCTCATATTTAAAGAAGCTATAAAAAGCCTTCAATGCATAAATCCCCCTGTAAAGCTCATTTTTAGAGTCCTAATTGCCTCTTTTTACAGGGCCGCGAGCTTTGTTTCGGCAGCGGTTGAGAATGTGCCTGGGTGCATTAGTACCACTCAGACTCGTAACTTCTTAAGGGGCTACAGAGTAGGAAATTAGCATCGGCATTTGAACTGTGTAACCTCTGTGTGTCACAGGACCCTGTCACGTCTCCAGGGTGGGGGCCTTAAAGCCCGCTTCCAGTCTCACTCCTCCCAATATACAGGATCCCCACATTAACTCCTCACTAAATCCCTCTTTCCTTTGTTTATTCTTATTCAGGTGTTATTTTTGCCCCGCAATGCTATGGCATTCCTCGCTGGCTTTTAATATTTTGCTTTGTAAATCTCTTTGCGATATATTCTAGGGAAAGTAGCATATCGAGTCTAACGAACCATAAATTTATTAAATGATGGCTTCCCAGCAAGACGACTAAGGCCTATATTCTCAAAAATTTGCGTTAAAGGCCAACGGGGCTGTTGTAGTAGCCGGGTTATTGTAGCAATTTTTTTAAAAAAAGCGAGTCATTTTCCAGAAAACACTCATGCATATGAGATTGGCAGAGTGCCTATCGCTGGTGATAGCGATGGACACGTGCAGAATAAAGAAAAACAAACCAACCCCAAAACCCTCCCAACAAATCGAGCCACCAAAGTCAAGCACCCTCCTCCCCTGGCAGCGGGAGAGATGCCCACTCTCTCCTGCCGCATCGCACAGTCACTTGACACTGCTACCCCCCCCCTCCTCGCCCCCGGCTGCGAAAGAGATGCCCACTCCCTCCCGCCGTCCCAACAGGAGGGGAGAAGGGGAGGGAGATTATATATAAATTAGAGGTTCCTGTGTAATTCTTTATGGTCCCCTTTTTTCAAGCTTTGTTAGGTTTTTTGTTTTTTTTTTAATCGCAGGCCACTGCGGTAAAAACTCCAGCACTCATAGAGCTCTATGAGCGTCGGAGTTGCGAAAACCCGCGCTACGCGTTCGTAAAAGGAGGGATTTGTTTTTTGTTTTATTTCTTCATATGACCTTGGAAAGTGGACTAACGCGGCCACCACACCGTTTCACTAATAAGAAATGGGAAGGACCCCCCACCGCTGTTTGAAAGCAAAATCCCTGAAGACCCGACAGTTTGACAAATTCTAAATTCCCAATCCACCTCATCCTCTCTAACGGCCCTCATCTTAATCTCGCCACCGTCCCAACTCAAGATTTTAGACTAACTTATATTCTTTTTCAACTGAAGAAAGACTAAACAAATTGCAGCTCTACACTCTGGAAGAGCGCAGGGAAAGGGGAGACATGATTGATACATTTAAATACATCACAGGACGTGTCGAGGTGGAGGACGACATCTTCTTTCTCAAGGGACCCTCGGTCACAAGAGGGCTTCCGCTCAAACTCAGAGGAGGGAAATTTAATGGTGACACCAGAAAGTATTTCTTCACGGAAAGAGTGGTGGATCACTGGAACAAGCTTCCAGTGCAGGTGATCGAAGCCACCAGTGTGCTTGACTTTAAGAATAAATGGGACATCCATGTGGGATCCCTACGGAGGTCGAGTCAAGGATCTAGGTCATTAGCACTCAGACTTAACGGGGTGGGTCAGTAGAGTGGGCAGACTCGATGGGCTATAGCCCTTTTCTGCCGTCATCTTTCTATGTTTCTATGAATGTTTTTCACCTCGCATCTCAAGCACAAGCGGTATGCTCTTCACCTGGTATCTCGAGCACGGACTGCGTGTTCCTCACCTGGTATCCTATGCACTGACTGTATGTTTCTGGCATCTTGTATCTCAAGCTCTGACCGCATGTGTCTCTCACCTTGTACCTCATGTACTGACAAAATGTATCTTTCGTAAACCGCTTTGAACTTCACGGTATAGCGGTATATAAGAAATAAATTATTATCATTTGGAAAGTCATGTCATTCAAACCCTCTCTTACACTTGGAAAATTAGATATTCTGGCTTGATTGTCTTTTTTTCTTTGCTTAACTTCAGCAATTCCAGATTATCTTTTTTTTTTCTTTTATTAGAAAAAAGGTCATGCGTGGTTTTGTTACTCTTTTGTATAACGTAGCGATGGCAAACACTTGCGGATAACTAATGGAATTATTCTACCATTGAATCAAGATGACACACACTTCCATTAACCCCAGATCTGACAAGTACCGAGAGACCTGGCTTCTGCCCCTAATTGATTTTTTTGTCTAATGAGATGATAGAAGGGCACAGAATAAACACTTGTACCCCTGACCTAATTTTGTGTTTACTGAGGGATCTCTATTTAATTTTTAAAAACTACTAATACTTCCGTGCACTATTTTGCAAACTTAAGTTATTTAAAATACTTTGGGGAGGAGGAGAAGGGAGGTAACGTTTGATGGCTCGATGGTTTTACTCTGTCTGAACAGACCACTAAGAAGTGAGTTTGTGAAGATTTTCTGTCGCAAACTCATCTTAAACGGTGTAGCAGTATTTTGTGGGATTATATGAGAGGCTAAGGTTTGCGAATACATTGAGCTGACTTTCACTGAAAGGCAAGGACCCCTGACATAGGCACTTGCTGAAACACGGCTGTGTTGGGTCAGCAATAACATTCATTGCCAGTGTGGGGCTCCAGTGTGGTGCAGAGGTTAAAGCCAGAGCCTCAGCACCCTGAGGTTGTGGGTTCAGATCAAACCATCAACAATTACACCCCTCTAAAAGCACAATAGTGGTGGGAGAAGGACTTCAGAGACCTTTTTAAACTACTATACCACGTAGTGGGACAATCAATAGTCGGTCAAATCTCTATCATTAGTCCAAACTGCCTCTGTTTTGATTTTTAATTATATTTTTTACTAGTCATTAAGCCCGTTACATTAACAGGTGCTAGAATATATGTCTGTCTGTCTTTCTGTCTCTCTCCCTCCCACTGTGTCTCTCTCCCTGGCCCCCTTTCTCTATCTGTCTTTCTGTCCCTCTCCCTGCCCCTGTGTCTTTCATCCTGTCTCCCTCCCTCCCACTGTCTGTCTGTCATTATTTCCCTCCTTTTCCCTGTGCAGCAGCATGTTCACCCCATTTCCCTGTGCAGCAGCAACAGCATTTCCCTCCTCCCCTCCCCCCCACTTTCCTTTGCAGAAGCAGCAGCGGTATTTCCCTTCCCCTCCAGGTCCCTGTGAAGCAGTAGCAGCATTTTCTCACACCCCCCATTCCCTTCTCTTACCGTGAGCTGTCCTGCTCTGTTCGGCCCCTCCCTTCTCTTAACGCGATCTGGCCTGCTCCGTTCGGCCCCTCCCCTTTCCCTTCCCACGGTCTAGCCTGCGTTCCTGTAGCTGGAGTCCTGTTCTTTTTCGGCCCCCCTTCCCTTCCCGCGGGCTGGCCTGCTGTGGCTGAAGTTTTTTTTTAAAGTTTAAAAGTGCCGGCGGCGGCTCCTCTCACGATCCCCGCCAGCGTCGGAAGCCTTCTCCGACACTGGTGCAGGCTCGTGAGAGGAGCCAACACCGCAGCTTGAGAGGTGGCGAGCAGGGAGTCCAGCGCTGCCGGCCCGTCCTGGCGTTCACGGAGAGAGGGAGCGATGTATGCGCGCATGCGTACTCCTGCCGGCCATGGACCTATGGATCACAGATCACACAGGTAAGAGTGCGCATGCGTGGCTAGGATTTTATTATATATGATAGTTTTTTTTAATGATAAAACACTTTAATTGAAAAATATCAGCACTTTTCTGAAATGCAATCAAAATACAAGTTAGAATTCCCCCCCCTCCCACCACCACTATAGGCTTAAAATGCTTATTTGCAATGCCTCAGGCCTATAAAATTGTATAAATCATCTGTCTGCTTTGAGCAGGGAGATGCGGGGAAGACTGCAGGGACAGGGATGAAAAATGTGGGGATGGTCGGTAGACAGGGATGAATCTTTGTCCCCGTGTCACTCTCTACTGTGCAGGATCGATCTATATAAATCTGGCTTCTTTAGTTTTACAATGAGTGCTCACTGCAGTGCTGCCTTTTCCTAGGTACACTCTTGTTGTGTGACTTGTGAATTATTACTGAAAATAATTTTTTTTTAATGTAGAGGAGGGAGGTGTTATAAAATGATCAGTCCTGGGTGTCAGATACACTAGGTAGGCCACTGACAGTTTCATAGAAGCAATGGGGCAAAAGCAGGATGGCTTCAACCCGGCTCTTCTGATAATGATCTCTGTGGTCAACTTCTGTTGCACCAACACTGTATTCCACAGTATCAGCAGTCAGCAAGCCTTCCTTTTGGCAACTTCTTGGTAACTCTATGCCCTGCTTCTTCTGCTTCCAAAACAAAAGCTGAGCGTTGACCAGTCAAGGATGCTGATGTCCCCAGACAACTGGCCACACAGTTGCAGTCAAGGCTGCAGAAGTGATGTCTGAGTACAACTCTACAGTAATGTAGTAAAAGACGGCACATAAAGGACCATCCAGTCTGCTCACTGTGTATACAATGTTATCTAAATACAACCCAACACCAACTCTCACCCATATTTTTCACCTGACCTCTTGACACTCTTCTCGTATTTGTCCTGTGCATGACTAAAATCCATGAGAGCGTTGACCTCCCCGTGCTTATGTTGAGGTCTAAAGCAGTCAGATGTCTGTTGTTTCAGGTTGTAACTCCTGCTTTGTGTGGATTTTCTCTGCGCTTTTGACAATAATATCACTGCGGTTCAGGGTGGTAACTGTTGTGCCTTGTAGTTACACTATGTTTTCGGGAATCCTGATACAATTACTAGAACAGTCAGGATATGGGGAAGCAGAAACATGGTATGGAGGAGGCGGACCGCCCCGGGCACCATCTTGGTGGGAGCGCTGGCTACTCTCTGCCATCCCACACCACGTTCACGCCCTCGCTTCCCCATCCCTGTACCTTTTTAAATCCTCACCAGCGCGAGCAACTTCTCTGGCCTGCTGCTTGCACCGGCCTGGTTCCCCTCTGAAATCACTTCCGGGTCACGGGGCCAGGAAGTGATGTCAGAGGGAAAGCCAATACTGGTGTGAGCAGCAGGCCGGAGAAACTGTTAGCTCTGGCAAAGATTTAAAGAGGTACGGGGCACCTCCTACCTTTGCTAGACCACTGTGGGGAAGCTCGTCTTTCTAGGCCAAAGAGGTCAGGTTTCTTTTGTTACAGTCATCCACCTCCCCAGTTCTGTTGTGGTGAAAATTTACTAAGCCCTTGATTTGAAAATTAATTCCATGTGAAAAGCTGATAAAACTGTCTGTGTCATGAGTTCCTACGTGCTGGTACACTGAAACTTGGTGTTAGTTCCAGCGAGGTGGCAGACATTTCAGCCCCCTGGGCCATCTTTTCTCCTCTTTAATGATGCCCCTTTCTTGACAAAACCAAGCAACACAGCCGGTATGTGCAAAACTGAAATCAATTTGCTTTTAAAAGGTCAAATGTACTGTGTTAATGAATGTTGCTTTTGGTATGTTGTTTACAAAAGATGCTTGAAAAAGAAAGAGAGGTTCTTACTTCAGACGAAGCTAATTTGTTTCCACAAACAGAATTATAAGTTGAATCTCTGCTATTATAATGTACACGAATGCTAGAAGCTTCTCGCTTAACAGTTAGTTCAGTACATACACATATGAACCTATATTTATATCAAAGCTTGAGATTCTTTTCTCCATCTTTGCCTGGCTTTATGCACTGGCGAGTCAAAATATATCCAGGGACTTAGGAACTGTAGAGTTGAAGGGCCATTTTCGAAAAGGACATCTAAGTCCAACTTGGATGCTTCCTGCGAAACGTCCAAAGTTGGAAGCACAGAAACATTCGTTTTCAAAGGCCCAACCACAAGCCATCCAAAAATGTTTTCTTTGAAAATAGCCTAGTTGGATATCTTGGGTGGTCTTTCATGGCCAACAGGTCGTCCAACCCTTATGACGTCTAACTTTATACACAACAAAGAACTCATGAGGACAAGATGTCAAGTGATAATAATATTAATAACGGTTTATATACCGCAGGACCGTGAAGTTCTATGCGGTTTACAATGATTATAGAGAATGTTACAAATTGAATAGAATTGACATAGTTAGTGTCTATTGTTTAGCAGGGTGTCAGGTCAAAAGCGCGCCGGGACAAAGGCGCGCGCAGACAATTGAGCGCAGCGCGGAGGCGCGCGCCGCAGAAAATTACTGTTTTTAGGGCTCCAACGGGGGGGGCGTGGGGGGGGAACCCCCACACTTTACTTAATAGAGATCGCGCCGCGTTGTGGGAGCATTGTGGGGTGTTGTAACCCCCCACATTTTACTGAAAACTTCACTTTTTCCCTGTTTTAGGGAAAAAGTTAAGTTTACAGTAAAATGTGGAGGGTTACAACTCCCCAAACCCCCCACAATGCCGGCGCGATCTCTATTAAGTAAACTGGGGGGGCTCCCCAACAAAAACCCCCATCGGAGCCCCTAAAAACTGTAATTTTCTTCAGCACGCGCCTCCGTCTTGCGCTCAGTTGTTGGCGCGCGCCATTGTCTTTCGCGGGGTTGTCTATGAACCGTTTAGCAGATCTGGAGGCGTGGTATTGAAGAGATATTCTGCGAATCAGTTACCTATGTACTTTAAGAACAAGTATGTTTTCATTTGTCTTCTAAAATCCCTATATGTATTGGCAAGCGTAAGTAGTTGTTTCAGATCGTTGACCCATAATGCTGCTTGATAAGAGAGAAGGTATTGGTGATGAATTTGTGACTCTAGAAACATCTAAGTTGAAAATGTCCAAATCCAGGCCATTTGGACGTAGGAATGGCCATCATTCTGACATGCCAACAGAGCAGTGGGACACCTTAGAGCAGTGGTCCCCAACCCTGTCCTGGAGGACCACCAGGCCAGTCGGGTTTTCAGGATAGCCCTAATGAATATGCTTGGAGCAGATTTGCATGCCTGTCACCTCCATTATATGCAAATCTCTCTCATGCATATTCATTAGGGCTATCCTGAAAACCCGACTGGCCTGGTGGTCCTCCAGGGCAGGGTTGGGAACCACTGCCTTAGAGGGCACTGCTGTGAGCTTCACATAAAGCAGGGGTGTCCAATGTCGGTCCTCGAGGGCCGCAATCCAGTCGGGTTTTCAGGATGCATGAGATCTATTAGCATACAATGAAAGCAGTGCATGCAAATAGACCTCATGTATATTCATTGGGGAAATCCTGAAAACCCGACTGGACTGCAGCCCTCAAGGACTGACATTGGACACCCCTGACATAAAGGATGCCACATCTACACCTCACCATAACTCCCTTATAATTTGTTGCGAGCCCTCCAAACAGTGGCGTAGCGAGGGTGAGCGACTCCCACAGCAGTGGTGCCCCTCCCCCCACCCTCTTCCCTGCCCCTCCTGCTGCGTGTGTGTGCCCCTTCCCTGTACCTTTCTAACTTCGGCGTGAGCAGCCACCAACTTACTGCCTGCGTCGGCTTCGGCGCTCTTTCCGATGTCACTTCCTAGGCAAAAACACTCTCCCAGCTCCAAGGTGTGCAAAATGCCGCTCTCCGACTCCTAAAAAAGTTGGGCTTCCGTGACCATGTCACCCCCGCACTAACATCCATGCACTGGCTTCCTATCCAAAAACGATGCACCTTTAAAACCTTGGTGTTAGCCTTTACGACTTTCCACAAAATGGCGCCAAACAACACAGCATCTAAAGTACAAATTTATATCCCCAACCGATCACTGAGATTCCAAACAGAAAAACGGCTGGTCCTGCCACCACGTCCGAGACATCCCGAAGACGCTCATGTTCTCACTACATACCCAGAATGTGGCACATCATCTTTTAGATCACTAGACGGTCTTTGGAACGTCAGAAAAGCCGTGAAAACCTTCCTCCTTGAATACCCACATAGAAACATAGAAGATGACGGCAGATAAGGGCCATAGCCCATCAGGTCTGCCCACTCTACTGACCCGCCCCCAAGTCTACTATCCTAGGGATCCCACTCCTGGTGACAGGTTCCCTTGGCTTAACCCTCTAGGGATCTCACATGGGCATCCCATTTGCTATTAAATTCTTGCACGCTGTTTGCCTCGATCACCTGCTCGTTCCAAGGATCAACCACTCTCTCGGTGAAGAAATATTTCCTGGTGTCGCCATGAAATTTCCCGCCCCTGAGTTTGAGCGGATGCCCTCTTGTGGCTGAGGGTCCTTTGAGAAAGAGAATCTCTTCTTCCATCTCGATACGTCTCGATCATGTCTCCTCTCTCCCTACGTTCCTCGAGTGAGTAAGGCCGCAAATTTTTCAGCCTTTCCTCGTACGATAGATCCTTGAGCCCCGAGACCATCCTGGTGGCCATCCATTGCACCGACTCTACTCTCAGCACATCTTTTCGGTAGTGTGGCCTCCAGAATTGCACACAGTATTCCAAATGAGGTCTACACCCTTGACGGATGGATCTCAAAGACACGACCCAAAACTCCAAACGGAATCTCGCAAATACCGCAAATAGAACCTGAATTACTACGACATTCTCCTACAACAAACATGCATCCACTTACTAAGGAAGCTATCTTACCTCCAAGTGATATCTACACTGAATGTGCTGCAATTAAATCCACCCTATGCCCACGAAGTCAGTATTTCTGTCTATACTGTAATCTAACCCCCTTTGTCTATACTGTAAATGCTGTAGAATCTGTATTTCTCACCTAAGTATGTCCTAACCGTACCATGAATGTACTCTTGCAACCCGTTCTGGGCTCCTTTGGGAGGACGGGCTAAATAGATGAATTAATAAATAAGTTGGTGGCTGCTCACGCTGAAGTTAAAAAAGGTATAGGGGAAGGGAAGGGGTGTGCGTGTGGCAGGGGAAGGAGTGGGGGGGGGGTCAGAGAGGAGGAGGGGTGCCGATGCTCCGAGCAAGATGGCACCCTGGGCAGACCATCCCTCCTTACTACGTAACTGTCTCTAAAACTCTCTCAAAACCTACTATACTCACCTGACTTCAACCCCAAAAGTCCTTATGGCTGCAGGTGGCACCTTCTGTATATAGTAGAGTTTGGGTGGGTTTTGGTGGCCTTAGAGTGGCTTATGGGCCTGGGTCCTCCTCTCTATGGCTCACTAGCCCATCTCCTAGGTTGCTTAAGACACTTGTGTGATGGTCTAGTAGGCTTTCACATATCAGGTGTTGCTGTTCTAGAGACAGGTAAGTAGTCTTTCATTCAGAATTTTTGGGGGTGAGAGGGGGGGGGGTCAATGACCAATAGAGAAGTGTGGAAGGGTCATTGCTTCCTGTCTCCAGTGGTTATCTGGTCAGTTTGGATACCTTTCTAGCACTTAGACGCTAGACAGGTCTAGCTCACAATGTTTAAGTTCCATCCAGGACGTCTTGGGAAAGATTTGCTTATCGCAGAGAGATATCCAAGTTAAGCCCACCCAAAGCCCGCCCATAACACGCCTCCCAAATGCACCCTGGAACTCTGGATGCACAGTGGGCAAAACGCCTGACTAGATGTCCAGAAAAATGGCTTCAAAAATTGGAACTTGGACATCCCGGCGATTATGACATCCAAGTGCCAACTTACGATGGTTTTTGGACGTTTTTCTTTCTTGATTATGAGCTCCATAGTGTCTACGTATGAAAGCGGTTCCAAAAAAAAAAAAAAAAAAGCTGTCGTTTGCAACTGGCAAGATGCTATCCCTTCGATTTTATGTGACTCCAAGTGTTTTTCTTATGTATTTGGTTTGGCTCCTAAGGCCTTGCCATAAGTGGTGCTACTGCTGATTTTTTTTTCCATAGTATTTCAGTTTCAGTTTGCAGATTTTTGTATTTTATGACTTTTTGAAGTTCTTCACTGTATCCTAGTATAGACACCTCCATGAACCATGCAAATCTTTCTTCCATTATTGTTATATCTGGTGTATTATATTCCAAATTATGGTCCGTCGCAATTTTAAAGTCTCATAAAACCTTCACTTCCTCATTTTCTAAGATCTTTTCCTCGATTTTTACACCATTGAAAGCCATCTGGTCGATGCTCAGCCAGTGGTAGTAAATGTTTTCTAAAGCGTTCACTGCCGCAAGCCAAATCAGACCTGAATATTCAATGCAAGGTCATGTCTGGGTGAGCAGCGATACCTGGAAGACGGGATGGGCAGCCAGAAAATGTTCCGTGTTTGTCATGTCCTCTGTCATTTCAGGGAACATTTTGTTCATTTTTGTTTGGCCGCTTTTCATCACGGAAGCGTGAAATGGCGCGGTGGCCGTGTTAGTCCACTTTCCAAGGTAGTATAAAGAAATAAAACAAAAAAATAAAGAAATAAGGCAATACCTTTTTTTATTGGACTAACTCAATGCAATTTATGATGGCATATATCAGTATATGCAGATAAAGCAGACTCTTTCTGAAAGAGTGCACTTTGGGCCAGATTCTGCAAACGGCAGCCACCTACAAAAACGGTGGCAATCACACTTAGGCAACATTTAATGAATCACTACTAACATATAAACATGGTGGCAGATAAAGGCCAAATGGCCCATCCGCAGCATCCACTATCTCCTCCTCTCCCTATTGGCTAAGGCTCTTAACATTTGCATCTCCTCTCCCTATAAGCTAAAGCTCTTTACACCTGCATTGTGATGTCATAGGCACGGGGGAAGCCAGTGCTTGGGATCGGTAGTATGGAATGTTGCTACTGTTTGAGTTTTTGCCAGGTACTTGGGACCTGGGTTGGCCACTGTTGCAAATAGGAAACTGGGTTTGATGGACCATTGATTTCTTTTTATGTTCAGTTGTAAACCCTACTAACCACTAGGCAATACAACTCAGTCTCTGCAGCTTGCCTCATTCCTGACAATTTGCAAAGGAAACTACAGTAGAAGTACTAAGTGTAGTCTGGATAAGATTCACAACAAAAGAACTTCTGAAGAAAGAAATCTCTGAAGTGTGGATGGAAATTTCCTGTTTTTCTCATGGTGTCAAGAGATTTTTAATAGCCGACTTTGCTTCTCACCCTCGATCAGCTGCTGCATTGGACGTGCTCAAGTAATACCTAATTCACTCTGAAATTCATTTGTTGGCAACTTTATGGGAAGGAGATGGAAAAAAACAAAAAAAGAAGAAGCCCCCAACATGAAATGAAAGCTGTGCAAATCGTTTCGAAGAGTCTCCAATCCACTGGAAAGCTTGAAGAGCCGGTAATGGTGAAGCTGGATTGGGAAGGTGGAGGAGGGAATGGGCGGTGATTTTATTAAGACTAATAGATTTTTACGGGATATTTCTCACATCGTTTGCAGAGAGCTTTGGGAGTCCATTAAATATTAAAAGTCAATGCTGCTGCTCACGGAGCTGTTTCAAGGACGCCCTTGTTTCCAGAAAGTTGAAGAAATGCAAAGGCAGACTCTTTTTTTTTGCTGCTCTGGCCTTTCTTTTTTTTTTTTAACTACTATCATATTCCAACTATTTATTATTTCTATAGCGCTGAAAGGCGTACGCACCGCTGCACATTTAACATACAATATAGACCAGGGGTGTCAAAGCCCCTCCTTGAGGGCCATAATCCAGTCAGGTTTTCAGGATTTCCCCAATGAATATGCATGAGATCTATTACCATACAATGAAAGCAGTGCGTGCACATAGATCTCATGCATATTCATTGGGGAAATCCTGAAAACCCGACTGGATTGCGGCCCTCGAGGAGGGATTTTGACACCCCTGATATAGACAGTCCCTGCTCAGAGCTAACAATCTAATTAGACACGACAGGACATCTCAGGGTTGGGGAGATTCTGGTAGAGGAAATGATACAGTGGGTCTAGGTGTCTGACATTTTAACATACAATAGACGGTCCCTGCTCAGAAGAGCTTACAATCTAATTAGACATGACAGGACATCTCAGGATTGGGGAGATTCTGGTAGAGGAAATGATACAGTGGGTCGAGGTATCTGACAGCAGTGAGGGGAAGCAGTTTCAGAAAAGTGGGCTTTTAGCTTGGATTTGAATGCTGCCAGGGATGGAGCAAGACGTATTGATTCAGGCAGCCTGTTCCAGGTATAAGGCGTGGCAAGAAAGAAGGGGCGGAGTCTGGAGCTGGCAGTGGAGAAGAAGGGTACAGATAAGAGAGGATTGCCTGATGAACATCCCTTCATTCTGACGTCCTCTTTCAAAAGAGCATTGACGATTACTCATTTAAGCACCAAAATCCAGCTCTCCTAACTTAATCCATCATGTTCATTTTCACTTATTATCTGGTATGATTTGCTTCTGGATTTTTCAATTGATTCTCCTCTGGTGGGCTCTTTCTTTTTGGAAAGCAGATTAATAATCTTCTTTTTATTTTATTTCCATTGCATAATATTTAGCTGTGTCTGCTTTCTGTATATCAGGTTGGTCCTTATCCAGAAGAAATTAAAGGGAATAACAAAAAAATATCCCCCAAATCTGTACACTAGGGTCCTTAGACAAGACCGCAAAATGATCCACCGCCGAAATCCATGCCACGCTTTGGCACAGTAGAGGTCTCCCTTCTTAATTGCGGGGGGCTAGGGGTGCAGCCCTTTCATAAATACCATATCTCCCCTCAACCGTCTCTTTTCCAAGATGAAGAACATAAGAACATAAGCATTGCCTCTGCCGGGTCAGACCAGGGGTCCATCGTGCCCGGCAGTCCGCTCCCGCGGCGGCCCCCCAGGTCCATGACCTGAAAGTGTTCCCTACCTAACCTAAAATATCCATACCCTATTCGCTCAATGTCCTGTAAGGTAAACCTCTTTCTGTACCCTGTAATCCCCTTCGCTTCCAGGAAGTCATCCAGTCCTTTTTTGAATCCCAGAATTGTACTCTGTCTTATCACCTCTCTGGGAAGCGCGTTCCAGGTGTCCACCACCCTCTGAGTGAAGAAGAACTTCCTTGCATTCGTTATGAATCTGTCTCCTCTCAGTTTTTCTGAATGACCTCTTGTTTTAGTTGTCCCTGCTAGTCTAAAGAATCTGTCCCTCTCCACCTTCTCTATGCCTTTCATGATTTTATAAGTCTCTATCATGTCCCCTCTCAGTCTCCGCTTCTCCAGGGTAAAGAGCCCCAACCTGTCTAACCGTTCGGCATATGAAAGGTTCTCCATACCCTTTATCATCCTCGTTGCCCTCCTCTGGACCCTCATGAGTATTGCCATGCCAAGAGCCCTAACCATTTTAGTCTTTCCTCATACGAGAGGAGTTCCATCTCCTTTACCATCTTGGTCGCTCTTCTTTGAACCTTTTCTAGCACCACTATATCTTTCTTGAGATAAGGAGACCAGAATTGAACGCAATACTCCAGGTGAGGTCGCACTGTGGAGCGATACAGGGGCATTTTAACATTCTTAGTTTTGTTAACCATCCCTTTTTTAATAATTCCCAGCATCCTGTTTGCTTTTTTCGCTGCTGCCACACATTGGGCAGAAGGTTTCATCATATTGTCTACGATGACACCCAGATCCTTTTCTTGGGTGCTAATCCCCAAGGTGGACCCTCGCATCCGGTAACTGTGATTCAGGTTATTCTTCCCAACATGCATCACTTTGCATTTGGTCACATTAAATTTAATCTGCCATTTGGATGCTCAGTCTTGGTCCGCCTGCAATTTTTCACAATCCGCATGCGTTTTAACAACTTTGAACAGTTTAGTGTGATCTGCACATTTAATCACTTCACTCGTTGTTCCAATTTCCAGATCATTTATAAATAAGTTAAATAGCACCGGTCCCAGTACAGCACTGGTCCCAGTACAGACCCCTATGGCACTCCACTGCTTACTCTTCTCCATTGAGAAAAATAACCATTTAACCCTACCTTCTGTTTTCTATCCGATAACCAATTCTTAATCCACAACTGACATTGTGGCAAGGGGAGGGGTTCGAGAGGGGGGTCAACTCATCAAAGAGGTGGAAGGGGCCATGAAGACAAGATACTGGGCTAGATCCAGTAAGGCTATTCTTATGTTCTTATGGGTAGTGGGGGAACAAGCAATTCCTGCTCCAATAACTCCCTCTTTAAAAATGGTGACCTCAGCCCCCTAGTGGCAGTCTTTCAGTATTACCACTTTAGGTGTGAAAGTTACTGATTAGACACCCGTTGTGAAGGAAGATTCAGTTAAAGTTGTTAAAGCGGCTGGTAAAGAGTGCATGTCCCCCTTCATCTGTGGAAAGGAAGACATTGCTGAGTTGCTGGCCCAGAGACTTGACCTAGAGGGACTGGCTGGTGACATCCTCTGGTCTCAGCCCAGCTATATCAATGGCGGCCCTCAGTCTGAGCTGCAAATTATAGGCTCCCTTAAAGTCCGACTGCTACGCATTGCCACTGCCCTACAATCAATTTCATCCCTCAAGGGACTGTGAGTGCTGCTTCCACTACATTTGACCAGTCTCAGGAACCAAAATCCTGTCCTAGCTATTGAACATAGATCCTCCACACGGTAGCACACAACGCTTATTCCTGAGCCACTAGGTTGGTCCAAGACATTTTTTTCATTCCCCCCTCCCCCCTTGTTTTTGGAAGTAGAAGTATCAATAACAGAAGTTACGGCAACTCTGTGTCCTTGAGACAGTTCATTGTTGTGGTCCCTGGAGAATTCCACAGAAGAACCCGATGAGCTGGGAATGAGCCCCCTCGTTTTCTCAGCCCCCTCTCCCCCCTCCCCGACCTGCTTGGGTAGAATTTACATCACTTCCTGGAACATTGGAATGTTGCTACTCTTTGAAATTCTAGAATCTTGTTGCTCTTTGGGATTCCGGAATCTTGCTATTCTTTGGAATTCTGTATGGATTGTTGCTACTCCTTGGATTTTGGCCAGGTACTAGGGACCTGGATTGGCCACCTTTAGAACGGGCTACTGGGCTTGACGTTCTTATAAACATCAAGATCCATTTTTTTATTTTCTCACTATGGTGAAGTCTTGGATTTGACTCTTAGGTAACGATGCAGTGCTGACGTTGGGAAGTTGACTTTGTTGGGCTAAGGCAGAGGGGTTAAACTTTCCTTTCATCAAACTATGAATCCACGGAGCCAGAGGGCCGTGTAACAAACACATCTTGCTGCTTTGCGATTGAACAATAAAAGCTTCCTATTTACTTAACAGGAATTGACTTCTGGGTCCCTCCCCCCCCCACCCCGCTTCCCCCCCCCACCCCAATTTTTCCTCTGGTGCAATAAGCAGAGCTTTTCTTGATTGGGCCCCGAGGGCTTCAAAAACCTTTTTGCTTAAACGCATATTGACCTCAGCCCTGCTGCCCGGTGAATTATGTCGCAGCTGGCAATCTAAAATTCATAAATTATGCCCCAAATCTGTCGATGTGTCTGTTAATAATCAGAACCGGAGCCTGTCTCAAGTATCAGGTACCTCAGAACCTTAGCACAAATGTCTTTCCTCGATCTGTCTTTGTAAATCATCACAGGCCTCTATTAGACTTTTTGGGGGGTTTATTCTTTAACTCTTTTTAAGAAATGTTTTTTCAACGTGTATAAAATTTTATAGCTCAGTTTAATCCAATGCTTTGCTTCCCTTTCTCCCATCCCTACATAAGAAAAAGAAAAGACGTCAAACGGGCTTTTTAGTTGGTGTTCATTTCAATGGCTTTTCCTAACCTTTCTCTCTTCTTGTCTCAACTTTGTCAGTTTTTTTCTTCTTTTCATTTTCTTCTTCTTTTTTTTTCTTTGTATAACAATTTTTATTGAAAGAATCAAATAATCAGTACAATAGGATAATATAAAAATACATTCAATACAATAAGAATCACAATAATATTTCATACAAATTTAAATCATTCTTTCAAATTTAATTTCCATATGAATTAATTCAGTCTTATCTACACCCCCCTTAATTCCATCCCCTACCCATTATCTTCCCCTAAATGAAATCCCTCCCCCTGGTTGAAAGTTGACAAAAATAAATAATTAAAATAAATAACTGGAATGTAATTAGTAAACCTAATTTTCATAATAAATTATTGATAACCAAACTTCGTATTTTTGGTGAAAGATTCTGAATATAAGGATCCCAAACCTCCATAAAAAGACGAGTTTTCTTAGGCGAACCTCGAACCTCCCAACTCTCAAATAAAAATAATTTTCTTCTTTATGATTTTGTGAAATATGTATCTGTTGCCCTTTTCATTCTGACTTCCAACCCAGCTAACTCTCGCTTGCTAGGTCCTACCTAGATTTTCAGTGCCAATTATCCATATAATGCTGAGATATATCCAGGTAACCCCCCCAGCCCTAAGCCCCCAACACTGTGCGGGCAATGGCGGAGCAGTCCAAGGGCAGAAACTAGGCAGAGCCATGAGTTACATGGTTAGCGGTGCTATCCAGACCACTAGCACATCAAGGGCTCCTTTTACTAAGGCACTTTAGCGCATCCGTTATAGTCTATGGACATGTTAGCGTTTAGCGCGTGAAAGAAGTTATCCTGCCATTGTATCGGGCGATGGTGCGTCCGCATCTGGAGTACTGCGTCCAATATTAGTCGCCATACTTTAAGAAGGACATGGCGTTATTTGAAAGGGTTCAGAGGAGAGCGACACGTCTGATAAAAGGGATGGAAAACCTTTCATATGCTGAGAGATTGGAGAAACTGGGTCTCTTTTCCCTGGAGAAGAGGAGACTTAGAGGGGATATGATAGAGACTTATAAGATCATGAAGGGCATAGAGAGAGTAGAGAGGGACTGAAAGAGAGAGAGAAAGAGAGACAGAGAGAAATATATAGAGAGAGAGATAGAAAGAAAGAGAGAGAGAAAGGGAGAGAGACAGAAATAGGGAGAGAGACAGAAATAGAGAGAGAGAAAAAGAAAGAGAAAGGGAGAGAGACAGAAAGAGAGAGAGAGAAAGATTGGAGAAACTGGGATTCTTTTCCCTAGAGAAGAGGAGACTTAGAGGGGATATGATAGAGACTTATAAGATCATGAAGGGCATAGAGAGAGTAGAGAGGGACAGAAAGAGAGAGAGAAAGGGAGACAGAGAGAGAGAGAAAGGGAGACAGAAATAGAGAGAGAGAGATAGAGAAAGATTGGAGAAACTGGGACTCTTTTCCCTGGAGAAGAGGAGACTTAGAGGGGATATGATAGAGACTTATAAGATCATGAAGGGCATAGAGAGAGTAGAGAGGGAGAGAAAGGGAGACAGGGAGAAATATATATATATATATATAGAGAGAGAGAGAGAGAAAGAGAGAGAGAGAAAGGGAGAGAGACAGAAATAGAGAGAGATAGATAGAGAAAGATTGGAGAAACTGGGACTCTTTTCCCTGGAGAAGAGGAGACTTAGAGGGGATATGATAGACTTACAAGATCATGAAGGGCATAGAGAGAGTAGAGAGGGACTGAAAGAGAGAGAGAAAGGGAGACAGAGAGAAATATATAGAGAGAGAGATAGAAAGAAAGAGAAAGGGAGAGAGACAGAAATAGAGAGAGAGAGAGAGAAAGGGAGAAAGACAGAAATAGAGAGAGAGAGAGAAAGGGAGAGAGACAGAAATAGAGAGAGAGAGAGAAAGGGAGAGAGACAGAAATAGAGAGAGAGAGAACATAAGAACATAAGAACATAAGAAGTTGCCTCCGCTGAGGCAGACCCTAGGTCCATCCTGCTCAGCGGTCCGCTCCCGCAGCGGCCCATCAGGCGCATTTCCTGAGCAATGGTCTATACCTATCTGTACCCCTCAATCCCTTTTTCTTCTAGGAATCTATCCAAACCTTCTTTGAAACCATTTAATGTTTTCTTGTCTACAACAGCCTCTGGAAGCGCGTTCCACGTATCCACCACCCTCTGAGTGAAAAAGAACTTCCTAGCGTTTGTTCTAAACCTGTCCCCTTTCAATTTCTCTGAGTGCCCCCTTGTACTTGTGGCGCCCCTTAATTTGAAAAATCTGTCCCTGTCTACTTTTTCTATGCCCTTCAGGATCTTGAAGGTTTCTATCATGTCTCCTCTAAGTCTTCGCTTCTCCAGGGAGAAAAGTCCCAACTGCTTCAATCTTTCGGTATATGGAAGTTTTTCCATTCCCTTTATCAGTCTAGTTGCTCTTCTTTGTACTCCCTCAAGTACCGCCATGTCTTTCTTGAGGTACGGCGACCAGTACTGGACGCAGTACTCCAGGTGCGGCCGCACCATTGCACGATATAGCGGCATGATGACTTCTTTCGTCCTGGTTGTAATACCCTTCTTAATGATACCCAAGATTGGAGAAACTGGGATTCTTTTCCCTAGAGAAGAGGAGACTTAGAGGGGATATGATAGAGACTTACAAGATCATGAAGGGCATAGAGAGAGTAGAGAGGGAGAGAAAGGGAGACAGAGAGAAATATATATATATATATATATATAGAGAGAGAGAGAGAGAGAAAGAGAGAGAGAGAAAGGGAGAGAGACAGAAATAGAGAGAGATAGATAGAGAAAGATTGGAGAAACTGGGACTCTTTTCCCTGGAGAAGAGGAGACTTAGAGGGGATATGATAGAGACTTATAAGATCATGAAGGGCATAGAGAGAGTAGAGAGGGACTGAAAGAGAGAGAGAAAGGGAGACAGAGAGAAATATATATAGAGAGAGATAGAAAGAAAGAGAGAGAGAAAGGGAGAGAGACAGAAATAGAGAGACAGAGAGAAAGGGAGAGAGACAGAAATAGAGAGAGAGAGAAAAAGAAAGAGAGAGAGAAAGGGAGAGAGACAGAAATAGAGAGAGAAATGGAGAGAGAGAGAAAGAGAGAGAGAGAAAGATTGGAGAAACTGGGATTCTTTTCCCTGGAGAAGAGGAGACTTAGAGGGGATATGATAGAGACTTATAAGATCATGAAGGGCATAGAGAGAGTAGAGAAGGACAGATTCTTCAAACTTTCGAAAAATAAAAGAACAAGAGGACACTTGGAAAAGTTGAAAGGGGACAGATTCAAAATGAATGCTAGGAACTTCTTCTTTACACAACGTGTGGTGGACACCTGGAATGCGCTTCCAGATGGCGTAATAGGGCAGAGTACGGTATTGGACGCAAGAAAGGATTGGACAATTTCCTGCTGGAAAAGGGGATAGAGGGGTATAGATAGAGGATTACTGCACAGATCCTAGACCTGTTGGGCCGCCGCGTAAGCGGACTGCTGGGCTCGATGGACCTCAGGTCTGACCCAGCGGAGGCATTTCTTATGTTCTTATGACCCCCCCCCAAGTTAGAACAGCAATAACGCTATAATTCTACGGGTACCAATCTGAATATCAACAGTGACTCAGGTAAGTGCCAGTGGCCACATTTCACACAGATATTCTGCACTGTCTATGGCAGGGGTAGGGAGCCGTATTTCAGTTGGGTTTTCAGGATTTCCCCAATGAATATGCATGAGAGAGATTTGCATGCACTGCTTTCAATGCATTTTCATTGGGGGAATCCTGAAAACCCGACTGGAATATGGCTCTCAAGAACCGGAGTTCCCTACCCCTGGTCTATGGGTATTTTTTTCCTCAGTCTCGTTCCCCAATCCCATTGGAAATAACAGCCAAGCACTGGCTTAAATCCTTTTTAATTGGCATTATTTGTTAATTGCACACACAGCTAACCTTCATTGCTATATTAGAAGCCAGGGATACAATTTCTATGATACAGTAGAGCAGGGCTGCCCAAGTCCGGTCCTCGCGATCTACAGGCAGGCCAGGTTTTCTGGATCTCCACAATGAACATGCATGAGAGAGATTTGCCTGCACAGACTTCGTGGTATGCAAATCTCTCTCATGCGTGTTCATTGTGGAAATCCTGAAAACCTGGCCTGCCTGTAGGTCTCGAGGACCGGAACTGGCCAGCCCTGCAGTAGAGTCTCATTTCACTGGGACACTCACACAACTGGCAAAAAAAATCGCCAGTGGGAGAAAAAAAAGGTCTCCTGAAGCACCAGTGGTCAGCGGTCCTGAGCCGCAAACACCCCTCCCTCCCTCAAGCTCCGAAGAACTACAAATGGCGGCAGTCCTGAGCTGTGACCATCACCTCCCTCCTGCCCCAAAGCACCAGCCCAGCAGCGGTCCTAAGCCATAAAGCCCTCCACCCTCCCTCAAGCCCCTTAGTGGCAGAAGCTGGCGGTGGTCCTGAGCAGCAAACTCCCTCGCTCCCTCCCTCTCTCGCTCTCTTCCTTACCTGAGCGCAGCTGGTCAGAAGGAGGCAGCCTCAAAAAAGGCTGCTCCACGGCCAGCCCTGGCAGGACCTTTCATCTGATGCATCACGTCCAACGCATTAAAGGACTGGCCTTGAGCAGTCTGTTTTGAAGCTGCCACCTACTGACCAGCTGCGCTCGGGTAAGGAAGAGAGAGAGAGAACTTTGCAGCTTAGGACAACTGCCTGCATCTGCCACCAAGGGGCTTGAGGGAGGGAGGGAAAAGGGCTTTGCAGATCATGACCACTGTGTTAGGCAAGGTTTCTAACACTCACAATTAACCACTGAATCTACTGTATTCAGCTTCTAGGAGGTGAGGGAATAGGAGAGACATGGGCAGGTTAGAGGTGTGCCTTTGAGTTATTAAAAAAGGGATGTTAACATGCCCCTGTATCGCTCCCTGGTGTGACCTCATCTGGAGTATTGCGTTCAGTTCTGGTCTCCTTATCTCAAGAAAGATATAGCGGCACTAGAAAAGGTTCAAAGAAGAGCGACCAAGATGGCAAAGGGGATGGACCTCCTCTCGTATGAGGAAAGACTAAAACGGTTAGGGCTCTTCAGCTTGGAAAAGAGACGGCTGAGGGGAGATAACATAAGAACATAAGCAATGCCTCCACTGGGTCAGACCCGAGGTCCTTCATGCCCAGCAGTCCGCTCATGCGGCGGCCCAACAGGTCCAGGACCTGCGCAGTAGCTCCCTATCCCTTCTATCCCTTTTTCCAGCAGGAATTTGTTCAATCCTTCTTTGAAATCTAGTACCGTACTCTGTCCTATTATGTTCTCTGGAAGTGCATTCCAGGTGTCCACCACACGCTGGGTAAAGAAAAACTTCCTAGCATTTGTTTTGAATCTGTCCCCTTCCAATTTTTCCGAATGCCCTCTTGTTCTTTTATGTTTTGAAAGTTTGAAGAATCTGTCCCTCTCTACTCTCTCTATGCCCTTCATGATCTTGTAGGTCTCTATCATGTCTCCTCTGAGTCTCCGCTTTTCCAGGGAGAAGAGCCCCAGTCTCTCCAATCTTTCAGTGTATGAGAGGTTTTCCATGCCCTTAATCATTCGTGTCGCTCTCCTCTGGACCCTCTCAAGTGTTGCCATATCCTGAGTGGAATAGAACGGGTACAAATAGATCGATTTTATATTCCGTCAAAAATTACAAAGACTGGGGGACACTCGATGAAGTTACAGGGAAATATTTTTAAAACCAATTGGAGGAAATTATTTTCCACTCAGAGAATAGTTAAGCTCTGGAACGCGTTGCCAGAGGTTGTGGTAAGAGCGGCTAGCCTAGCTGGTTTTAAGAAAGGTTTGGACAAGTTCCTGGAGGAAAAGTCCATAGTCTGTTATTGAGAAAGACAAGGGGGCAGCCACTGCTTGACTTGGAATCAGAAGCAAGGAAGCATTCATGTCCTGTGACCTGGATTGGCAATTGTTGGAAACAGGAGACTGGGCTAGATTGACCCAATATGGCTGTTCTTCTGTGATGTCACAATCAAACCATTGTGACATCACTGCTGAGGTTGGCTCTTAGGCATTGGTGGAATGAGGCATTATGACATCACAATCTCAGCTCTGGAATGTTGCTACTCTTTGGGTTTCTGGCAGGGACTTGGGACTGTTGGAAACAGGAAATTGGACTAGATGGACTGTTGGTGTTTCCCAGTATAGCTGTTCTCATGTTCTTAATTTCTGCCTATCTTTGGCAGGCACACTAACATCTGCTCGGGAGCCATTGTGTACACGTTAACATGAAATGCTCTGTAGTCTGGTACCGATCACGTCTAGTACTGGCATAAGGTCTCGAGCACTGGCCTCTAAGGCTGCTACAGATAAGGAGAAATTAAAGAGGTTATTGGGAGGATGAAGCCAATAGGAGAGGCTTCCCAGGAGAAGTATTACAGTTTACTGAGTACTTCCTTCTTCAATGACTGTGGCTGGCAGAGAGAACAGAAGGAGTGTCCAAGAATTAGCAGCTATAGCGTGTTCTTCGCTCTCTCTTGCCCAGGGAAATTTAATCGTGCTGCTTAAGCCATGGGAATAGTGCAGAGAGCTAGCAGCAACTCAGGCCCCGTCAAAGGCGTAGACACAAAATCCACTTAAGAAAATAAATACATTTATAGTAAAAGGCAGTACTTAGCACGGATGTTTATTCATTCAAACGGTAAGGAGAAGATAAGGCGATTAAAAGCATCTGGCTGCTGCCGCCATCGCTCTGTGCAAATGTATGATCTGAACATCCGGAACGTGAAGGGTTAATTTTAACCAGCACCACTGCTATTCTGTCAAGTGATACTTTTCGTCAAAATAATAATAATAATAATCAATGTATATACCGCAGGGCCGTAAAGTTCTCTGCAGTTTACAAAACATGAAAAAGATTACAATTAAGAGACAAAATTAGATAACCAAATAATTAGAAATCATCACTAATAATAAAACCCTAGGCGCGCATGCGCACTCCTACCTGCGTGATCCGTGATCCGTCGCTCCTTGGCAGGTAGGAGTGCGCATGTGCGCTTAGGGTTTTATTAGCTTGGGAGGAAATGCCCGGGGCCTCCGGAGAGCGCAGAGGAGCGGCAGCAACAGGCGGTGCGGGACGACGGGTGGCGGCGGAGGAGAAGCAGCGGCACTTGTAGCAGGAGCAGCACTGGGGAATTGGCACGAGGTGACGGGTGGCGGAGGAAGAGGAGCAGAGCAGCGGCACTGGCGGCAGCAGCAGGAACTCTGAGGGGAGTCAGGGAGGGAGGTAACAGGAAGGGAGGCCTATTGGACAGGGGCAGCAGGGAAGAAGTGCTGCTGGATGGGGGAGGTAACAAAAAGGGAGGCCTACTGCTGGACAGGGGGAGCAAGAAAGAGGTGCTGCTGGATAGGGGGGAGGTAACAGGAAGGGAGGCTTACTGCTGGACACGGGGAGCAGGGAAAAAGTGCTGCTGGATAGGGGGAGGTAACAGGTAGGGAGGCCTACTGCTGGAAAGGGGGAGCAGGGAAGAGGTGCTGCTGGATAGGGAGGAGTTAACAGGAAGGGAGGCCTACTGCGGGACAGGGGGAGCAGGGAAGAGGTGCTGTTAGACAGGGGGGAGGTAACAGGAAGGGAGGCCTACTGCTGGACAGGGGGAGCAGGGAAGAGGTGCTGTTAGACAGGGGGGAGGTTAAAGGAAGGGAGGCCTACTGCGGGACAGGGGGAGCAGGGAAGAGGTGCTGCTGGACAGGGGGAGGTAACAGGAAGGGAGGCCTATTGCTGGACAGGGGGAGCAGGGAAGAGGTGCTGCTGGACAGGGGGGAGGTAACAGGAAGGGAGGTCTACTGCTGGACAGGGGGAGCAGGGAAGAGGTGCTGTTAGACAGGGGGGAGGTTAAAGGAAGGGAGGCCTACTGCGGGACAGGGGGAGCAGGGAAGAGGTGCTGCTGGACAGGGGGAGGTAACAGGAAGGGAGGCCTATTGCTGGACAGGGGGGAGGTAACAGGAAAGGAGGCCTACTGCAGGACAGGGGGAGTAGGGAAGAGGTGCTGTTAGACAGGGGGGGAGGTAAAAGGAAGGGAGGCCTACTGCTGGACAGGGGGAGCAGGCAAGGGGTGGTGGTGGACTACCGAGGAAAGAGAGAGCCAGAAAGAAAGACAGACAGACAGAAAGTGGCCAAGGAGAGAGAAAGAAAGAAAGACACACACACACATCTATTCTAGCACCCGTTAATATAACGGGCTTAAAGACTAGTAATGCTATAATGATCTAGGTACAATTTCCATACCAATTAGTTGCCTAAATGTTTTAGGATCAAATATGTCTTTAAATGTCTCCTAAATTCCACCTAGGACTCAGAAAGCATAATCAGATGTTCCAAATCCTTCCTCCTAACACTGCTCGATATGACAAAAGATATTGATGATGTTTTTTAAATCTGCAGCCCCTAACAGGCGGAAAACCAAAATTCAAATGCAAATTTCTCCTGTGTAGGGCACTTGCACGGGCGCTGTGAAAGGAGAAGCCCAGGGACAGGGGTTTTCAGTCCCGAAGTTCTCCCTGGCTAAGAGCCAGGGAAGTCAGCGTTCACATCCTACTCCTGCTCCTTGGGGACATCGCTTACCTTTGTATTAACGGTGACGGGACAAATGTGCGCCGGACAAAGCCGCGCCAACATTTCAGCTCAGATTCTAGCGCGCCGTGTAAAATTAATTTTAAAGAGCTCCGATATGGGGTGTGTGGGGGGGGGACCTTTTATTTCATACTGTTTGCGCTGCCTTTGGGGGGGTGCAACCCCCCACATTATACAGAAACTTAATTTTTTCCCTAAAAATCAGGAAAAAGTTAAGTGTCCTCTATAATGGGGGGGTTCCAACCCCCCCCATGGCAGCGCAAACACTATTAAGTAATCTTCCCCCTCACACCCCCCGTTGGAGCTCTTTAAAATTAACTTTTCCTGCGGTGCGCTAGAGTCTTGCATGCAATTGTCTGAGCTCCAATGTCGGCGCGGCTTTGTCCCGCACATGAATGACTGTGAACCGTATTAACTCATAAGAACATAAGAATCACCACTGCAGGGTCAGACCAATGGTCCATTGTGCCCAGCAGTCCGCTCATGCGGCAGCCCTCAGGTCAAAGGCCAGTGCCCTATTTGAGTCTAGCAGGAACTTATCTAACCTCTTCTTGCATCCCTGAAGGGTGTTTCCCCCTATAACAGCCTCTGGAAGAAATAGAGCAAAATAAAGGTGAAACTTTTATTATTAGACTAACTTAGTGCATTGTTTGATTAACTTTCAAAGGTTACCCTTCTTCTTCAGATAAGAAATAAGAAAATGTTGAGAAACATCAGTACAAATAAGTGACGCTTAAAACCATTCCACTGGCAGTCTCATAGAAGGTGGGAGGGATGGGCAAGATGTTTCAAGTAAAACCTAGATTCAGTAGCATAGCACGGGTAGGAGGCACCTGGGGTGGTGGCATCCCTGCGCCCTTCCCTCTGCCCGCCATCTCCCCGCTCTTTCCAAGCCTCCCACATAATAACAGAAAAATAGCCTTACTGGGTCAGACCAATGGTTCATCAAGCCCAGTAGCCCGTTCTCACGGTGGCCAATTCAGGTCCCTAGTACCTGGCCCAAACCCAATGAGTAGCAACATTCCCTACAGAATCCCAAAGAATAGCAAGATTCCGAAATCCCAGAGAGTGACAAGATTCTAGAATCCCAGAGCAGCAACATTCCATAGAGAATACCAAAGAAGAGGTTATTGCGGAATCTACTGTTCTAGGATTTAAGGGTAAACTAGATGCACATCTCCTTATGAGAAGCATAGAGTGATATGGATGACTAAAATTATGCCAGGTGGGGCCTCTGCGTATGCGGATCGCCGGACTTGATGGACCTAAAGTCTGATCCGGAGATTGCAGTTCTTATGTTCTTAAGATTCCGGAATCCCAAAGAGCAACAAGATTCTAGAACTCAAAAGAGTAGCAACATTCCATACAGAATCCCAAAGAATAACAAGATTCTGGAATCCCAGAGAGTAGCAACATTCCATGCTACCAAATCTAATCTCATTCCCATTCTCTTCAAATCCACATTTTACATTTTGTGTGTGTCATGATAATATTGCCTTTTTAGATGTAAATATTTATGTTTTTCAATGTTTTGTAGGGTGATGAGGAAGGCCGGTTAGGGTTAGGGTTGAGCCATCGTGCGTGTTGAGCCATCGTACTAATTGGACAGAGTTTGCACACCAGCATCATTGAATATCTCCACTGTTGTTTCTTCCGTGTTTGAGTTGCGGAGACCATTGTCCTGCCTTTCCTTGCTAAAGTTACTTCGACCACTTCCACAGGGTAAGGGGTGGGTACACCTGGGTGAAGCATGG
Source organism: Geotrypetes seraphini (assembly GCF_902459505.1). Taxonomy (NCBI): domain Eukaryota; kingdom Metazoa; phylum Chordata; class Amphibia; order Gymnophiona; family Dermophiidae; genus Geotrypetes; species Geotrypetes seraphini. Next base: position 185,420,179 of record NC_047091.1, on the reverse strand, counting down.
GCAGACCATGGACATGACACCAAAGGATAAATGCACCTGGTAGAATGCTATCACTTGCATACATTACATGGCGAACTTCACCATGCCAACTTACAACCTGCCATTGACACCTCTTAAGATGGCATGCTCATATTTTGGTCTCCAAAGTGACTTGTTGCTACTCTTCCTAGTTCTAGTTAGGTGCATCCTGAGGATGTTAAGTGTGCCCCACTGAGACACTTAGCTCTTGGCTCCAAGGTACGTAATTGTCTTGATTGCGGATGCCAAATCAATTCACTGAATGATAACCTATGAACAGATTTGCATAAACTCAGCTGTTCAATAAATCGGTGCTTCATTCTAGGCGACCCAATGCCATGGACTTAGTACCAATTCTAGAATCACATCTTGAAACCAAGATTCCATTATAGAATACTGGCATAAGTTGGCATTGACACGCCCATGTCAAGGATAGCTGTAAGTTGGTTCACCAACACTCATAGTTCTATAAATTGGTTTCAAAGCTGGGAAACCCACCCATTGCCCGTCCAGGATCTTGCCCACGTGTACACCGTCCCCTGCAGTTAGGAGTCTGGCACTTAGTCACTGCCTTAGAGTGCATACAATATAGACATCAAACTACCTTCAAAATCCTAAAGGGCATAGAGAAAGTGAATAAGGACAGATTCTTCAAACTGTGGGGAGCCACAAGCACTAGGGGTCACTCGGAGAAATTGAAAGGGGACAGGTTTAGAACAAATGCTAGGAAGTTATTTTTTACCCAGAGGGTGGTGGACACATGGAACAAGCTTCCGGAGGAGGTGATAGGCCAGAACTCTGTACAGGGGTTCAAGGAAGGTTTGGATAGGTTCCTGGAGGATAAGGGGATAGAGGGGTACAGATAGAACTTGAGGTAGGTTATAGAAGTGATCAGAAACCACTTCACAGGTCGCGGACCTGATGGGCCACCGCGGGAGCGGACCGCTGGGCGAGATGGACCTCTGGTCTGACCCAGTGGAGGCAACTTCTTATGTTCTTATGTACCAATTAATGGCCCTTTCTTGAAGAAATTCACCTAAAGCGGTTTACAGAATAGTAATCAGCCTTTTCTCAAGGGAGCTCAGAACAGTTTACTTCAAGTTTCAAGTTCAAGTTTATTTAACTCTTGATATATCGCCTATATAAATATTCTAAGCGATGTACATAATATAATAAAACATAGAAACATTAATATACATTTAAAAACAGCAAATTTCAATAATGACTAACAAGAAAGCGAGGAAAAGGGGGCAAAGTTACAATAAGGGCATAGGAAAAAAGGGAAAAAACGAAAGGTTGGGTAAATAGTTACAAGGCACTCTTTAAGAAAATTAATTTAAACAAAGTATATACATTAGAGTTTTAAAGGTCATAGGCGTCCCTAAACAGATAAGATTTTAAAAGTTTTTTAAAAGCTGAGATATCGTGTTCCATTCTAATATACTGGGGAAGGGAGTTCCACGATTGTGGACCTGCTACAGTAAAGATGTCTGCTCTTCTCGTACCGATGATTTTTAGAGAAGGGATAGTTAGTAAATTTGATTCGGATGAACGTAAAGATCGTTGTGGTTTGTAAGGGATTTACTTGAATTTATTCATAGTAACATAGTAACATAGTAACATAGTAGATGACGGCAGATAAAGACCCGAATGGTCCATCCAGTCTGCCCAACCTGATTCAATTTAAAAATTTTTTTTATTTTTTCTTCTTAGCTATTTCTGGGCGAGAATCCAAAGCTTTACCTGGTACTGTGCTTGGGTTCCAACTGCCGAAATCTCTGTTAAGACTTACTCCAGCCCATCTACACCCTCCCAGCCATTGAAGCCCTCCCCTGCCCAACCTCCACCAAACGGCCATACACAGACACAGACCGTGCAAGTCTGCCCAGTAACTGGCCTAGTTCAATCTTTAATATTATTTTCTGATTCTAAATCTTCTGTGTTCATCCCACGCTTCTTTGAAATCAGTCACAGTTTTACTCTCCACCACCTCTCTCGGGAGCGCATTCCAGGCATCCACCACCCTCTCCGTAAAGTAGAATTTCCTAACATTGCCCCTGAATCTACCACCCCTCAACCTCAAATTATGTCCTCTGGCACTCAGGCATTTCTCCCCCGTCTGTCCTGATGGGCTCACAACCTATCTAATGTACCTGGGGCAATGGGGGGATTAAGTGACTTTGTCCAGGGTCAAAAAGAGCAGCGTGGGTTTGAACCCAGAACCTCAGGGGGCTGAGGCTGCAGCTTTAACCACTGCGCCACACTATCTGTCTCAGAGACGCACAATCGGTGTTCCCGGGGGCAAAGGAGGGTCAAGTGACTTGCTCATAGTCCCAGGGAGCAGGGTGGCATCTCTAACCGCTAACCGCTGTCCCCAATGTGTGCAGTCAGGCAAATAAGCCAACAGAGCAAAAATGCTTTGCCCATTCACCTCTTTAGAAGCAGCTTCGGGATGTTGAGTGGTGGAAACTTGGGCTCGGTTATCCCCGAACTGGAAAGTTTTCAATGCCAGAAGCAGCAAAGTTCATCGAGTTTCTTCACCTTCAGAGAAAACAAAGCTCACGTTTCTGCCGAAAGTTCCTGGTAAGTTTTGTTCCACTTAGTTTAACTAATAATAGCAGTGAGATGGTCTTTTGGAATTTGTTCAGAGGAAAATTTTTTTTTAAAAACCCAAAACCTTGTCACTGTTCTGCCGCTTAGTAATTGAGGGATTCGGCGTGTGTTTCCATTTACTGCAGCGGCTCGTTTAATCATGCATTTTAATTAGGAGGTAATGTCACTGGGATGGAACCCTCTGATTGGATAATAACCTCCTGCTCCACTTTAATGGCCAGGGAGGCTTTGCAGGAAGTTACATTTCATGGCAAAAGCCAAGAAAGGTATTTTCCAGGAGAGTCACAGAGTGGAACAGGTTACTTCGGGGGACTGAAGTGCTTCCTGCGGAGTTACTTTGTTTTGATGGATTTCTTGAATAGCTGGGTTTTTATTTCTTTTCTGAAAGTTTTGTAGTCTGGTGTCGTGGTCAGTGGACTGGATAGTTGACGGTCTAGTTTCGCTGCCTGCGTGGCCAGTAGGCCATCGTACATTTTTTTGCTGTTGACGCCTCTGATTGGGGGATGTCTGGGTTCTCCTTTGTCTGGTTGTGGTAATTCGGATAAGGTGGTTGTTCATATAAGCTGCCTGGCTATTTATTTATCCCACTCATCTGTCGTTTTAGATCGCAGGTGTCAAAGTCCCTCCTCGAGGGCCGCAATCCAGTCAGCTTTTCAGGATTTCCCCAATGAATATGCATGGGATCCATTTGCATGCACTGCTTTCATTGTATGCTAATAGATCTCATGCATATTCATTGGGGAAATCCTAAAAACCCGACTGGATTGCGGCCCTCGAGGAGGGACTTTGACACCCCTGTTTTAGATCATTTTCACATGTGACCTCCCTCCCTTGACCTCCCTCCCTTCCCACCCCTAAGGGTTCCCATAATCCTCATCTAAACCTTACCCTAACACTAGCGCGATTGACGGGGCGCCATTGTCCCGCGTGCACTTGTCGGTGTACCACATGGGCGTATGCAATGCTGGCCACTAAAACCCCGACCTACATTGCAGATAACTAAAGTTTCTGGTAGGCACTGTTAGTCGTGATTCTTTAAATGGCACCTAAGTCTGATTGACTGTCTTTGTAGGCAGCTGCCACTTTACGCGCTGTTCACAGAATCCGGCCCTTAGCGTTCAACGTTGCATGCTCAAATTTGGGCACGCACCCAATCTGAGCCAACAGGAGTTCCACACCAAAAACAGCGGAGCCAAAACAAGAGGGAAAACGGTGGAACTGACGATCTTGAAGAAGTCTTTATTCGAACAAGGTGCAGATCAACGAAACCAAAATGGAAAAATACAAATACACAGTAAAAGGTTGGTGGCATAGGCCCGACACGGGCCCAGTTCGGTCATGAGAGACCTTCTTCCTGGGTCCGCTACTGCTAGAAGCCACAAGGATTGCCAAATAAGCAAAACAAAATGCTGCGTAAGGGGTAATCGTAGCCGTCCGAGGCGATGCCGTCAAATCAACCAATCTGAGTGCGCAATTCAATTAAACTATGAGCCAATTAGTGTCACTAATTGAGGTGCTATCAATCAGTTATTGCCAATAGTATGGATTGAGGCGCAAATCTTGCTTGGCACTATTCTATAAAGATGTGGGTGTGGCTATTCTGAAAAGGGGGTGTGGCTGTGGAAGGTGCATTCACTAAAGATGTGCGCGCTATTTTAGGGGTTTAGACATAGGGTTAACAGACGTCTGGATTTCCCCGGACATGAGGACATGTCAGGGAGTCTGGACAGCTTTTCAAAACCCGGCACTTTGCCCGTGTTTTGAAAAGCCTCCTCAAATCGCGTCGGGCATGCGTGGACATCATCGTGTGGCATCCCCACATGCGCAGACTTCCACTTTGCCTGACAAGAGCTGGCAGCGGGGCCAGGGCAGGACTGGGGCGGGGATGGGCGGTCCTGGGGGGCGGGTCTAGGGGTCCTATTTGGAGATCCGCGCCTAATTTGAGCATGAGGGTTTACATTGGGTTTCAGTTAGTGTCAAGGGGTGTCAAGGGCCTCGAGGGCCACAATCCAGTCGGGTTTTCAGGATTTCCCCAATGAATATACATGAGATCTATTAGCATACAATGAAAGCAGTGCATGCAAATAGATCTCATGCATATTCATTGGGGAAATCCTGAAAACCCGACTGGATTGCGGCCCTCGAGGAGGGACTTTGACACCTCTTGTGTAGATCCTCGAGCCTGGATCCCAGCGCTAGGTGTTCTGTTCATGGCACCCTACTCAGAGCAGAAATTATAGAATAACGCTTAGGCCCTAAAGGTAGGCGCCGATATCGGTGCCTATTTCAATTAAGCAATTTATTTTATTTTTTTTATACCGGCATTGCTAAAAGTTCATTAAAGGAACATGCCAGTAAAAACGTGGCTTTGTCATGGATGGATTGTTCAGTGATGTCTCTGGAAGACATCTGTAGAGCGGTCACAAAATTCTCTCTCCATACGTTCACCAAGTTTTACAGGGTGGACATAGCAGTCAAAATGGACTCCACATTCATACTGTCATCAGGCTTAACTGGGGACTGCTTTGATAGGACTCAAAGGTTCAGGAATAATGTGTCTGTCACACTAGAAGGAAAGATTAGGTTCTTGCTTTGGTAATTTTCTTTATCCCAGGACAAGCAGGCAGCATGCTCTCACGTGTGGGTGGTGTGGTCCTCGGGGCCCCGGTGCGGACAGCCTTGCTAGTTTCCGAAAAGAACAATAAGACGTGGCCTGGTAAATGCATTTACCCAACCAAGATTGCAGTTTACCTGCTTGAAATGCTAAAGTTTTGTCTAATAGGCTTAATTAGTGCTGCCATGGCACTCAACACTTCACCATCGGCCTAAATTGGCCTTAATTGGAAGTTAGGTGACTAACTGGAAAATCTTTATTCTATAAAAAGTAGGCGCCTAGCCCAAAGCGCCTACACTCAAAGTGGGTGCGGTGAGCGGAGAATCATGGGTATGTTCTTGAGTTAGGCGCTTCTTTGTGAATCAGCTGCCATTGGGCTCTGATAGCAGTGCCAAAGTTTAGACACAGAAGAGGCACCACTTCCATATGAAAAACCAACAAGAGGAAGAAAGAACATGTTGGCGAGTGGGAGTATTGAGTAGGGACTGGGATGTTTAGCTTGAAAGCAGGTCCATGGTGAGACCCCATCTGGAATATTGTGTTCTATTCTGGAGGCCACACTATCAAAAGGATGTGCTGAGAATGGAATCGGTTCAGCAAATGGCCACTAGGATGGTCTCAGGACTCAAGGATCTCCCATATGAAGACCGCCTAGGTAAGTTGCAGCTATACATTCTCGAGGAATGCAGAGAGAGGGGAGACATGATAGAGACGTTCAAATATGTTACTGGTCGTATTGAGGTGGAAGAAGACATCTTTTTCCTCACAGGACCTACGACTACAAGAGGGCATCCGTTAAAAATCAGGGGTGGGAGATTTCATGGTGACATCAGGAAGTATTTGTTCACCGATAGGGTGGTTGATCGTTGGAATGATCTTCCGCATCAGGTAGTTGAGGCCAACAACATGCTCTATTTTAAGAAAAAATGGGACAAACATGTGGGGTCACTTTGAGGAAGTGCTTAGGGGGGTGGGTTATTCGAGTGGGCAGACTTGTTGGGCCGATGGCCCTTTTCTGCCGTCATACTCTATGTTTCTATGTTTCTATGATTAATGAGAAAAAGCCATCACGGCTTTAGTCAAGGGAAATCTTGCCCCACTGATCTACTGCATTTCTTTGAAGCGGTGAAAGAACATGTGGAGAAAGGTGAACCGGTTGATATTATGTATCTGGATTTTCAAAAAGCATTTGCCAGAGAACCCCCAATCCAGCATGTGTCCTTTTTTCTTTCTCCTCCCCACTTCCTTCCAGCATCTGCTCCCCTCTCTCACCCCCCTTCCATTTAATGTCATTTTACTAATATGATTTAACTTGAGGCTTACTCTATAGCAGGGGTGTCAAAGTCCCTCCTCGAGGGCCGCAATCCAATCGAGTTTTCAGGATTTCCCAAATGAATATGCATGAGATCTATTTGCATGCACTGCTTTCATTGTATGCTAATAGATCTCATGCATATTCATTGGGGAAATCCTGAAAACCCGACTAGATTGCAGCCCTTGAGGAGGGACTTTGACACCCCTGCTCTATAGAAAAAACAAACTCCAACAACTGCAAAATTTTGCCCCTATTATGATAAATTATTGCAAGGGATAGAAAAGAGTGACACCGTTACTCTTCCCATTCCACACACTTTCCATGCTCCAAAATGCTAACATCCATGTTACCTGTTTCATGCGGGAAGTCACTGCACACGATTAACAGCTAACGTGTTGTGGTACCTCTTTTTGCATGGGCCTGCGCTGTGGTTATTCCCAAATGAAACAGCCAACACGGCTTAGTTACTAATTCCCTTAGTGACAGGCATCACATCTATTTCTGCTAAAGTTCATCTCTCGTGTTTGTCTATGTGTCTAGATTGAGTATTTTGGGTTAAGGTGCTTTGATTTAATCTTATCTTTTCCCCCCCCCCCCCCTCTTCTGTTTTGCTTTCTGTCCCCTCTGTTATTTCTGGATAACCTTTTGCCTGCTCCATGCGCCAGGAGGACAGGGCACCAAGTGCAAATATTGAACTTCTGATTCCCTCTGTAATGGCTTGAAGGAAGGCAGATAGTGAGAACCTGGGGATGGGGGGGGGGGGGGGGGGAGAAGGTGGGCTTAGTGCCTTGAGTGTCTCCTGCTTTGCTGAAGTTATACTGAATGTGTTACATAAAAACAGAGAAGAATGAAGGCAGATAAAGACCATCTGGTCCATCTGGTTTGCCCTCCTATGCCATCTACTACCCCCTCCTCTCCCTTAGAGATCCAACGTACTTGTCCCAAACTGTCTTGAATTCAGATACACTTTTTATCTCCACCACCTGCCACCTCCACTGAGAGACTGTTCCATGCATTCACCGCCCTTTCCATGAAAAAGTATTGCATGAGGTTACTTCTGAATCTATCCCATTTCACCTTCACCCAATGCCCCCCCTCCTTCTAGCGTTTCCTTTCAATTGAAAGAGAATCAACTCATGGGCATTTATACCACGTATGTATTTAAATGTCTCTATCATATCTCCCCTCTCCCGCCTTTCCTCCAAAGTCTACAGATTGAGATCTTTAAGTCTGTCCCCGTACGCCTTATCACGGAGATCACACACCATTTTAGAAGCCTTCCTCTGGACCAACTCCATCCTTTTTATGTCTTTTTGAAGGTACGGCCTCCAGAATTGTACACAATATTCTAAATGAGGCCTCACCAAAGTCTTATACAGAGGCATCAATACCTCCTTTTCCCTACTGGCCATACCTCTTCCAATGCAACCTAGCATCCTTCTAGCTTTCACTGTCACCTTTTCAACCTGTTGGCCACCTTAAGATCATCACATACGATCCCACCCAAATCCCGCTCTTCTGTCGTGCACATAAGTTCTTCTACCCTTAAACTGTACCGTTCCCTTGAGTTGATTGTTCCTTTGGAAGACCCAGTTTGAAGGGCCAGTCCACTACTGGCGGAGCTACTCTAGCTGCTAGTTAAGAGCAGAATCCAGTTTAAAGTGGCTATGCTCAGAAATGCAAGGTCATGCAACTCAAGAGCGACTCAGCGCTGTAAGCTTCCTCTGCCCTCTCACGTCGAATCCGGAGAAAATCTCTCCCCGAGTCCACCTTTTGATCTCCAGGGTCCCAAGATTTGGAATTGCCTTCCGGCCTGCTTACAACAGATCCCTTCTTTCCTTCAGTTCAGGAAGTCATTAAAAGCACATCTAGCCTCACTGTGATCCAGGACCTGAATTCTATACTGTCTGATCCTTGATGTTAATGTTATAAATCTTATTAATCTTATGTAAGCCGAAATGATTCCTAGCATAGTATAGTATAAGTCAAGGCGACTATTTTTTTCTCTCGAAAATACGCCAACACTGGAAATCTAATACAGTGGTTCCCAATCCTGTCCTGGAGGAACACCAGGCCAATTGGGTTTTCAGGCTAGCCCTAATGAATATGCATGAAGCAAATTTGCATGCCTATCACTTCCATCATATGCAAATCTCTCTCATGCATATTCATTAGGGCTAGCCTGAAAACCCGATTGGCCTGGTGTTCCTCCAGGACAGGGTTGGGAATCACTGATCTAATATATATATTTGAAAGTGTGTGACATGTACTTAAGAGCATAAGAATTGTCGTACTGAGACAGACCAAAGGTCCATCAAGCTCAGTATCCTGTTTCTAACAATGGCTGACCCAGACCCCCAAGTACCCAGCTATATCCCAATTACTAAAACATATTTTATGCTGCTTATCCTAGGAATAAGCAGTGGACTTCCCCAAGTCATCTCGATTATGGCCTATGGACTTCTCTTTTAGGAAATTATCCAAACTTTTTTTAAACCCCGCTAAGCTACTTCTTAATGTTGCCACGAGATGAGTACAGCGGTCTTTGGCAGAGGAGAAGCAAAAACCATGGAATTTGAAATCATCGTTTTATTATGGCATACTAGCTGATGGCCCGGCGTTGCATGGGTATTTAATTATAGCAATAACACAGTAAATGGATTCAAATAAAGATACTTTATAGTGGTGAATGAAATTATTTTATTACAGCTTTATAAAAAGTACAATATTCAAAATATAATGTGAAATATTTGACAAAATGAATACAATACAACTAACACAAAACTTGATTATAAACATTTTTAGTTTCACCTCCAGGAGCAAGAACATATAAATTCTTGGGTGAACCCACCCATGAGCAAGCAACATAGAGTTGTCCATGGGAAAAACAGGGGAATCTTAAATCCACTCCACAGTATGTAATAGTCTGTCCCTGTGATTTGTTGATTGTGATAGAGAAGGCAAGTCTCACTGGAATTTGCAATCTCTTAAACTGAAAAGGAAGATCTGTTGAAGCCGTTTTTGAATTACTGTGAGAATGGCAGGTTTTGACATTTTTTCCATTCACATGAATGGGTGAAATCTTATATTCTGTTTGTAGCTCCGCCCACGTGTGCAGTGGGTTGCGAGACCCCCAGAACATATCACCCCAGGTAGTGAGGGATCTGCATACCAAGTTTCGTCCAAATTGGTCACAGTGAGAATGGCAGCTTTTTACATTTTTTCCATTGACATGAATGGGTGAAATCTGATTTTCTGTTTGTAGCTCCGTCCACATGTGCAGGTGGGCCGCGAGACCCCCAGAACATATCACCCCAGGTAGTGAGGGATCTGCATACCAAGTTTCGTTCAAATCGGTCAAGCCGGTTTTGAATTACTGTGAAAATGGCAGCGTTTTACATTTTTTCCATTGACATGAATGGGTGAAATCTGATTTTCTGTTTGTAGCTCCACCCACGTGTGCAGGTGGGCCGCGAGACCCCCAGAACATATCATCCCAGGTAGTGAGGGATCTGCATACCAAGTTTCGTTCAAATCGGTCAAGCCGGTTTTGAATTACTGTGAAAATGGCAGCGTTTTACATTTTTTCCATTGACATGAATGGGTGAAATCTGATTTTCAGTTTGTAGCTCCGCCCATGTGTGCAGGTGGGCCGTGAGACCCCCAGAACATATCACCCCAGGTAGTGAGGGGTCTGCATACCAAGTATCGTTCAAATCGGTCAAGCCGTTTTTGCGTGATCGCGGCACATATACACACACATACATACCTCCGATTTTATATATATAGATAGTGTACAGTCTCCCAGGTGGTCCACGGTTCATTGCCTTCAACGGGGAAGGTGGTAAAATACCATCAGCTGCATTTGAGACAACTTTAAAGGACGGTGTCAGGTCAAAAGCGCGCCGGGACAAAGGTGCGTGCAGACAATTGAGCGCAGTGCGGAGGTGCGCGCCGCAGAAAATTACTGTTTTTAGGGCTCCGGCGGGGGGGGAAACCCCCCCAACTTTACTTAATAGAGATCGCGCCGCATTGTGGGGGCATTGTGGGGGGTTTGGGGGATTGTAACCCCCCAAATTTTACTAAAAACTTCACTTTTTCCCTGCTTTTAGGGAAAAAGTTAAGTTTACAGTAAAATGTGGAGAGTTACAGCCCCCCAAACCCCCCACAATGCGGCGCAATCTCTATTAAGTAAACTGGGGAGGGGCTCCCCAACAAAACCCCCCATTGGAGCTGCTAAAAACTGTAATTTTCTTCAGCGCGCGCCTCCGTCTTGCGCTCAGTTGTCGGCGCGCGCCTTTGTCTTTCGCGGGGTTGTCTATGAACCTAAAGGACGCTAACAGTTAAACAGTTTGTATTTGCACTTTGTTGTTCATGTAGGCCATGCCCCCCCAGGACCGCCCATTTCCGCCTCTGTCACATCCTGTTCCGTCCCCCAGCCCTGCCCCCCAGACGGCATCCACGCATGCGTGGACGCGACACAATGGCGTCACCGCGTTGCGTCTGCTCATACACGGATACCCCTTCCCGATGCAATTTTGTCGGGAAGCTTTTCAAAACCCGGATAAAGTGCCAGGTTGTGGAAAAGCCTTCCGGACCCCCGGACATTGTCCTCAAAGGAAGGACATGTCCAGGGAAATCCAGATCTCTGGTAACCCTAGGTTCATGCTGTGTGGCACGACTCTCTACCGCACGACTCTCTACCGTGTTCTGTACGCTGTATTCCAGGGATCTCAAAGTCCCTCCTTGAGGGCCGCAATCCAGTCGGGTTTTCAGGATTTCCCCAATGAATATGCATTGAAAGCAGTGCATGCACACAGATCTCATGAAATCCTGAAAACCTGACTGGATTGCGGCTCTCAAGGAGGGACTTTTGAGACCACTGGGGTAGGCAATTCCGGATCTCGAGAGCCGGAGCCAGGTCAGGTTTTCAGGATCTATATGTATGAAATGGATTTGCATGCACTGCCTCCTTGAGATGCAAATTTATCTCAAGCATATTTATTGTGGATATCCTGAAAACCTGACCTGGCTCCAGCTCTCGAGGTCTGAAATTGCCTACCCCTGCTCCAGGCCAGGGGTGTCAAAGTCCCTCCTCGAGGGCCGCAGTCCAGTCAGGTTTTCAGGATTTCCCCCATGACTATGCATTGAAAGCAGTGCATGGACATAGATCTCATGCATAGTCATGGGGGAAATCCTGAAAACACGACTGGATTGCGGCCCTCAAGGAGGGACTTTGAGACCCCTGCTGTATTCCATAATAAAATGGTGATTTCAAATGCCATCTTTATTCTTCTCCCATGCACTCATCTCTTATCTTGTGGCAACATTAAGAAATAACATGCCACATACTTTCAAACATACATACTGTATAAAATTTCCAGGGCTGGTGCTTTTTCGAGAGAAAAAGAAAAGATAGTTGCCATGACTTATGAAATCAACCCTCGGTAGAATGAGGGGACGGTGTCAAAATCCAGTTGCACAAAGCAGGGAAAGGATTATTTCAGGGCGATTTCATTTCTGTTTGACTACATGACAGAGGTGATCAAAAGGAAGAACTGTGAGAAGGTGCAGATGGTTAGCACTTGAAAGGGACGTCTGTATTTTATCTGCTCTGCTTTGATGCTGTTTCCCCGGCGAAAAGGTCAGAATCTATAACCTCTTACCTCCAGAATACATTGGATTCAGGGGTATTGCCATGGGCAGACTTGAACGGTCTGTATATGGCCGTTTGGGGGAGGATGGGCTGGAGTAGGTTTTGACGGAGATTTCGGCAGTGGGAACCCAAGCACAGTGCCGGGGAGAGCTGTGGATTCTTGCCCAGAAATAGCTAAGAACAAAAAAAAAAAAAAAAATGCAGACTGGATGGACCATTCGGGTCTTTATCTGCCGTCATCTACTATGTTACAAGCCAGGCAGCAAAAGTACAAGTTTACTACTTCTGTTACTACTATTCAACATTTCTATAGTGCCGAAAGACGTACGCAGCGCTGTACTTTTAACTTTCAACAGAAGGTCCATCGCAAGGTTGGGGTGTTTCTAGCAGAAGGAATGATACGATGGGTAAAGGTGAGCGAGTTAAGAGTTGAAAACAGCTTTAAAAAAAAAAAAAAAATAATGGGCTTTTAGCTTGGATTTGAACACCGCTAGAGACGGAGCACGGCGTATTGACTCTGGCCGCCTGTTCCGGGCATACGGCGCAGCAGGAAAGAAGGGGCGGAGTCTGGAGTTGGTGGTGGAGGAGAAGGGTACAGATAAGAGGGACTTAACCGACGAACGGAGTTTACAGCCCAGTGCCCTACTACAGACAACGCAGGGAGGAGCAACGCAAACGTCCCTCGCTAAAAGCCCCACAATAGGCAGTGAAAGTGCATGCGGCCCTATCACAGATCAAGTATAACCCAGGCAACAACAATGCACATTAAGAGCCTAAGAATAGCCCTACTGGGTCAGAACAATGGCCCATCAAGCCCAGTAGCCCGTCTGCACGGTGGCCAATCTAGGTCCCTAGTACCTGGCAGAAACGCAAACAGTAGCAACATTCCATAATCTCAAAGAGTAGCAACATTTCAGAGCCCCAAATAGTAGCAGCATTCCATGCGGAATCCCCAAAGAGTAGGAAGATTCCGGAATCTAAAAGAGTAGCAAGATTCCAGAACCCAGGGAGTAGCAACATTCCATACAGAATCAGAAAGAATAGCAAGATTCCGGAATCCCAGAGTAACAAGATTCTAGAACTCCAAAGAGGAGCAACATTCCATGCTACCGATCGAGGGCAAGCAGTGGCATCCCCCATGTCTTTCTCAATAACAGACTATGGACTTTTCCTCCAAGAACTTGTCCAAACCTTTCTTAAAACCAGCTACGCTATCTGCTCTTACCACAACCTCTAGCAACGTGTTCCAGAGCTTAACTATAGTCTCTGAGTGAAAAAATAGCATAGGATGAGCTACACAGGCCCAGGTTTTATAAAAGACACTTAAAATTAGGCACCCAGATCAGCGCACCTAGCCAATCTCCATGCCTAACTTAATTATTAAAAATCTTAGCAACTAGCACCTCATAATCGGGTTAAATTAAAATTAATTGGATAGTAGGCGTGTAACTAGGTACATACTTGCCACTTTCAGGTAGGTGCCTAGTCCAAGGTGCCTACCAGAAAGTAGCATGGTTAAGAGCGGATTGTGGGCATTTTTTCTATGTATGCACCCGTTTTGGATTTAGGCGCTGGTATTTAGGCCATGAAAACCCTAACATAAATAGAGTGCGCCTAAGTCCCTCCTCCCTTCCCTTTTTTTCTTTAATCTTGATGTAACCTTTTTCAGCTCCCCCTCCCTCTTGGATCCAGTATGTATACAGTGCGCCCCCAAAATTCACGGGGGGTTCCGTTGCAGGAACCCCGCGAATTAAAAAAAAACCGCGAATACGGTTTTTAGGCAGGGGAGATAGGAGAGGGCAGCTGGAGAGGCAGGGGAGGGCAGCCGGAGCGCCTGCGAGTGAAGGAAATCACTTGCTGTATGCTCCGACCGCCTCTTCCTGTACTAAAGTCAGGCCTCATCAATCAGGAGCTGCTTTGACATGCAGGCCCGACTTTAGTACAGGAAGAGGCGGTCGGAGCATACAGCGAGTGATTTCCTTCAGTCGCCAGCGCTCAGGCTGCCCTCTCCTGCCTCTCCAGCTGCCCTCTCCTGCCCGGTCATTCGTGGTCAGAAAATACCGCGAATAACTGTAACCGCGAACTGCCGACCGTGAATTTGCGGGGGAGCAGTGTACATCCTTCTGTTATCTCCTACTATTTTATTTAATGTTTATAATTTATATTCTTTTATTTTATACTAGTCATTAAGCCCGTTACATTAATGGGTGCTAGAATATATGTCTGTCTGTCTTTCTGTCTCTCTCCCTCCCGCTGTGTCTCTCTCTCTCCCTGGCCACCATTCTCTGTCTGTCTTCCCGCTGTGTGTCTCTCTCTCCCTGGCCACCATTCTCTGTCTGTCTTTCCCACTGTGTCTCTCTCTCCCTGCCCCTGTGTCTTTCTTCCTTTCTTTTTGTCTCCCTCCCTCCCGCTGTCTGTCTGTCATTTCCCTCCTTTTCCCTGTGCAGCATGTTCACCCCATTTCCTTGTGCAGCAGCAATAGCATTTCCCTCCTTCCCCCCCACACTTTCCTTTGCAGAAGCAGCAGCGGTATTTCCCTTCCCCTCCAGGTCCCTGTGAAGTAGTAGCAGCATTTTCCCTCTCCCTCCATTCCTTTCTCTCCCCCCCCCCACTTTCCTTTGCAGAAGCAGCAGCGGTATTTCCCTTTCCCTCCAGGTCCCTGTGAAGCAGTAACAGCATTTTCCCCCACCCCCATTCCCTTCTCTTACCGCGAGCTGTCCTGCTCCGTTCGGCCCCTCCCTTCTCTTAACAATCTGGCCTGCTCCGTTCGGCCTCTCCCCCTTCCCTTCCCGTGGTGTAGCCTGCGTTCTAGTAGCTGGAGTCGTGTTCTTTTTCGCCCCCCCCCCCCTTCCCTTCCCACGGGCTGGCCTGCTGCGGCTGAAGGTTTTTTTTTCAAGTTTAAAAGTGCCGGCGGCGGCTCCTCTCACGATCCCCGCCAGCGTCGGAAGCCTTCTCCGACACTGGTGCAGGCTCGTGAGAGGAGCCGACACCGCAGCTTGAGAGGTGGAGAGCAGGGAGTCCAGCGCTGCCGGCCAGTTTGCCGAGACCGCTATGTTGGACGGAGTGAGGGACCCTTGTATGCGCGCATGTGCACTCTGCCGACCATGGAACTACAGATCAGGCAACACGGTGGTAGAGTGCGCATGCTCGCTTAGCGTTTTATTATATTAGATTATTCTATTGTAAACTGTTTAGTTATCCACTGATAGACGGTATATCAAAAGATTAACATGCCCTAAACACCGCATTCTTAGGCTCCCATATTTTAGACGCTGTTTTTAGAATCGGGCCCGCACTGCCCCGGCACAATGAAACTGCTCTCGGAAACACACGTTGCCCTCCCCCCCCCCCCCTTGGTGGTGAAAGAATAATTTATTCTTTGTTATTTAAAATGTTGCTATTCTAAGAAGTTGGGGAATGTATTTAAATCATGACGTGGAAACTAAGAATAGAATTGAAATTACTGAGGTACTGTATTTCAAAGTTCAGGCAGTCGTCATAGAACTGTCGTTCTGGATTTCAGCCAGTAACTTAGACATCAAAGGACTGGGATCTCTGTGCCAGCCTAATGAGTCAGCCACCCCCAGGCCTGCATGCAACAGTAGCTAATATCCACCCACTATCCCTTGTTAATATTTCTACAAAAATTTGTTTGTTTGGGACATGAGATCACATTTTCACTTTCCATCTCAGAAACATCAGTTATGCTGAAGCGTCAACATTTTTGGTGAGCTCTGATGAAGCTCCTGGGATGGATGGTTGAAATGTAGCCATTTCTTCTTGAACATACTGTGGTCAGTATTGGAAAACATTTAAGAGCTCATAGCTGACAATAAATACCTCAGTGATTATTTTTTTCAAAGAAATTCAGGACAACTGAAAATTTAATTCATATGACGAAGTGAACCCTGGTCTTAGAAAGCTCCTATTTCAGTGAAGTAGTTAGTCTAGATTCTGTACAAACGTAAGGAAGTTCTTCCGGAGTCTGTCATAGGGGAAAACACCCTACAGGGATTCAAATAGGGGAAAACACCCTCCAGGGATTCAAATAGGGGAAAACACCCTCCAGGGATTCAAGACAAAGTTCGACAAGTTCCTGCTGAACCAGAACGTACACAGGTAGGGCTAGTCTCAGTTAGGGCACTGGTCTTTGACCGGAGGGCCGCTGCGTGAGCGGACTGCTGGGCACGATGGACCACTGGTCTGACCCAGCAGCGGCAATTTTTATGTCTATAAGGTTCCAACAGACTAACATCCAGAATTATATTGCTGAAAAGAGGGTGGGGTCTAGGACAATTCCAGGAGCAATTTATAAAGTGTTTTGTGTTTATCTATTCCAGTATATTAAGGCTGTCAACTGGATCTAGATTCACAGGACAGGTCTAGAACTAAGTTTAGCCCAGTGCATGCTGAGACTTGTAGTCATGCTTTTCTTATCGTTTATTACTCTTAATATACTGCTTTTCGTTGCAGTGCAATCAAAATTATAAATAGAAATTGAACCCACAACCACAGGGGGCTGAGGCTGTAGCTCTAACCACTGCACCACTCTAGAAATCAAAGTGTAGTACAAGTGAGCCAAGTCTAGGACAATCAGGCCATTGTGACATCACTGACGAGGTTGGCTCTTATTGGTGGAATGAGGCGTTATGACATCACAATACCAGCTCTGGTGATCAGAGGCCGAAACTTTTCATGCTATTTATTTATTCAGTTTTCTATACTGTTCTCCCGGGAACCTCAGAACGGTTTACATGCATTTATTCAGGTACTCAAGCAGTTTTCCCTATCTCACAATCTATCTAATTACCTGGGGCAATGGGGGGATTAAGTGACTTGCCCAGGGTCACAAGGAGCAGCGTGGGTGCTGAGGCTGTAGCTTTAACCACCGCACCACCCTTTAAAATTATAGGTGCTCATATGAACTGAATGCCACTCCTGCTGCCCATGTTCCTTCAGTTTTCAAAGGATTGTTCTGTGTGCAATCACCCACTGAAAATTGCACCCCCCAGCTTGGCAAAAGCCCTGCGTCTTCCCTTGTTTGCATTCTCACTCCGGGACGCGTTTTGATAAAAGTCCAGACCTTGGCTTTCGTTTTGCAGTGTGCATGGAATTCATGATCTGGCCATCAGGGTTGGAGGTCTCCTTTTAAGAAATCCCCCCCCCCTCCCTGCCTTTGTATACTCAACCTCTATCGGAAGCTTTACTCTGATTGTTTGTTCTTGAAGGACTTTTTTTTTTCTTTCTACGTTTGCCAGCCTTGATTTGGCTTGATGTTTAGCCAATGTTGACCTCTTGCACAGTTGACCCCTGCTCTTCCACGAGCCGCCGGCCCTCTTATCGGCTGGTCTTTCATTTCTACACATCCCCTCCTGAGCCTGGCTTGAATCCATAATCCCAGCAGGTGTGATTGACTGCTCCTGATTGACAGTTATAACGACCTTTTGTACAGTACGCTGCTTTCCTCCTCATAGCGCCATGAATATAAATAAATAATATCGATAGTCAAATTTATTTTTATATACCGCCATACCTGGGGGTTCTAAGCGGTTCACAACAATTGGATAAGATACAAACAGTACAAGTTATTTAAAAAACAGCAATTGAAGGCAACAAATTATAAAATGCATGCAGTATAAAAGAATGCGGAGAATTTAACATAGCAAGATAAAAATATTACAAAAGTGTTAAGGCCCTAGCCTATTAAATAATTGAACATAAGAACATAAGAAGTTGCCTCCGCTGAGGCAGACCAGAGGTCCATCTCGCCCAGCGGTCCGCTCCCACGATGGCCCATCAGGCCTAATTGCCTGAACAGTGTCCCTGACTGATTTTGTAACTGCCTCTAATCCTCTAATCTTATCCCTAAAACCTACCTCTACTCCTACCTGTACCCCTCAATCCCTTTGTCCTCCAGGTACCTATCCAAACCTTCTTTGAAGCCCTGTAACGTGCTCCTGCTTATCATATCCTCCGGTAGCGCGTTCCATGTATCCACCACCCTCTGGGTGAAAAAGAACTTCCTGGCGTTTGTTCTAAACCTCTCCCCTTTCAATTTCTCCGAGTGCCCCCTTGTACTTGTGGTTCCCCATAATTTGAAAAATCTGTCCCTGTCTACTTTTTCTATGCCCTTCATGATCTTGAAGGTTTCTATCATGTCTCCTCTAAGTCGTCGCTTTTCCTGCGAGAAAAGCCCCAGCTTTTTCAGTCTGTCAGTATATGAGAGGTCCTCCATGCCCTTTATTATCTTAGCTGCTCTTCTCTGGACTCTCTCAAGTACCGCCATGTCCTTCTTGAGGTACGGCGACCAGTACTGAACACAGTACTCCAGGTGTGGGCGCACCGTTGCACGATTCAGTGGCAGGATGACCTCCTTCGTCCTGGTCGTGATACCCTTCTTAATGATACCCAACATTTTGTTTGCTTTCCTTGAGGCTGTGGCGCACTGCGCCGACGCCTTCAAGGTTGTGTCTACCATCACTCCCAGGTCTCTTTCAAGGTTGCTCACCCCTAGCGGTGATCCCCCCATTTTGTAAGTGAACATCGGATTCTTTTTCCCTACATGCATGACCTTGCATTTCCCTCATGCATGTAAGAAGAGGCCATAGATGGCAGATAAGGATCAGAAATTTTTCTAGTCTAGAGCCCAATATAATCCCTGTTACAATGCAAAGACCCAAGTGGATCTCGGAGTTTTTACTTTCACATACCTTCCGCTAAGGACCTTCTTTGCTTAGACAGACATATTTAAGAGGTTCCACACTATGAAAGTTGAAACGATTTTTCAAGGCTCACGTTTATCTGCTTTTCAAATCATTCACACTTGATTGTGATAAGATCTTCTTTTTCCTACATAAGAGCAATGCAATGATATAAAAATACCTGAGGGTCACACAAGTTACCCAGCCAAAAGCTTTAGACAAGTAGATGACCCCCCCAGCCCCCCCAAACACACACCACCACACACGTTTTATGTATGCATTTAAGTCAAAGTTTGGGTAAAAACAGAGCTGTCAAGTTACCCATTTCAGGAGGGAGACTTTTATTGGCCATTTCTGGATTTCTGCCAACCTTATCCTGGTGCATTATGGGACCTGCAGCATTGATTTCAATGGATCGACCCATGAACGGCAAATACGACGCTGCTTTGGGGATGTAAGTTTAAAACCAGGACTGGCCAATAAGTCTGCCTCCTGGAATGGGTAACTTGGCAGCTCTCTCTAAAAGTAGGGCAACACAGCTGCGTAAAGTCCACAAACCATGTCTGCTCATATGACCCTTTCATGACGAATCTTGTGCCAAATATTTCTTTTGCTTTTTCTTCTGCAAAGGGGGAAAAAAAAAAATCAATTGAAAGAAATTAGGCCAAATCTAATGCTAAATGCAGCTTGGGAGGTTTTTGATTTGCCCTAGTCTTTAATATAGCAGTCTCTGAGCTCACTAAGCTCTTCGGGGCAGGGTAAGTCTATCATCTTTCTCCATACAGTCTGCTCTTGCTATCTGCAGCATAGCCACAAGAGAATTTCTACTGCGTTAATTTTCAACAAAATACCCCTCTGAGTAAAAAGCGTTATAGGGGAGGGGAGACATGATCGAGACATTCAAATACCTCACGGGCCGTATCGAGGTAGAAGAAGATATCTTCTTCTTCAGGGGTCCGACGGCAACAAGAGGACATCCATGGAAAATCAGGGGGGGGGGGGGGGAAATTGCACGGCGACACCAGGAAATACTTTTTCACCGAAAGAGTGGTTGATCGCTGGAATAGACTTCCACTTCAGGTGATCGAGGCGAGCAGCGTGCCTGATTTTAAGAAGAAATGGGATCGTCACGTGGGATCTCTGCACAGAGTTAAATAGGGGAGGGTCATTAGGGTGGGCAGACTAGATGGGCCGCGGCCCTTATCTGCCGTCTTTTTCTATGTTTCTATATGGTCTACGACACAACATATAGAGACTGTTGACAAAGG